>NC_091985.1:36386289-36722970 GCF_044704955.1 Pristiophorus japonicus | reverse complement strand
ATTCAGGTGAATTTATATTGGGGAACAAAGAAATGGCGGACCAGTTAAACAAATACTTTGGTTCTGTCTTCACGAAGGAAGACACAAATAACCTTTGGATGGGATTGAAGGCCGATAAATCCTCGGGCCCTGATAGTCTGCATCCCAGAGTACTTAAGGAAGTAGCCCTGGAAATGTTGGATGCATTAGTGATCATTTTCCAACAGTATCGACTCTGGATCGGTTCCTATGGACTGGAGGGTAGCTAATGTGACACCACTTTTTAAGAAAGGAGAGAGAGAGAAAATGGATTATAGACCGGTTAGCCTGACATCAGTAGTGGGGAAAATGTTGGAATCAATTATTAAAGATGAAATAGCAGGACATTTGGAAAGCAATGACTGGATCGGCTCAAGTCAGCATGGATTTATGAAAGGGAAATCCTGCTTGACAAATCTTATGGAATTTTTTGAGAATGTAACTGGTAGAGTGGACAAGGAAGAACCAGTGGATGTGGTGTATTTGGACTTTCAAAAGGCTTTTGACAAGGTCCCACACAAGAAATTGGTGTGCAAAATTAAAGCACATGGTATTGGGGGTAATGTACTGACGTGGATAGAGAACTGGTTGGCAGACAGGAAGCAGAGAGTCGGGATAAACGGGTCCTTTTCAGAATGGCAGGCAGTGACTAGTGGGGTACCACAGGGCTCAGTGCTGGGACCCCAGCTATTTAAAATAGACATTAATTATTTGGATGAGGGAATTGAGTGTAATATCTCCAAGTTTGCAGATGCCACTAAACTGGGTGGTGGTGTGAGCTGTGAGGAGGACTCTAAAAGGCTGCAGGGTGACTTGGACAGGTTAGGTGAGTGGGCAAACGCGTGGCAGATGCAGTATAATGTGGATAAGTGTGAGGTTATCCACTTTGTTGGCAAAAACACGAAGGCAGAATATTAACTAAATGGCGGCTGATTAGGAAAAGGGGAGGTGCAGCGAGACCTGGGTGTCATGGTACATCAGTCATTGAAAGTTAGCATGCAGGTTCAGCAGGTGGTGAAGAAGGCAAATGGTATGTTGGCCTTCATAGCTAGGGGATTTGAGGATAGGAGCAGGGAGGTCTTACTGCAGTTGTACAGGGCCTTGGTGAGGCCTCACCTGGAATATTGTGTTCAGTTTTGGTCTCCTAATCTGAGGAAAGACGTTCTTGTTATTGAGGGAGTGCAGCGAAGGTTCACCAGACTGATTCCCGGGATGGCAGGACTGAGATATGAGGAGAGACTGGATCAACTGGGCTTGTATTCACTGGAGTTTAGAAGGATGAGAGGGGATCTCATAGAACATATAAAATTCTGACGGGACTGGACAGGTTAGATGCAGGAAGAATGTTCCCGATGTTGGGGAAGTCCAGAACCAGGGGACATAGTCTAAGGATAAGGGGTAAGCCATTTAGGACTGATATGAGGAGAAACTTCTTCACTCAGAGTTGTTAACCTGTGGAATTCCCTACCGCAGAGAGTTGTTGATGCCAGTTTGTTGGCTATATTCAAGAGGGAGTTAGATATGGCCCTTACGGCTAAAGGGATCAAGGGATATGGAGAGAAAGCAGGAAAGGGGTACTGAGGTGAATGATCAGCCATGATCTTTTTGAATAGTGGTGCAGGCTCGAAGGGCAGAATGGCCTACTCCTGCACCTATTTTCTATGTTTCATACATGTATGAATTTGTCACAGCCGCCCAAAAATAATCAGTGAAGTGCTTATTTATTGCTTGCCACTTTTACTCGGGCAGTTATGTAGTTCAGATGTGGGCAACCAGCACCTGTTTACACTGCCCACATCTGAACTACACAACTGGCTGCGTTATCCCAAAAACAAAACTTTAGTCCACAAAGGGTTTACAGAGAGGAAGGAAAAATGCAATTTATATAACGCCTTTCACAACCTCAGGATGTCCTAAAGCGCTTTACAGCCAGTGAAGTACTTTTAACGTGTAGTTACTGTTGTAATGTAGGAAACGCAGCAGCCAATTTGTGCACAACAAGCTCCCACAAACAACAATGTGATAATGACCAGACGATCTGTTTTTGTTATGTTGATTGAGGGATAAATATTGGCCAGGGCACTGGGGATAACTCCCCTGCTCTCCTTCAAAATAGTGCCATGGATCTGTTGCGCCCACCTGAAAGAGCAGACGGGCCTCGGTTTAATGTCTCATCTGAAAGACGGTACGTCTGAGAGTGCAGCACTCCCTCAGGCGGAGGATGGTGACAAACTTTTGGGGGCAGCCAAAATGGCGGAGGACGCTCCAGAGTCCCTCGCGGTTAACAGTGTCATCGAAGCACTGACCACACTCGACCAGCTCCGTTGGGCGGGCTACATTGTTCGCGTGCCCGACACAAGACTCCCAAAGCAAGCGCTCTACACGGAACTCCTACACAGACAGCTAGCCCCAGGTGGGCAGAGGAAATGTTTCTCAAAGCCTCCTTGATAAAGTGCAACATCCCTACCGACACTTGGGAGTCCCTGGCCAAAGACCGCCCTTAGTGGAGGAAAAGCATACGAGAGAGCGCTGAGCATGAGCACCTCGAGTCTCGTCGTCGAGAGCATGCAGAAAACAAGCACGGGCAGCGGAAGAAGCGTGCAGCAAACCAGACTCTCCACCCACCCTTTCCTCCAACGACTGTCTGTCCCACCTGTGACAGAGACTGTAATTCCCATATTGGACTGTTCAGTCACCTGAGAACTCACTTTTGGAGTGGAAGCAAGTCTTCCTCAATTTCGAGGGACTGCCTATGATGATGATGATGATGACTCCCTCAGCACTGCACTGGAGTGTCAGCCTAGATTTTTGTACTCAAGTCCCTGGAGTGGGACCCTGCCTTGGAGATCAGAGAGCTGGTTTAGCAGTGCAAGTGTGGGGATCATGGGCGTTGGTCTCCCGCAATCCAAACTGAACAGGTCCGAATGTCAGCACATTTGGATTGTACTTTTTTCAGACTCATAAGAAGAAAATTTCTAATGTAAGTTCTATTTGTGAAAGTCTCTGTGATATTTACTTCAGGAAAAATGTTGCATGGAGGACAACAGGGAAGCAAATATTTCGCAAATAATTCTCAATTGTTTTTGAAGTAAACTTCCTTTTGAGTATGCAGATTAGAACATTTTAATCCAGCGGTTTACCAGTACTGAATATTTGAAAACTCTACTCTGGAGGGATCTCATAATTCTTGTAGAAATGCTCAAGCAGCAGTATTAATAGTGCGAATCCTTCAAAGTAACACCTGCAGTTTGGAGAAAGGGGCAACTTCAATTGAGCAAAAGTCTATGAATCCTTTAATAATATAAAGTGATTAGTTGCTGCAAAAATATGATACGTTGCAATCAATTTTTTTTTCTCCTTCCTCCTTCCTGCTATATTTCTTGCATGAAATTTGTATGAAAGAAGACTGACATTCAACCTAAAGGGAAATGTCAAGGGCTTTCAGAAGCACAAAAGTAAAAGCATAAAGATGGGTGAGACCACTTAGAGACAAAAGAAGTCATTTTACACTGTGAGTGAGGGCCTGGCAGAGATGCGCAATAAGTATCTTGGCTCAGTTTTTGCAGAGGCAGTTGTTAGGGGCACTGTAGGAGTACATGAGAAGGTTATCGTCAAACCAGTACTGGCGATAGATATTCAAAAGGAATTATTTGAAAAAAGTTAATGGCACCAAAATTAGAAAAGTCACCAGGCCCACATAGTATGTGTCCCAGCATACTGAAGGAGATTGAGGAGATCGCGAAGATACAAACTGTAATTTAAAAGAAAATCTTTGGAAACAGGAATTTTGCCAAAGGACTAGAGGTTTTGCAGCCCTATTCAAGAAAGAAGAAGGGGCTTTCTGTATGGACTTTTTGTAAACTTATGCTCCACATAGATGCAAATAAAATAAATAAAACCCTCAATGTAGCAACCGTTTCCTCCGAACTTTTCATGGACAAAATCCTAAAATGTTTTCATTTCTGTCCTCGTATAGCTTTTAAAATGACTTGGATTTGTCAGGAGCTATCCACTTACACTGTGAAAACAGGTCATGGGCTTGTTTGCACCCGCTGTAAATTTTTGAAGCGTAATTACTGAGCGCTTGGTGGACAATTAGTCCCACTGTGCGGCAGCAATTAGAATTTCCCCGTCAGTGCGGATCATCTGTCAAGTCGCAAGTTCGAGATTTAGCACATGCGCAAGCAACTGCGGAAATCATAAACTTGCTGTCCATTTCAAAGTCAATATGACGGCGGAAATTCTGGCCTATATATAATATGGATTTTTCAGAAGGAATTTGATGAGGTGCCAAAATTGTTCAGTCATTAAGATACATACATGGTATTAAAAGAAATGTAGCTATAAGGATAGAGAGATGGCCAGGAGACAGAACTTAAGGGTAGTGGTGAATGAATGTTTTTTGGATTGGTGTGATGAGGGTCGTAGTGTGCCTTGGATCTGAGCTGGGATTTGTTTTGTACTCCATTTCTTTGAATTATTTGGATACAGAATCATAGAAATTTACAGCACAAAAGGAGGCCATTTCAATCGTGTCCGTACCGGCCGACAAAAAGCTATCCAGCCTAATCCCACTTTCCAGCTCGTGGTCCGTAGCCTTATAGGTTGCATATCCAGCTACTTTTTAAAATGTGGTGAGGATTTCTGCCTCTACCACCCTTTCAGGCAGTGAGTTCCAGACCCTCAACACCCTCTGGGTGAAAACATTTCCCCTCAAATCCCCTCTGAACTTCCTATCAATCAATTTAAATTTATGCCCCCTGGTTCTTGACCCCTCTGCTAAGGGAAATAGATCCTTCCTATCAACTCTATCTAGGCCCCTCATAATTTTATACACTTCAATAAGGTCTCCCCTCAGCCACCTCTGTTCCAAAGAAAACAACCCTGGCCTATCCAATCTTTCCTCATCACTAAAATTCTCCAGTCCAAGTAACATCCTCATAAATCTCATCTGTACCCTCTCTAATGCAATCACATCTTTCCTGTAGTTGTGTCCTAACTAGTGTTTTATACACTTGAAGCATAACCATCCTGCTCTTGTATTCTATGCCTTGGCTAATCAAGGCAAGTATTCTGTATGCCTTGTTAACCACCTTATCTACCTGTCCTATCTTCAGTGATCTGTGGACATGCACTTCAAGGTCCCTTTGTTCCTCTGCACTTCAGTATCCTACCATTTATTGTGTATTCCCTTGCCTTGTTAGCCCCAAATGCATTACCTCACACTTCTCAGGATTGAATTCCATTTGCCACTATTCTGCCCACCTGACCAGTTGATTGATATCTTCCTTCAGTCTACAGCTTTCTTTTTCATTATCAACTACACTGCCAATTTTTGTGTCTTCTGCAAACCTTTTAATCATACCCCCTACATTCAAGTCTAATGGTATGTTGGCCTTCATAGCTCGGGGTTTTGA
Source organism: Pristiophorus japonicus (assembly GCF_044704955.1). NCBI lineage: Eukaryota > Metazoa > Chordata > Chondrichthyes > Pristiophoridae > Pristiophorus > Pristiophorus japonicus. The sequence goes on along the minus strand of NC_091985.1, from coordinate 36,717,535 downwards.
GTAAAGGAGCAGGGAGGTCTTACTGCAGTTGTACAGGGCCTTGGTGAGGCCTCATCTGGAATATTGTGTTCAGTTTTGGTCTCCTAATCTGAGGAAGAACGTTCTTGCTATTGAGGGAGTGCAGCGAAGGTTCACCAGACTGATTCCCGGGATGGCTGGACTGATATATGAGGAGAGACTGGATCGACTGGGTCTTTATTCACTGGAGTTTAGAAGGAGCGAGGGGATCTCATAGAAACATATAAAATTCTGACGGGACTGGACAGGTTAGATGCAGGAAGAGTATTCCTGATGTTGGGGAAGTCCAGAACCAGGGGACATAGTCTAAGGATAAGGGGTAAGCCATTTAGGCCTGAGATGAGGAGAAACTTCTTCACTGAGTTGTTAACCTATGGAATTCCCTACCGCAGAGAGTTGTTGATGCCAGTTCATTAGATATATTCAAGAGGGAGTTAGATATGGCCCTTACGGCTAAAGGGATCAAGGGGTATGGAGAGAAAGCAAGAAACGGGTACTGAGGTGAATGATCAGCCATGATCTTATTGAATGGTGGTGCAGGCTCGAAGGGCCGAATAGCCTACTCCTGCACCTATTTTCTATGTTTCTATGTAAATCATTGATATATACCACAAAAAGCAAGGGACCTAGTACTGAGCCCTGCGGAACCCCACTGGAAACAGCCTTCTAGTCACAAAAACACCCATCGGCCATTACACTTTGCTTCCTGCCTCTGAGCCAATTTTGGATCCAACTTGCCACTTTGTCCTGAATCCCATGGGCTTTTACTTTCGTGACAGGTCTGCCATGTGGGACCTTATCAAAAGCCTTGCTAAAATCCATATCTGTGGTATATTCTCTACGACATCACAAACACACAGACTACAAGATGGCTCGATTCCATTCACCTCAGTACCCCTTTCCTGCTTTCTCTTCATACCCCTTGATCTCTTTAGCCGTAAGGGCCATATCTAACTCCCTCTTGAATATATCCAATGAACTGGCATCAACAACTCTCTGCGGTAGAGAATTCCACAGGTCAACAACTCTCTGAGTGAAAAAGTTTCTCCTCATCTCAGTTTACCCCTTATCCTAAGACTGTGTCCCCTGGTTCTGGACTTCCCCAACATCGGGAACATTCTTCCTGCATCTAACCTGTCCAGTCTCGCCAGAATTTTATGTTTCTATGAGATCCCCTCTCATCCTTCTAAACTCCAGTGAATACAGGCCCAGTCGATCCAGTCTCTCCTGCCATCCCGGGAATCAGTCTGGTGAACCTTCGCTGCACTCCCTCAATAGCAAGAACGTCCTTCCTCAGATTACGAGACCAAAACTGAACACAATATTCCAGGTGAGGCCTTACTAAGGCCCTGTACAACTGCAATAAGACCTCCCTGCTCCTATCCTCAAATCCCCTAGCTATGAAGGCCAACATACCATTTGCCGCCTTCACGCCTGCTGTACCTGCATGCCAACTTTCAATGACTGATGTACCATGACACCCAGATCTCGTTGCATCTCCCCTTTTCCTAATCTGCGGCCATTCAGATAATATTCTGCCTTCGTGTTTTTGCCAACAAAACATTTATAACCTCACATTTATTCACATTATACTGCATCTGCCATGCGTTTGCCCACTCACCTAACCTGTCCAAGTCACTCTGCAGCCTCTTGGCATCCTCCTCACTGCTCACACCGCTACCCAGCTTAGTGTCATCTGCAAACTTGGAGATATTACACTCAATTCCTTCATCTAAATCATTAATGTATATTGTAAATAGCTGGAGTCTCAGCACTGAACCCTGCGGCACCCCACTAGTCACTGCCTGCCATTCTGAAAAGGACCCGTTAATCCCGACTCTCTGCTTCCTGTCTGCCAACCAGTTCTCTATCCACATCAGTACATTGCCCCCAAAACCATGTGCTTTAATTTTGCACACCAATCTCTTGTGTGGGACATTGTCAAAAGCCCTTTGAAAGTCCAAATACACCACATCCACTGGTTCCCCCTTGTCCACTCTAGTAGTTACATCCTCAAAAAATTCCAGAAGATTTGTCAAGCATGATTTCCCTTTCATAAATCCATGCTGACTTGGACCGATCTGCACTGCTTTCCAAATGCGCTGCTATTTCATCTTTAATAATTGATTCCAACATTTTCCCCACTACTGATGTCAGGCTAACTGGTCTATAATTACCCGTTTTCTCTCTTCCCTCCTTTCTTAAAAAGTGGTGTTACATTAGCTACACTCCAGTCCATAGGAACTGATTCAGAGATGATTGGAAAATAATCACCGATGCATCCACTATTTCTAGGGCCACTTCCTTAAGTACTCTGGGATGCAGATTATCAGGCAGTGGGGATTTATCGGCCTTCAATTTCCCTAACACAATTTCCTAAAAAGGATTTCCTTCAGTTCCTCCTTCTCACGAGACCCTCGGTCCCCTAGTATTTTCAGAAGATTATTTGTGTCTTCCTTCGTGAAGACAGAACCAAAGTATTTGTTCAACTGTTCTGCCATTTCTTTGTTCCCTATTATAAATTCACCTGAATCTGACTGCAAGGGACCTACGTTTGCCTTCACTAATCTTTTTCTCTTCACATATCTATAGAAGCTTTTGCAGTCAGTTTTTATGTTCCCAGCAAACTTCCTCTCATACTCTATTTTCCCCCTCCTAATTAAACCCTTTGTCCACCTCTGCTGAATTCTAAATTTCTCCCAGTCCTCGGGTTTGCTGCTTTTTCTGGCCAATTTATATGCCTCTTCCTTGAATTTAACACTATCCTTTATTTTCCTGTTAACCACGGTTGAGCCACCTTCCCCGTTTTATTTTTACTCCAGACAGTGATGTACAATTGTTGAAGTTCATCCATGTTATCTTTAAATGTTTGCCATTGCCTATCCACCGTCAACCCTTTAAGTATCATTCACCAGTCTAGTCTAGCCAATTCATGTCTCATACAATCGAAGTTACCTTTCCTTAAGTTCAGGACCCTAGTCTCTGAATTAACTGTGTCACTCTCCATCTTAATAAAGAATTCTACCATGTTATAGTCACTCTTCCCCAAGGGGCCTCGCACAACAAGATTGCTAATTAGTCCTTTCTCATAACACATCACCCAATCTAGGATGGCCTGCCCTCTAGTTGGTTCCTCGACATATTGGTCTGGAAAACCATCCCTAATACACTTCAGGAAATCCTCCTCCACCGTATTGCTACCAGTTTGGTTAGCCCAATCTATATGTAGATTAAAGTCGCCCATGATAACTGCTGTACCTTTATTGCACGCATCCCTAATTTCTTGTTTGATGCTGTCCCCAACCTCACTACTACTGTTTGGTGGCCTGTACAGAACTCCCACTATCGTTTTCTGCCCTTTGGTATTCCGCAGCTCCACCCATACAGATTCCACATCACCCAAGCTAATATCCTTCCTTACTATTGTGTTAATTTCCTCTATAACCAGCAACGCTACCCCACCTCCTTTTCCTTTCTGTCTATCCTTCCTGAATGTTGAATACCCCTGGATGTTGAGTTGCTAGCCTTGGTCACCCTGGAACCATGTCTCCGTGATGCCAATGATATCATATTCCTTAATTACTGCCTGCACAGTTAATTCGTCCACCTTTTTACGTATACTCCTTGCATTGAGGCACATAGCCTTCAAGCTTGTCTTTTTAACACACTTTGTCCCTTTATAATTTTGCTGTAATGTGGCCCTTTTTGATTTCTGCCTTGGGTTTCTCTGCCCTCCACTTTTACTTTTCTTCTTTCTATCTTTTGCTTCTGCCCCCATTCTACTTCCCTCTGTCTCCCTGCATAGGTTCCCATCCCCCTGCCATATTAGTTTAACCCCTCCCCAACAGCACTGGCAAACACTCCCCCTAGGACATTGGTTCTGGTCCTGCCCAAGTGCAGACGTCCGGTTTGTACTGGTTCCACCTCCCCCAGAACCGGTTCCAATGTCCCAGGAATTTGAATCCCTCCCTTCTGCACCACTCCTCAAGCCACGTATTCATCTGAGCTATCCTGCAATTCCTAATCTGACTAGCACATGGCAATGGTCGCAATCCTGAGATTACTATCTTTGAGGTCCTACTTTTTAATTTAACTCCTAGCTCCCTAAATTCAGCTTGTAGGACCTCATCCCGTTTTTTACCTATATGCACCACGACGACTGGCTGTTCACCCTCCCCCTCCAAAATGTCCTGCAGATGCTCCGAGATATCCTTGACCCATGCACCAGGGAGGCAACATACCATCCTGGAGTCTCGATTACAGCCACAGAAATGTCTATCTATTCCCCTTACAATCGAATCCCCTATCATTATAGCTCTCCCACTCTTTTTCCTGCCCTCTTGTGCCACGGTGCCATGAACTTGGCTGCTGCTGCCCTCCCCTGGTGAGTCCCCCCGCTCCAACAGTTCCCAAAACGGTGTATCTGTTTTGGAGGGGGATGACCGCAAGGGACCCCTGCACTACCTTCCTTCCACTGCTCTTCCTGCTGGTCACCCATTCCCTATCTGTCTGAGTAACCCTTACCTGCGGTATGACCTACTCGCTAAATGTGCTATTCACGGCATCCTCAGCATCCCGGATACTCCACAGTGAATCCACCTGCAGCTCCAGTGCCACAATGCGGTCTGTCAGGAGCTGCAGCAGGATACACTTCCCACACATGTAGATGTCAGGGACGCTGGAAGCATCCCTGAGTTCCCACATAGCACAGGGGATCAAGCATTCTGCTGCACTGCATGTGCCTAGAGAAGGAGAATCTAAGTGAGGATTTAATCAAGCTAGGGTGTAAAGGAACCCAATGAGATGTTGGTCGTTTCAAGTGGGGAAAGTCTAGGTGGAGCTGTTCCTACTCCTGATCCAATAGCCAGTGAGCCCTGTTAAAATCAGGCTCATTTGTGATACCTACCTGATCAAAAATCCTGCTGGTGTTCAGTGTCTAGGCTCAGCAATAAAGAATGGTCCCTTGGATACGACAGGAAGGCATCTAGGACCCGTGGAACTCTACATCACCAAGCAGTCGTAGTCACAGATCATCCTGTCTTGGACATATAATCGCCGTTGCTTCATCAATGCTGGGTTAAAATCCTGGAACTCCCGACCTAACAGCACTGTGAGAGCACCTTCACCGCATCGACTGCAGCACTGAGAAAGAGGTATTGGCAGCTGCCAATCCTTTTTATGTCTGATGCAATCAACACTGAATTCTTTTTAAAGCACTCTTACGTTGGCACTTGTTCTGTTTGGATCATGGGAAAGTTGGAAGTTACATACAATAAAAATCGGTCTACAGTTCTGCTGTTGAGATCAGGGAGCTAGTTTTATCAGTGAAACTGTGAGGTATCTGTGTATATGATCTGAACTGGACAAGCATCAATGTGAAAGAACCTTGAGCACTGTCCTAGACTGACCCAAGGAATCCTTTTACAACATTTTGACTGACATGGCCAATCAATTGTAAGTAATTTTTGAGAAAGCCTGCTGTCAAAATACTTCTGAGTATAAAGGCCACTCATTTTCACTTTGTCAGGAGCAAAGGGTCATCCATACTGATTGTAGTGTATAAAGTGGGAAAAATGTTAATTCTCCAGCACTGTTAATTTCTCAACCTAATTAGGTTCAGGAAAGCAGTTCACCTCTCAACCTCGCAATTGCCACGACCCAGGAGACCGCCAATTTCTGATAATTACATGGAACTACTGATTAAAAGTAGGCATTTTTACATTTTTGTTTTGCATTAAGATCGAACAAAAATCTGCTGTTTGATGCAGATGTGGCCAATCTTTCAAAGCTCAAGACAAAATAAATTGTATCCTGACAAGAGCCCAAGTTTTAAGTGTGATGTATGAGTACGCTCACAGATATTATCATAGTACATACAATTAATACACATGCAGGAAATTTGCAAACCCAGCACGGCAATGTGACCGTTGGCGCGCATTGTAAACTTTCTTCAGTCTAGATTGTACAGTGTTCTCCTTGTAGGGTTGCCAACCCTGATTGGAAGCTTTCCTGGAGATTTGATTATGACGTCCTGACCACATGGCGCCTACAAATGTTTTACCAACTAAGTGATGATTTGTTAGCAGGGACAGTGAAAGAACCTGCGGGCCCAAGTTTGCCCCCACGCTTAGAACGGTGCAACTCTGAGCTGCACCGACTTTTTAGAACAAAAACCGTGCCTAAAACTTACCTCGGTATTAACCCCACTGCTGGAATGTTGCAGGCCCTTGGTGCAACACGGCACAAGCTGTGGGGGGGCGGAGCCAGGTCCCGGCGCTGAAAACAGTGCCGGGACCTCTGCACATGTGCGCTAGAGTGTGCGTGCATGTCCAGTAGCTCCAGGCCGCCGAGGCTGCGTGGGAGGGGCCCGAAGCACGCTGCCCCTAGCCCTGGCCGAATGGGCTCACTGGGGCGGCGAAGATCGGACTCTGGCTTCCCCCCTCTTTATTTTCAACTCCTGCTCCGGCTCCCCCACCCCCGTTCAGGTCCGCTCCGGCTCTCTTTCTCCCCCCCCCCCCCCCCCCCCCCCCCGGTTCAGGTCCACTCCCGCTCCGGCTCTCCCCCTCCTCTCCTGTCCCCCTCCTCTCCTGTCCCCCTCCTCTCCTCTCCCCCTCCTCTCCTCAGCCCCTCCTCTCCTCTCCCCCTCCTCTCCTCTCCCCCTCCTCTCCTCTCCCCCTCCCCTCCTCTCCCCCTCCCCTCCTCTCCCCCTCCTCTCCTGTCCCCCTCCTGTCCTGTCCCCCTCCTCTCCTGTCCCCCTCCTCTCCTGTCCTCCTCCTCTCCTCTCCTTCTCCCCCTCCTCTCCTCTCCTTCTCCCCCTCCTCTCCTCTCCTTCTCCCCCTCCTCTCCTCTCCTTCTCCCCCTCCCCTCCTCTCCTCTCCTTCTCCCCCTCCTCTCCTCTCCCCCCCCTCCTCTCCTCTTCCCCCTCCTCTCCTCTCCCCCTCCTCCCTCCATTCTCTTCCTCTTCCTCTCCTTCTCTCTTCCCCCTCCCTCCTCCTCCTCCTCCCCTTCTCTCCTCCCCCCTCCCTCCTGCTTTTCCCTCCCTCCCTCCCCCTCTTCCCTCCCTCCCCCTCCCTCCCTCCCTCCCTCACGCTCTTCCCTCCCTCCTCTTCCTCCCTCCCTCCCTCCTCGCTGTCAGAAACAGAGAGAGACACTGACTGACAGAGAGAGAGAGAGACACTGACAGAGACAGAGAGACATGGGGTGGGGGTGGGTCCCAGCACGCTGTTGGAGGGTTCCCGGTGCTGCAGTCGGTGAGTAGAAGCTTAATTTTTTATTGATTTTTAAAAATATTTTTTTAAATTATTTTTAAAATATTTTTTGATTGATTTATTGGTTGATTTATTGATCATTTATTATTGATGATAGCTCTTTATTTGTAAAAGTGACCTGTTTGATGTTTGTAAACTTCCCTCCCCCCCGCCCCCACCCCCATCCCTCGTTCCCTACGCCTGATTTCTAAGTGTAGGCAAGGTTTTTCTGAGCGTACAAAAATCTACACTTACTCCATTCTAAGTTAGTTTGGAGTAAGTTTTCGCTGCCTAAACTTGCAAAACAGGCGTAAGTAGCTGGACACGCCCCCTTTTGAAAAGAATATCTGTTCTAAAATGGAACTATTCTAACTCACTAGAACTGGAGCAAACTAAATGCCGGGAATTGCAATTTCTAAGATGCTCCATTCTAAATTTGTTGCTCCAAAAAAATAGGAGCTACTCAGGCCGAAACTTGACCCCTACATTTCTAACCAAACAGGAGCAAAATAGTCTGCAGAGATCAATGGTTGCATATACAGATTAGCATTATGATTCTTGCTTTCATATTTAAAGTTTACTTTACCTGGCAGATCCTACTTGCTAATAAATGTAGCTGGTCCCTGGAAGCAATTCAGTATTCCAATGTAAATGCAAAAAATGTGTCCTGTTTAATTGCATTTGCTATACTTAGAGGCTATTTTATAACTTCTCTTTTTTTCCCTCTATTAATTGCTCATGGGTTGCGCGCGAATCTAGCAAGGCCACATTTATTTGCCTGTCACTAGTTGCCCCAAGATGGGGCCGCCTTCTTGAATCGCTGCTGTCCTTGTGGTGATGGCGCTCCCACAAATGACGTTAGATTGGGAATTCCAGGTTTTGAACACTTCGATAATCAAGGAACAGTGATTATATGGTCCAAGTCAGAATAGTGCGTGACTTCTGCAGGTGCAGGATATTGCTGCTCTTTTGGTGGTAGAGGTTGCAGGGCCAGGAGGTGCTGTTGAAAGTAAGCTTGATGCGTTGCAGCAGTGCATATGTAGATGATATATCCTGCAGTCACTGTGTGTCGGTGGTGGAGTGGGTGGACATCTAGTCCCATGATGGAGGCATTAATCAAGCAAACTGATTTGTCCTGGATGGTGATGTTGTGACTGCACCCATCCAGGTGAGTTGAGAGTACTCCATCACATGCCTTACTTGTACTCTGTAGATGTTGGCGTGGCTTTAATGGATGAGGAGTTATTCTACTCATCGCAGAGTATCCATCGTCCCTAGTATTGTAGTTAGTGTTGTTGTGGCTGGTCCAGTTAAGCATCTAGTTGGTATTGATCCTCCAAGATGTTGGTGGGGGATGACTTGGCAATAGTTTTACCCCTGAAAGTCCAGGGGAGGTCATTGGGCTTTCTCTTGTTGGAGATGGTCATTATCTGGCGTTTATGTCGCTTGAATGTTACCTGTCAAGTTATTGGCCCAAGCCTGCATGTTATCTAGGTCCTGCTGTAGCTAGTAGGAGCTGGGTTAGTTTAGCATTGTAGCATTTAACAATCTCGTGGAATAGCTCAAAATTGGGAACTCTCCTTTATTCCCCCCCCCCCCCCCCAACCATCTTTATTCCCTCAATTTTCTCGTTTCCCTCCGTTGCTTATGTTCTGAAGGCATTGGGATAGATCTTGATTGTGCGATGGTGTAAAACTAGTGTGAAATCAATGGAAATAAAAATCGGAGGGATGTAAAACGGTCTGCCGACTTACTAACAACCACTTTACACTATCGCACTAAGTCAAGATCTACCTCATTGATTCTTTGCTGGCATACAGTTTCATGAGTGCCATTTGTCTGCTTATACCTTGCTCACAGGTAGCCATTCTTCATACATTAACCAACACACAATGAGTGCCAGCAGGCGACTCGATCACTTGAAGCACAGCAGTTACACCTGATCATCTCTTCACCTGATGTGCAAAAGCAAATGCAGTACCAGTAGGGAAACACTAGATAGTGATGAGAAACATGTGCCTTGGTCTCCTTTTCCATTCCAACCCAGGGACACTGAGGCAGTTTCTGCACTCTTTCTGTACTGTCATTGTGATCAGTGAACTAACACAAATTGGACATCAAACCTGGGACCTTTCTGTTGACCATGCATTAGCGGTCGGGGCACCGCCATTGGGATTTTTATTTCCAAGATGGCTGGCAAAGCTTCTGACCTGAGGAACACTTGGTAATGAAGTACATCAGTTGATTGAGGAGGAGGCGGAGGGTGGTGGAACTATGGAGTGTCAGCTGGGTTGTGGCAGCCCCTAGCAGCAAAATGCAAAACCTAAGAAGAAGAATTTTTGGTACCTAAAACATGTCGAGCTATAAAGTTGCATGGTTATGTCGCAGATTATTTTAAATGTCTAGTTACACTATAGATATCACCAGCAATAGATTTGTAAACTTAATCTTGTTCATGTGCAGACTTCAGAAGAAGTGAGTTTGATGCTTTTTTTCCCCCTTGGAATAAAAAAAGCAATGCCAATTTTGCCATTCTTGGCTGTCTGAGAAATGAGGAGCTCTGCAGGAGTCCCTGAATATCTTTTGAGTCTGGTTTATATGAGAGAAAAGTAGGAGCAGCCTTGGGCAACACAACTGAGCTTTGGGAGAGATGTTAACAGTGCCAGTGAATATAAATGGGGCTGCGTTGGTAGAAGCTGTTCCCTGATGTGAGTTTGGGTCAGCTGGATATTTTATTTTTAAGGCTGGTTTTGAGTTGAGATTTTTTGTATGCACATCTGAAGCCTCACAGTACTTCTTTTCCACTTGTTTCGATGGGATAAAAATCAAATGACTGTTGTGCGCCGTAATTACTTAAAAGAATATCATTTAACTAGTCGTCTCCTGGGGAATTGTTCAAGGTCGTATGGGGTGTGGAACGCAGTGTTCTATTTATGTTACATGTGCTGAGCTGATACCACTACTTTGGTTTTCAATGAGGCCTTGAAGTTGTCTCTGAAAGACATGTTGGGACAGGTGTGGGGACTGGAACACTCGATGGCGGACTTCAGGACTGCGAGGCTGAGTTCAGACAAGCTCCACCACTTAATGCTTTTGAGATGGCGATCATTTGGCAGTCAGTGGTTTAATTTCACTGCCACTGTTGCTTCTTTGTCCCTTTTGGATGCGAATGGTATGCAGGGATATCGAGGTTTGCGAGGTCCTGAAGAGCTTCTCTGTGGTCTTCCCATATCTATATTATTCACTCCTTTTTTCTCTCCTAACCTTAGCCAATACCATTGTTTCTGTTACTCATCTAACTGCACTTTATTTTTCATTATTCTTCTGTCTCTCTGTTACTCTCTTGCATATCTGTTGATCTGTACCTATGTTTCTGTTAGTTACTCCCTGTCTTGTCTATGTTTCTATCTTTTGTTCTCTCTTTCTGCTCCTTTTTATCTCTCGTTACTCTTTCTCTGCTTCTGGTTGGGATCTCTCCCAACACTGTCCTTTTCCTTCCGTAATCGGCAATTGCCGCCTTTAACTCCAACAATCTCTCTGCATCCCAGAGTACTTAAGGAAGTGGCCATAGAAATAGTGGATGCATTTGTGATCATTTTCCAACAGTCTATCGACTCTGGATCAGTTTCTATGGACTGGAGGGTAGCTAATGTAACACCAGTGTTTAAAAAAGGAGTGAGAGAGAAAACGGGGAATTATAGACCAGTTAGCCTGACTCAGTAGTGGGGAAAATGTTGGAATCAATTATTAAAGATGAAATAGCAGCGCATTTGGAAAGCAGTGACAGGATCGGTCCAAGTCAGCATGGATTTATGAAAGGGAAATCATGCTTGACAAATCTTCTAGAATTCTTTGAGGATGTAACTACTAGAGTGGACAAGGGAGAACCAGTGGATGTGGTGTATTTGGACTTTCAAAAGGCTTTTGACAATGTCCCACACAAGAGATTGGTGTGCAAAATTAAAGCACATGGTATTGGGGGCATTGTACTGACGTGGATAGAGAACTGGTTGGCAGGCAGGAAGTAGAGAGTCGGGATAAACGGGTCCTTTTCAGAATGGCAGGCAGTGACTAATGGAGTGCCGCAGGGCTCAGTGCTGGGACCCCAGCTCTTTACAATATACATTAATGATTTAGATGAAGGAATTGAGTGTAATATCTCCAAGTTTGCAAATGACACTAAACTGGTGTGAGCTGTGAGGAGGACGCTAAAAGGCTGCAGAGTGACTTGGACAGGTTAGGTGAGTGGGCAAATGCATGGCAGATAAATGTGAGGTTATCCACATTGGTGGCAAAAACACACAGGCAGAATATTATCTGAACAGTGGCAGATTAGGAAAGGGGGCGGTGCAACGAGACCTGGGTGTCATGGTTCATCAGTCGTTGAAAGTTGGCATGTAGGTACAGCAGGCGGTGAAGAAGGCAGATGGTATGTTGGCCTTCATAGCTAGGGGATTTGAGTATAGGAGCAGGGGGATCGTAATGCAGTTGTACAGGGCCTTGGTGAGGCCTCACCTGGAATATTGTATTCAGTTTTGGTCTCCTAATCTGAGGAAGGACGTTCTTGCTATTGAGGGAGTGCAGCGAAGTTTCACCAGTCTGATTCCTGGGATGGCTGGACTGACATATGGGGAGAGACTGGATCAACTGGTCCTTTATACACTGGAGTTTAGAAAGATGAGAAGGGATCTCATAGAAACTTACAAGATTCTGATGGGACTAGACAGGTTAGATGCGGGAAGAATGTTCCCGATGATGGGGAAGTCCAGAACCAGGGGACACGTTCTTAGGATAAGGGGTGGGCCATTTAGGACTGAGATGAGGAGAAACTTCTTCACTTCGAGAGTTGTTAACCTGTGGAATTTCCTACCGAAGAGAGTTGTTGATGCCAGTTCATTGGATATATTCAAGAGGGAGTCAGATATGGTCCTTGCGGCTAAAGGGATCAAGGGGTATGGAGAGAAAGCAGGAAACGGGTACTGAGGGAATGATCAGCCATGATCTTATCGAATGGTGGTGCAGGCTCGAAGGGCCGAATGGCCTACCCCTGCACCTATTTGCTATATTTCTATGTTTCTGGAGCCAGGACCAGAACTGCTGCACTGTGGAGAGCTGAGGAGGTGAGTAACGCTGGAGGCCAGGGGGAAGGGAGTAAATCGGTGGATATTACCATGCTCGGGTCTTTGAGTTGCTTGGCATGTGTTTTTCTTTGGCTGGACCCTATAAGTGTGGGTTGCTGAGATGCTGCCTGTTACCAAGTGAAGATAGATAAGCTCGTTGATTGTACATTGAGGGGCGAGACTGAGCAATTGGAAGACAGGATGGGGAAATGTATGGGTATTTTTGGGGTGAATTATTGAAACTATTAAGTTTGTAATAATGCACCCCAAATTATGCAATAGGTTTTTTATATGTAAAATATACAGGCAACTGAGGAAGGGTTGAATTCTCTCCCCACCCCCCTGGGGCTAATTAATCCATGCTAATTATATGATGTCATGTACCAATTAGCAAAATTAGTGGCTCACAACAACCTTTCAGTGTCAACAGTCCAACAAGATTCCATCACAGATATGAGATTTTTCATTGTGGTGGTTTATATTGTGAATGTATAGTGATGTCGCAAAATGAAGGAACGTTAATTTATTGTACGATATGTTATAAAGCATTATGCTATGAGCAATTGCAAGCTTGATTATAGGGTTGTTTCTATGTTCTTTGCACTGTGGGCTAGATTTCTAAACAGCTTAGAAATTGATTTTTGGTTTCAAGCGGCACGTTTTAGTATTTTAATCTGCACTATGGCTAGTGACTGGTGACTAATGTCATGCAGTTTTGTCCCAAGTATTGATTCTGATGTGGAACAGCAGCCTAGAGACATTCCCTGACATTTGTTTCCTGCATTCTCATGTCTTTGAACCTGGTCAAAAACCTCTTTGTTTTGAAAATTACACTGTGATTCATGGCTCCCACCATGTTGGTTACCCAGAATTGACCTGATGTAGTTCTGGTATGGGCAATACACTTGATATAGACGCATAAATGATTAGACTTCATTATTTTATCATAAGCAAAATATTGATTGCCTCTTAACAGCGGGATGTTAAGTTTCCATTTAAAAAAAACATTTAATATAAAATAAAGCATTCCCCCCCCCGATGGTTAATTTTGTTTCTCTTGGTTTACCAGCACTAGCAACTGTTGAAGATTTCCAGATCCGACCACATGCTCTTTATGTGCACTCTTACAAAGCCCCAACTTTCTGTGACTACTGTGGAGAGATGTTATGGGGATTAGTACGTCAGGGCTTGAAATGTGAAGGTGAGTCTCCAGTTATGATGTACATCTCATAAGGTGTTTTTAAATGTACAAAATTCTAACTGTAAATTTGATTTTTTTTTGTTTGTAACTTGCTGTTGGAAATAATGTCAGTGCCCACCTGATATTAAATGCACTGTCCATTGTGGTGATACTGAGCCATACAGAGCAGGAAAGTCACTGGTTCAGTCCCAATATTAGTTGATGCTGAGCTGGGACAGTGGTCTGAATACTTCAATTAACCTCCATTCTGTGTTGTAAAGGAGACTGTTGACTAGGAACCATGGGCTTATGAGAACTTCGTTGCAGGGACAAAATATAAATAAACTCTCCACAGAGTTGTCGCATTCAGGACAAAGAGCCTTTAACAGATTTTTGAAGCAGAGTCGGGGGTGGATGGTGGGGGTGTGAGGGTGGCGGGGGGGTTTTGGGGGAGCGGGCGTGCTGCTATTGATCTATTTCTCTCTGGCACCAGGGCTCAGGAGCACTTCTGAAAATAAAATTATGTTGCTCAGAGGTACAAGAAAGCAAAACAACTTTTTTAAATTGATAAAATAAACTAATATAAACTGAGGAGTATAGATGATAGCACAAAGTTGAAACTGTTCCAGGGGTGCCTGCATTTCGGAGTAGAGTCAGGAATCAGCCTGAGAGTTGAGGGGAATGTTACAGTGCCACCAAATGTATAATTGCACATATTACCTGTTGTTGACTTACATGTGACTTCCTCCTGTCCCCCTTCCCTCCCCTGCTAACTTTGTTGCACCTCCCTCCCCCCCCCCCCCCCCCCCCTGCCCCAGCCCATTTTGTGAACCTCTGCACTGTGTGGTAAAATATTTAAATAAAAATTGAGTTAATGGAGAGATTCTTCAGTCAACAAACACTGCACTGGAATTCGACTAAAGCCTTGTTTTTTTAAGTTGCAATACCTTCGCTGAAAGGATTTAAAGACTTTTTAATACAATTGGAACTTCCATCTCAATCAAATTATTGCATTTTTTACTTTTGGGGATTTTTTTTTTCTTTTTCTTTTTGGTCCGAGTTTTTGTTTCTTGTGTGACTTCGATCATAGTTGTTTATTTGGCTGCCAGTGACAGAGACCGTGTGAGAGAAATGTTGAACAACAATTCATCCCTTAGATGGAAAACATTCACAGACACTGACTTCAGGCAATAGGGCACCAATCTGATCTACAATCTGATTTCCAAAAATCAGTTTGTTGATGCAGTGCACTTAATCTGGGCACCAGGAAAGAAACAATGCAGTGTTGTCATTACATTTATTTAGCATGGAGCAAAAATAGTGGTGGGAAAATTATTGGGAAAAATCCTGAGGGACATGATAAATTTTCATTTGGAAAGACATGGATTAATCAGGGAGAGTCAGCATGGATTTGTTAAGGGAAGATCGTGTCTGACTAACTTGATTGAATTTTTTGAGGAGGTAACCAGGAGGGTCGATGAGGGCAGTGCGTACGATGTAGTCTACATGGATTTTAGCAAAGCTTTTGATAAGGTTTCACATGGCAGACTGGTCACAAAAGTAAAAGCCTCTGGGATCCAGGGCAAAGTGGCCAGTTGGATCCAAAATTGGCTCAGAGGCAGGAAGCAAAGGGTAATGGTTGATGGGTGTTTTTGTGACTGGAAAACTGTATCCAGTGGGGTTCTGCAGGGTTCAGTGCTGGGTCCCTTGCTTTTTGTGGTATATATCAATGACTTGGACTTGAATGTTGGGGGTATGATTAAGAAGTTTGCAGATGACACTAAAATAGGCTGTGTGGTTGATAATGAAGAAGAAAGCTGTGGACTGCAGGAAGATATCAATGTACTGGTCAGGTGGGCAGAACAGTGGCAAATGGAATTCAATCAGAATAAGTGTGAGATAATGCACTTGGGGAGGTCTAACAAGTTAAGGGAATACACATTAAATAATATGACACTAAAAAGTGTAGAGGAACAAAGGGACCTTGGAGTGCAGGTTCCTGAAGATAGCAAGTCAGGTAGTTAAGAAGGCGTATGGAATACTTGCCTTTATTAGTCAAGACATGGAATACAAGAGCAAGGACATTATGCTTGAACTGAATAAAACACTGGTTAGGCCGCAGCTGGAGTACTGTGTGCAGTTCTGGTCACCACAGTACAGGAAAGATGTGATTGCACTGGAAAGGGTGCAGAGGAGATGTACAAGTTTGTTGAGTGGACTGGAGAATTTTGGCTATGAGGAAAGATTGGAGATGCTGGGTCTGTTTTCTTTGGAACAGAGGAGGCTGAGGGGAGACCTGATTGAGGTGTATAAAATTATGAGGGGCCTGGATAGAGTGGATAAGAAGGAACTGTTTCCCTTGGCAGAAGGATCAACAACCAGGGGACATAGATTTAAAGTAATTGGGCGAGGGGTGGGGTGGGGTGAGTGGGTGAGCATAGAGGAGATATGAGGGGAAATTTTTTCACCCAGAGGTTAGTGGGGGTCTGGAACTCACTGCTTGAAAGGATGGTAGAGGCAGAAAGCCTCACCACATTTAAAAAATACTTGGATGTGCACTTGAAGTGCCGTAACCTACAGGGCTACAGACCAAGAGCAGGAAAGTGGGATTAGGCTGGCTAGCTCTTGGTCGGCCGGCGGGGACACGATGACGTCCTTCCGCGCTGTAAATTTCTATGATTCTATTAATTGCAAACATGCCAAACCAGAAAAATTGCATAAGTTAAACAGCTTCAAAAAGATAACTGACACTTTCCTGCAAAAAGCTGACAATTCACCAATATGAATTCTAGTGTGAGCTGTGGCTCAGTGGGTAGCACACTTGCCTCTTGAGTCAAAAGATTGTGGGTTCAAGTCTCATTCCAGGGACTTGAGCACATAAACCTCTGCTGACACTCCAGTGCAGTGCTGAGGGAATGCTGCAGAGTTGCTGTCTTTCGGATGAGACATTAAACCGAAGCCCCATCTGCTCTCTCAGGTGGACGTAAAAGATCTCGTGGCACTATTTCGAAGAAGAGCAAGGGAGTTATCCCCGGTGTCCTGACCAATATTTATCCCTCAATCAACATAACAAAAACAGATTATCTGTTCATTATCACATTGCTGTTTGTGGAGCTTGTTGTGTGCATTACAGCAGTGATTACACTCCAAAAGTACTTCATTGGCTGTAAAGTGCCTTGAGACGTCCGGTGGTCATGAAATGCGCTATATAAATGCAAGTCTTTCTTTCTTTAATGCACTTTTTTTTTTAAACACTAAATTTGGGTAAGATCATGTTTTTCAAAATAATAAGTGATGGACATGTTTTAGAACTCTTGGAAAATTATTTATTTAGTAAATGAGCAATGCAGAGACGACTTTTACTTGCCAGAATTATGGAGGATTAACTCATCCTAATGTACTCTCTACGTATACTTTTGTGAAATTATGATTTTGCAGTGAATGAATGGTCCCTCAGAACTATGCACAAGTTAGATGGGCAATAGTGCCATCTGCTGGTGAAGTTTGAGTCACTCTGTAACCTGTTCACATAGAAGATCTTAAAACATTCATTTGAAATCTTTGCATAGGGTTGAAAAATTAATGGAGGAATTGACCCACTTAAAACACACGCTTTCAATGTCTTTTTTTTAAGCTGTTTAACTTTTGCTAGATTTCTGGTTTGGCATGTGTGCGATTGAAGTACCTGTACTATTTTTGCTCTATGCTAAATTAGATTATTCCAAGTTTGTTGAACCTTTGCATGCATGTAAACAGGTCATTGTTGTAGCATTGAAGAAGGACAGAAAACACTGTGCTAATGTCCCCTTTAAGAATTTGGTACTATATGGATGCATGGCCTTCGCTCATGCACCTTGTGTATATGAAGGCCTTATTCAGGAAGCATACCTTAATGTTTCTTCTAATATTGGTGGACCTTCCCACAGTTGTTAGCACACCAAGAATAGATTCGGAATGCCTTGTTTTTGCCTGCCTTTTCCATATTTCTGCCAAATTTTCCTTTCCTGAGTCTCTAATTTTGAGCACTGTTACTTCCTAAACAAGAGCTCAGAAATAAAAGCCCCCTGCAGCAGCTTCCACAATCCAACAGACGGCAACTTTCTGTCAGTTACGAAATTACATCAAATGAGAGCGACATGTGGTTCAATGCTGGGTGGGAGACACCATCTGACAAACTTATTTCCTTTGTATCACAGGGACCAAGGGTGCGATTTCTCTCAAAGAAGTGTTCGAGGGATTAAAATAAATATCATGCGATGTCCGTCCTTGCAAACTACCGCCCCATCTCCAACCACCCTTTCCTCTCCAAAGTCCTTGAACGCGTTGACACCTCCCAAATCTGTGCCTATCTTTTCCAGAACTCTGTATGTTTGAATCCCCCCCCCCCCCAAATCGTGTTTCCGTCCTGCTACCGTACCAGAATGGCTCTTATCAAAGTCACGATTGACATCCTTTGTGACTGTGATAAAGGCAAACTATCCCACCTCGTCCTTGTTGACCTGTCTACAGCCGTTGACACAGTTGACCGCACCATCCTCCTCCAACGCCTCTCCACCATCATCCACCTGGGTGGGACTGCACTTGGCTGGTTCCATTCTTATCTATCTAATCGTAGCCAGAGAATCACCTGCAATGGCTTCTCTTCCCGCTCCCTCACCGTTACTTCTGGTGTACCCCAGGATATCTCTTTGGCACCCTCCTATTTCTCATCTACATGTTGCCCCTTGGTGACATCATCCGGAAACACATCAGTTTCCACATATACGCTGACACCCAGCTTCACCTCACAACCACTTCTCTCGACCCCTCCACGGTCTCTAAATTGTCAGATGGCTTGTCCAACATCCAGTTCTGGGTGAGCAGAAATTTCTTCCAATTAAATATTGGGAAGACCAAAGCCATTGTTTTCGGTCCGTCACAAACTCCGCTCTCTAGCCACTGACTCCATCCCTCTCTCTAACATCTGTCTGAGGCTGAACCAGCATGTTCGCAACCTTGGCAGCACACTTGACCCCGAAATTAGCTTCCAACCACATATCTGTGCCATCACTAGGAACGCCTATTTACACCTCTGAACATCGCCCATCTCCACCCCTGCTTCAGTTCATGAAACCTTCACCTCTGCCTTTGTTACCTCGAGACATGAATATTCCAACGCACTCCCATGTTGGCTGGCCTCCCACATTCTACCCTCCTTAAACTTGAGATCATCCAAAATTCAGGTGCCCTTGTCCTAACTCTCACCGAGTTCTGTTCACCCATCACCCCTGTGCTCGCTGACCTACACTGGCTCCTGGTTAAGCAACACCTTGATTTTAAAGTTCTCATCCTTGTTTTAAAATCCCGCCATTGCCTCGCCCCTCCCTATCTCTGTAATCTCCTTCAGCCCCACAACCTCCCAAGATAGCAAGGCTCCTCTAATTCTGCCCTCTTGAGCACGCCTGATTTTAATTGCTCAAACATCGGTGGCCGTGCCTTCAGCTACCTAAGCCCTAACTCTGGAATTCCCTCCCTTAACTTCTCTAACTCTCTTTCCTCCTTTAAGATGGTCCCTAAAACCTGCCTCTTGCCCTAATTTCTCCTTATGCGGCTCGGTGTCAAATTTTGTGAGCTAATGCTCCTGTGAAGCACCTTGGAATGTTTTACTATGTTAAAGCTGCTAAATAAATACAAGTTGCTGTTTTCTAAACTGATCAGGCAGACCAAAATGGTCTTTTCTGGTCCTATACGTTCCTATGTTCTTCAGGACATTTTGAGAATACTCTAGCTAAGAAATGTTGCCTCTTGATTTGCAGAATCTTCTGTTTTCCTAAATCACAGAGAAAGTAGCCTTAGGCCAATGAAAATCATCAGCTGCTTTGTAGTTTCCCAAAAGGAGTGAAGACATTTGTGACCCATTTTGAAGAAGTTCATGTTTGTAAAGTTACCAGAGATAATACAGATGTTGTCTTGAGAATATCTGGTGACTGTGAACTTCAAGAAATTTGCATAGGGTTTTTGAGAAACTTAACAGAGACTACATCTGGGTAAATCAGATGTAATGAACTAGTAGCAACGTTCCCACTCAGTCGCATGGCCGCGCAGTGCTATGGAGATCCTGCACAGGCCACTCACCCGCTTCTCAATGCAAGAAACCGCACTTGCGTGAAAATTGGAATGGTCCGCGCCGCCAGTTAAAGGGACCGTGCACCCCACAAAAAAAAATGAGAACGGATATTGTCTTCCTGTACCATTTTTAAAAAACTTTTAACTAATGTCATCCCCGACATTCACAAAGTTCTTCTCCATAATGGCAGCTTTTCTCAGTCTGGGCTGCTTGCATGGACTTCTGTCCCCTTTTCTGTAGTGAAAGATTTCAACACACTTCATGAGAGGTGGGGAGCATTGCATCGTTTCCAACAGGTCCTAAGCTTACAAGGGAACTTTGTCATTATTTGTGAAAAATCCCAGCTAGAGAAATTATGATAGTTGCGTTAAAGCATCTCTTGTTTTCTTACGTGGGAACATTTCTCCAGGTATTCAACAACAACAACAACATTTCCTTTCATATCCCTTCATCCACCAGATCCCAGTGCAAATGATAATATCCTGACCATTTCTGTCTTATTTTCAAGCCTGTTGGAATTTAGTATTGATTACCTATTTGGAATCTATATTGAGGGGACCTTCTGTCTCAGATAGAGCCACAGTGTTCCCCCACATACATGATCTGATTGTGTGGCTCTTGAGAGGCCAGTAGCTATTTGAGGTTTCTTTTTTTCAGTCCTGGGTTTTTGTCCTTGAGAAAACTTTGCCGACTAATCATTTTAAGTTCCACAACATTGATTGCAAACTCCTGGGGAACCGAGCTGCAGCTATGTTTACCAATTCAAGGATTATTATTCAGTTCGCTAAGGTTTCCATCATCATAGGCAGTCCCTCGGAATCAAGGAAGCCTTGCTTCCATTCTCAAAATGAGTCCTTAGGTGGCTGAACAGTCCAATATGAGAACCCTGTCACAGATGGGACAGATAGTCTTTGAGGGAAAGGGTGGGTGGGATTAGTTTGCCACACGCTCTTTCTGCTGCCTGCGCTTATTTCTGCATGCTCTCGGCGATGAGACTCGAGGTGCTCAGCGCCCTCCCGGATGTACTTCCTCTACTTAAGGTGGTTTTTGGCCAGGGACTCCCAGGTGTCAGTGGGGATGCTGCACTTTTTCAGGGAGGCTTTGAGGGTGTCCTTGTAACATTTCCTCTGCCCACCTTTGGCTCGTTTGCCGTGAAGGAATTTCGAGCAGAGCGCTTGCTTTGGGAGTCTCGTGTCTGGCATGCAGACAATGTGGCCTGCCCAGCGGAGCTGATCAAGTGTGGTCAGTGCTTCAATGCTGGGGATGTTGGCCTGATTGATGGTTTCCATAATGCTACTGCAGTAGCAGGAAATTCCGTTGGAACGTGTAATGCTATCTGGTTTATGGAAATTCAAAACGAACAGTAGAGTACAGCTATGTGAGATTTGATTCTTGTTGTAAACACATTTACGCTGGGCTCATTTGAACTAAAGATGACTTTACTTTTTAAGACTTGTTACATTTTCATGGATTATCCTGGTGACAGATCTACCGCACTTGGTTGGCTTGGGGATTGGACAGTTGATACCAATGGTATGGTGGTTGTTCTTTCCTCTTTTGGAATCTGGGTTCTGATCCAGCCCAGATTTAAGAGATTAAAGTTTCATTTCTCTGACAGTAAGGGTTCTCATTAAAAGGAATTTGGTACGGCACGCATCCCAAAACATACGCATAAATCTACATAACTGGGACTATTCTGACAGTCTCACTCAGAGGGTATGTAAGGACGACTGGCGTGGAAGTGGAAACTTTCACGCTGCTGTGCCAGGCAAAAATGTCGTCCAAGAAACATAGCACAAGTCGAGGAACGCTTCAAACAAGTAAACCGTCCCCAAAATAATCGCAACTCAAAAATAAAAAAATGCCCTGAGTATAGCCGTTGGGTCGTCCCAAGACCAGTTAGATTGAAAGGTGGGTGGGAGAGCAAATTGTGAGGGGGACACAAAAAATCTGCAAAGGGATATAGACAGGCTAAGTGAGTGGGAAAATATTTGGCAGATGGAGTATAATGTGGGAAAATGTGAGGTTATCCACTTCCTGGCAGAAAAATAGAAAAGCAGATTATAATTTAAATGGAGAAAAATTGCAAAGTGCTTCAGTACAGAGGGACCTGAGGGTCCTTGTGCATGAAACACACAAAGTTAGTATACAGGTACAGCAAGTAATCAGGAAGGCAAATGCAATGTTGGCCTTTATTGCAAGGGGGATGGAGTATAAAAGCAGAGAAGTCCTGCTACAACTGTACAGGGTATTGGTGAAGCCACACCTGGAGTACTGTGTACAGTTTTGGTCTCTGTATTTAAGGAAGGATATACTTGCATTGGAGGCTGTTCAGAGAAGGTTCAATAGGTTGATTCCAGAAATGAGGGGGTTGACTTATGAAGATAGGTTGGGTCTATACTCATTAGAGTTCAGAAGAATGAGAGGTGATCGTATCGAAACATATAAAATAATGAGAGGGCTGGACAAGATGGATGCAGAGAGTATATTTCCACTCATGGGAGAAACCAAAACTAGGGGTCACTCATTTAAAACTGAGACGAGGAGGAATTTATTCTGAGGGTCATAAATCTATGGAATTCTCTACCACAGAGAGCTGTGGAGGCTGGGCCTTTGAATATATTTAAGGCAGAGATAGACAGATTTTTGAGCGATAAGTGTTATAGGGAGTGGGCAGGGAAGTGGAACTGAGTCCATGATCAGATCAGCCATGATATTATTAAATGGCGGAGCAGGCTTAAGGGGCCAAATGGCCTACTCCTGCTCCTGTTTCTTATGTTATTGTGAACACTGGCTTGTCAGAAGTTAAAAGTTGCAAGTACACCCAATATTCCAGCACTCTACTAAAAACCAAAAGGGCAGTTTTCCACAGTGGCGAATTTAGAAGTTACTGAAGGAGTTACATGAAGGCATAAGACTGGATCATTGCAAATGTTACACCCCTGTTCCAAAAAGGGGAGAGGGATAAACCTAGCAATTACTCTCCAGTAACCCTAACGTCAGTGATGGGGAAACTTTCTGAGACAGTAATCCGGGACAAAATTAATTGGCACTTGGAAAATAAGGGTGAATAAATGAAAGCCAGCACGGATTTGTTGCAGGCAAATCGTGTTTGACTAACTTGAGTTAGTAACGGAAAGGGTGGATGAGGGTAGTATGTTGAAAGGGACATGGCTATTTGGATATGAAATGGGCTGAGGGGCAGGGAGTAGCGGTGAATGGTTGTTTATCGGATTGAAGAGGTGCACCCCGGGAGGCGGTGTTGGTACCACTGATCTTTTTGATGTATATTAATGACCTGGACTTGGGTATACAGGGCACAATTTCAAAGTTTGAAGATGAGACAAAGCTGTGGAGAAAGAGCAGGGGAGTGGAACTAATTGAATAGTTTTTTCCAAAGAGTCAGCACAGGCTGGATGGGCCGAACAGCCGCCTCCTATGCTGCATCATTCTTTGATTCTGAGATTTATTTTCAATGGAGAATGGGGATTTACCCCACCATCCCGAAAAGCTTTTATTGTTTGATACTTTGGTGCATTGTCCTGCATGTTGGAGCCTGTTGTAATTGTATAAATGCAAGTTATTTGGATGCTTTCTGTTGTGTATGGAGAAAGAGTCAAACTGAACACTGTGAGCTCAAAGTAAAGTGTGACCTTAGTCTTTTATTGCAGGTCTCCAGAGTGCCTCTCCAACCTGTGAAGCCGCCTTAAATACCTGTGCTCCCAAGGGATTATGGGATCCCTTGCGCCTCCGGGGAATGAGCCCTCTAGTGGCTGTACAGAGTAAATACAAGTGCACATATATAACAACATTCGCCCCCAAAGTCACTAGTGTAGCTATTTACAATGTGAGTCGATCTGGGGCCCTTCTTGCCCTGGTTGATCGTCTCGGTGTGAAAGCTGGTGGTGTTGAATCATTTGTTGGGCTCTCGCTGGGCTGATGTGCAGCTGGCCTTGCTGGGCTGATTGTTGTGTTGGGCCCTGCAGGGCTGTTGTGGATGATGGGTTCTGCTTCATGGTCAACCGTGGTGTCGGTTGCCACTGGTGTGTGTGTTGAGGGATCAAAAAAGGTAGGGTCCAAGGTGGGTTGCTCAGGGTAATCCGTGAATCTGAGTTTGATTTGGTCCAAGTGTTTCTGGTGAATGAGTCCATTTGAAAGTTTGACCCGAAACACCCTGCTCCCCTCTTTGGTCACGGCCGTGCTGAGAAGCCACTTGGGACCTTGTCCATAATTTAACACAAATACAGGATCATTGACTTCAATCTCGAGTGACACATTTGCGCTATCACTTTGTTGAAGCCACCTACTCTTTATCTGTTCATGTAGATCAGGGTGAACTAACGAGAGCCTTGTCTTAAGTGCTCTTTTCATGAGCAGTTCAGCTGGTGGGGTCCCAGTCAGTGAGTGTGGTCTTGTGCGGTAGCTAAGCAGGACTCGGGATAGGCGAGTCTGCAGTGAGCCTTCAGTTACCCTCTTCAAGCCTTGCTTGATGGTTTGCACTGCTCTCTCTGCCTGACCATTGGACGCTGGTTTAAACGAGGCAGATGTGACATGTTTGATCCCGTTACGGGTCATGAATTCTTTGAACTCAGCACTGGTAAAACATGGCCCGTTGTCACTCACCAGGACATCGGGTAAGCCGTGTGTGGCAAACATGGCCCGCAGGCTTTCAGTGGTGGCAGCGGACGTGCTAGCCGACATTATCTCACATTCAATCCACTTGGAGTACGCGTCTACAACCACAAGGAACATTTTACCCAAGAACGGGCCTGCATAGTCGACGTGTACCCTAGACCACGGTTTGGAGGGCCAAGACCATAAACTTAGCGACGCCTCCCTGGGTACGTTGCTTAACTGCGAGCATGTATTACATCTGTGAACGCAGGACTCTAAATCCACATCGATACCGAGCCACCACACGTGGGATCTAGCTATCGCTTTCATCATTACGATTCCTGGGTGGGTACTGTGGAGGTCATTGATGAAGGTGTCTCTGCCCTTCTTAGGGACCACTACTTGATTGCCAAACAGAAGGCGGTCTGCTTGTGTAGACATTTCATCTTTGCACCGCTGGAACGGCTTTATCTCTTCCTGCATTTCCACTGGGACACTGGACTAGCTCCCGTGAAGCACACAGCTTTTGATTGAGATAATAAGGGGTCCTGGCTTGTCCAGGTTTTGATCTGCCGGGCAGTAATAGGTGATTGCTCACTCTCAAATGCTTCCATAACCATGGCTAGATCTGCGGGCTGTGCCATTTCCACCCCCGTGGTGGGTAATGGCAGCCTACTGAGAGCATCGGCGCAGTTTTCTGTGCCTGGCCTGTGGCGGATGGCGTAGTTGTATGCGGACAACGTGAGCACCCATCTCTGGATGCGGGCCGATGCGTTGGTATTTATCCCTATACCATCTGGATATAAGTGGCTTATGGTCAGTTTCCAATTCGAATTTTAGCCCAAACAGTTATTGAATCATTTTCTTTACCTGATAGACACACGCTAACGCTTCTTTTTCAATCATGCTGTATGCTCTCTCGGCCTTAGACAGACTCCTGGATGCATAAGCAACCGGTTGCAGTTTCCCGAAATCATTCGCTTGTTGTAATACACACCCGATGCCATATGACGACACATCACATGCTAATACCAAACGCTTACATGGATCAAACAACACAAGCAATTTGTTTGAGCATAACAATTTCTCGCTTTTACAAAGGCATTTTCTTGGCTTTTGCCCCAGACCCATTCGCCCCCTTTTCATAGTAAGACATGTAGTGGTTCTAACAGGGTGCTGAGACCCGGTAAGAAGTTACCAAAGTAGTTCAAGAGTCCCAGAAACGACAGCAGCTCCTTCACGTTCTGTGGCCTCGGTGCATTCTCGAATGCCTCAGTCTCCGCGTTGGTGGTCCTGATGCCGTCCGCTGCAATCCTCCTTCCCAGGAACTCCACTTCAGGCGCCAGGAAAACGCACTTCGAGCATTTTAACCTGAGCCCCACGCGGTTGAGTCGACTAAGAACCTCCTCCTGGTTCTGCAGGTGTTCGACTGTGTTCCGACCTGTGACCAAGATGTTGTCCTGGAAGACCATGGTGTGCGGGACTGACTTCAGTAAACTTTCCATGTTTCTCTGGAATATCGCCGCCGCTGATCGGATTCCAAATGGGCATCTGTTATAAACAAAAAGACCTTTGTGCGTGTTAATGCAGGTGAGGGCCTTCGATGATTCCTCCATTCCTGCGTCATGTAGGCTGAAGTCAGATCCAGCTTTGTGAATGTCTTTCCTCCCGCCAGCGTTGCGAAGAGGTCGTCGGCTTTTGCTGGTGGGTATTGGTCCTGCAGGGAGAAACAATTAAAAGTTACTACAGATTCTGACGGTGCCATCTCCCTTGAGGACTGGGATAATCGGACTGGCCCACTCGCTGAACTCGATCGGTGAAATGATGCCTCTCATTGCAGCCGGTCTAGCTCGATCTCGACCCTTTCTCTCATCATGTATGGTACTGCTCTCGCCTTGTGATAGATGGGTTGCACCCCCGGAATTAGGTGGATCTGCACTTTTTCTCCTTGGAATTTCTCGATGCCTGGTTCGAACAGCGAAGGAAATTTGTTTAAGCTCTGGGCACATGAAGTGACGTCAGCGGCTGATAGCACTCTGACGTCGTCCCAGTTCCAGCGTATCTTTCCCAGCCAGCTCCTGCCGAGCAGCGTGGGACCATCGCCCAGTACCACCCAGAGTGGTAACTTGTGCACCGCTCCATCGTAGGAGACTTTTATGGTAGCACTGCCAATTACAGGAATCAGTTCTTTAGTGTAAGTTCTTAGTCTCGTGCGAACTGGAGTTAAGACTGGCCTTGAGAAAGTCTTTTTGCCCATGATGGACTGGCTCGCGCCCGTGTCCAGCTCCATTGACAGCGGGAGTCCATTTAGTTCAACATTCAGCATTATCGGGGGACAATTCGTGGTTATTGTGTGCACCCCATATACCCCTGCCTCCTCTATCTGAGGCTCTGGTTCATAGTGATCCTCCGTGGATCTGTCCTCCTCTGCAATGTGGTGGTTTGCAGCTTTAACAGACTTAGCAGCTCGCCTGCACACTTGTTGGAGGTGTCCCATTGTTCCACAGCCCTTGCAAACGTATCCTTTGAATCGGCATGAATGGAAACGTTGACGCTGCAGGGGTGATCATCAAGGTGTTAATGGCCTTGCATTCATTACCTTTGATGGTGGACTCTGAGAAATCTGCGGACGTGTAGCTGCAGGTATGCGTGACCTGCCGTTTACGTTACGATTCGAAAACAACATCACTTTGTTCACAGTACTTGTAGCAACACTTGTGTGCTGAGAGATTTGCTTAGTATTGTCACTGGTGGCAATGAACGCCTGGGCTATCGCTATGACCTTACTCAAGGTTGGGGTCTCTACAATCAAAAGCTTGCGAAGTATGGTTTCGTGGCCAATGCCAAGTACGAAAAAGTCTCTGAGCATGTGCTCCAAATGTCCTTCAAATTCTCAATGTCCTGCAAGGCGTCTCAGCTCGGCGACATAACTCGTCACTTCCTGGCCTTCAGACCTTTTGTCGGTGTAGAACTGGTGCCTCGACATCAGAACGCTTTCCTTCGGGTTCAAATGCTCTCGGACCAGTGTGCACAAATCGGCGTATGATTTCTTCGTGGGTTTCACTGGAGTGAGCAGATTCTTCATGAGGCCATACGTTGGTGCCCCACAGATGGTGAGGAGGATCGCTCTCCGTTTGGCAGCGCTCTCGTCCCTATCTAGCTCGCTGGCCACGAAGTATTGGTCGAGTCGCTCCACAAAAGTTTCCCAATCATCTCCCTCCGAAAATGTCTCCAGGATGCCCACTGTTCTCTGCATCTTTGGGTTCGCTATCTGTATCTCGTCGCCAGTTGTTGTGTATGGAGAAAGAGTCAAACTGAACACTGTGAGCTCAAAGTAAAGTGTGACCGTAGTCTTTTATTGCAGGTCCCCAGAGTGCCTCTCCAACCTGTGAAGCCTTCCTAAATACCTGTGCTCCCAAGGGATTATGGGATCCCTTAGGACTCCGTGGAATGAGCCCTCTGGTGGCTGTACAGAGTAAATACAAGTCCACATATATAACACTTTCTGCCTTTCGAGCCAAAATTTTGAATATTAAAAGAAAAATAAGTTGTCGGGATTTCATTACATTACAAAGTCCAGTTTCTTTTAGTGGGCATCACAGATTAGGTGTTCAAGATATATTGAAATGATTTTGAACTGTGAATTTGACTGGAAACATAATGGGACAAAAATTGTGGTTGGAGGCTTCCCGCGGATCCACATTCCCGTGGACGGATGCCTCCGACCACCGAATACGATGCGCACCTACCTGCAGTCCCTGCGCATACAGAGAATTCCGTTTTGAATCGGCAGAGTCCTGGGCAGCGCATGAAGTCACCCCACCCCCGCCCCCTCCAGGAACACTGCGGGCGCAAAGCCTGTGGCTTTGTTCGGAAAATAGTCCCGCCCACAGACCTGTCAAAGTTAATTTGAATAGGCCACACCCCCGATTTTTTAAAACTCCAGTCTTGTTGTCCGGAGATGCCATTACTATGAATGGGAATACCCCCAAAAACAAAAAACACTTTACATAAATAAAAAAAACACCTTACTTATTTAAAATGAATAGAAATTGAATTAAATTAAATGTTATAGAAATTAAAATATTTTATTGAAATTTTTTTAAAGTTTTAACAGTGTTAAAAATAAACTTACTTTAATGGACAGGGGTTTTAATATGAAAATTAGTCATAAAATTATTTTTTTCTATCTTTAAAAACTCTTACGCATAAGAGTTTTAAGGACATTCGCTGGGCAGGAGTCTCCACCCGCAGAGGGCCTTTACTTTCGCATTCAGACGATCCATCAAAAGAAATTTTGACAGATCGCAAGTGCTGGGTTTAGGTGCATGCGCAGTGCAAGCCTTAACCCAGAACTTGCAGGGCCTCTTCGGGCATGTGCGTACATCGTACAAAACCGGGGAGGCCGCAATTTACGGCCCAATATTGCAGTAAAAGATATTATTTTAAGTAATATTCTTTATTTCACTTCTAGATTCAAAAGAGGAACTAGTAAAAATCCAAATATCAAATATTAAATATCTTAGCCGTATAGGTACAGTTGTCTGTATATAGAAAAGGCATTGCAAATGGTGTTTTCAAATCTTTATTTATAAATTCAATTTTTTTTCTTCCAATGACGTAATTTTATGTTATTCACGAAAACAGTAATTTGGATTCACTGTTTTTATCTACAGTGACTGAGGTAAAGTGACCTTGTTTCTGCCTGTTTGAATAGTAGTTACCCAAATTGCAGCCAACAGAAAGTCTCGACAATCACTGAAACATTCGAGGACCGATGACGTGCTGAAGAACACGTAAGGCACAGCAGATTTGCTGCTGACTGTTGCAGTGGGCAATCAAAGCAGCTGAAGTATTTCCTCGTGGTGCTGCATTTCCTTTGCCCTTTGGACGCGCTCTGTCTGTTGCTCATCTATTATGAATTTTACCTTGAAAACAAAAATTAATGCTCACAGTAATCAAAATATTGCCCATCAAGTAAACAAGATTGGTCTTTCAAAAACAAATGGATGAAAAATTAAAACTTTTTATCAATGATTGCAGTGACAATTCGGTGAATAAATCACTGCAATTGTCCCTTTCAGAATATTGCCACAATAAATGCTAGCTCGTAGACTTGTACAATACCATGGGCTTTCTATGCTGTGATTAGCAACATAACAAAAAGTACTAAATGATATAAACTGGTCATTCCCTGTGCTCATGTATCATAGCAACTGAAACATGGTATATTGCTATAAGCTTTTTATGAACACCCGGGAGGGCGCTGAGCACCTCGAGTCTCATCGCCGAGAGCATGCAGAAATCAAGCGCAGGCAGTGGAAAGAGCGTCCGGCAAACCAGACACTCCACCCACCCACCCTTCCCTTCAACAACTGTCTGTCCCACCTGTGACAGAGACTGTAATTCCCATATTGCACTGCACAGTCACCAGAGAACTCACTTTTGGAGTGGAAGCAAGTCTTGATTTCTAAGGACTGCCTATGATGATGATTTATGATTATGGCTGGATTAAACAGATGCTGCATGAATTGGAACTATGGCCGAGAAAATGGGGAACGCTGGAAACCTGCCGGTAACATTGGCGGCCAAGGATAATGGCTGCCGGTGGTGAGAGCGCAGGCCGTACCGGCGTTTTGGTACTGCCTGCCCATTATCATCAATGTGGCGGTGATTTGCTAGTGTGACGCACTCTTTGCAGCGCCAATCTCAGAAAGAGGCCAAAGGTCGCCTTTGTCTCCGGCTCTCAGTGTAGGGAAGCGGGGAAGGAAGAAGCGACCCGAACAGTTGCCGTATGTGCTGCAAGAATATTAGCTGCCACCCAATGTTTATCGATTTTTTTTTTTGTTTCTTTATGGCAGATAAAAGATCTTATCCGACATCATCTTCCATCATTGCAATGGAGTTCACCCATTGATTTACTGACCCACAAACACTGTAGGCCTCCCAGAAAGCTGCCAGAGAATGCAATTCCCCCCCCCCCCCCCCCCACCTCCCGCCCCAGCCCACCATTGATGGGCGAGACATGAAAGTTTAAAAGAAGAACCGTGGCAAAGGAGGTGTTTGAAGTTCCGGCGACAGTCTTCCTGGTCGTTCACGATGCTGAAAGACCTTTGGCAGCAAACACCGGCGTGATTTAGCATGGGCGGCAGTGCGAGCGGAGAGTTCCAAAATGGATGAACTGGTATCAACTCGGCGTCATGCGCCGATTGACAGCACCCTCCACCTCATTTAAATACTCGTGCCAATAGCAGGCAACAGCAGCACCGATGACCTACTGAAAATGGTTGCTGTTTTTTTTTGCCATTTCATGACACTAACGAGTGTTGCAAACTACACGAATATCTAGGCCTGTGTCAATTTGAAATACTTGAAAGCAATTTTTTTTTGAAAAGCTGGATAATGTAACCTACATAGTGTTTGAAGTGTACATTTTCAATAGGCGGAGAGGTTTAGCCAGGGAGTTCTAGAGCTTAGGGCCTAGACAACAGAAGGCACAGCCACCAATGGTTGAGCAATTATAATTAGCGATACTCAAGAGGGCAGAATTAAAGGAGCGCAGATATCTTGATGGGGGGTGGGGTGGCGGAGTTTGTGAGGCTGGAGGTGATTACAGAGATAGAGAGGGGCGAGGCCATGGAGGGATTTGAAAACCAGGATGAGAATTTTGAAATCGAGGCATTGCTTAACTGGGCACTAATGTAGGTCACCGAGCACAGGGGTGATGGGTGAGCAGGACTTGGTGACTTAGGACAGCCAAGTTTTGGATCACCTCTAGTTTACTTAGGGTAGAATGTGGGATGCCAGTGCGTTGGAATAGTCAAGTCTAGAGGTAACGAAGGCATGGATGAGGGCTTCAGCAGTGGATGAGTTGAGGCAAGGGCAGAGACAGGCGATGTTACGGAGGTGGAAATAGGTGGTCTTCGTTATTCCAGTACCAAACTACATCACACAGAATTGGTGAGCTGTGCATTACACTCTGAAATTCTGATGCAAGTGTTCAATATCCATAATAATCTGTTTATAACCATTCACGACAATATATTTTTTAAATTTGTTCATGGGATGTGGGCGTTGCTGGCAGGGCCAGCATTTATTGCTCATCCCTAATTGCCCTTGAGAAGGTGAGCTGCCTTCTTGAACCACTGTTCTTCGTAGCGGTTTTGTACATTTCACAGGGTAGTTAAGAGTCAACCACATTGCTATGGATCTGGAGTCACATATAGGACAAACCGGGTAAGAACGGCAGATTTCCTTCCCTAAAGGACATTAGTGAACCAGGTGGATTTTTACAACAATCTGGCAATTTCATGGTCACCATTACTGATAGTAGCTTTTTATTCCAATTTAAATTCCCCAGCTACCATGTGGGATTTGAACTCGTGTCTCTGGATTAGTCCAGGCATCTGGATTACTGGTCCAGTAACATAACCGCGATGTTACCGTTCCTGCAATCTGTCTCTTGCTGCACCTCCCCCAGAGCCACAACTCCAATTTCCATTGTTGAGGTGAGCATTCCAACTCCTTGGAACCAGCTTTCTCATCTTCAGCTTGTGGCCTTCCTGTACAAACAGAAGATTGCACAGGATGGGCATTGTTAAGCATATTGCTGCTACATTTAGAATACAAACCATGTTTCACAGTGAAGCACAAACACTGCTTTTAACCTGACAAATGTCAAAATCATTGGTACAATGAATGTGTGCAATTATGACCAAACAACCCATGAACATTGTTGTATCCAGAAATGTCAGTGCCCTTTGGGCCCTGTACTGTGATGTTCATTATGGCTTCCATGTAGTGGGTGAGGAGGTTGTATTTTTAATTATAGTGGAGTCCCACCATCGGGGCAGACTGCTGAAGGCTGTTGCCATCTGCATTGTATGAAAGGAAATTCTCAGAGACGGGAAGGCTGTGGCTCTGTGCATTTGTGCTAGACATAGTAGAATAAAAATTCAGCTATTCAGGCAAACCTGTTTGATAACTGCAACCTGCTTGAATGCCTGTAGGCAGCAGTGTGAGGTAATTGACAGGCAATCTCATTCCTTACCTTCGCACTTCTCTTAAAATCAAAATAGTTCCTCCAACACATCCTTCCATGTACGACGGGTGAGTGCTCCTTGGTCACCTCCCATGACTGCTGAACTCGCTGCTGACTTATGGAGTTGCCTCTCTACTCCAGAGGACATATTAAATTGTCCGCTCCCGCTGTCCCCAATGATCTGCCAGGCCCCATCAGTGAAGCGGGTTTTCCACCGTTTCCTTTTTGTTTTATGAACGCTCAAAATGTGTCCATCCCACAGCTGTGTTGATGATCTATAGAATCATAGAAATTTATAGCAAGGAAGGAGGCCATTTCGGCCCATCGTGTCCGCACCGGCAGACGAAGAGCTATCCAGCCTAATTCCACTTTACATCTATTAGTCTGTAGCCCTGTAGGTTACAGTACTTCAAGTGCAAATCCAAGTATTTTTTTAATGTGGTGAGGGTTTCTGCCTCGACCACCTTTTCAGGCAGTGAGTTCCAGACCCCCTCCACCCTCTGGGTGAAGAAATTTCCCCTCGTATCTCCTTTAAACCGCGCCCCAAATACTTTAAATCTATGCCCCCTGGTTGTTGACCCCTCTACCAAGGGAAACAGATTCCTTCCTATCCACTTTATCCAGGCCCCTCATAATTTTATATACCTCAATCAGGTCTCCGCTGAACTTCCTCTGTTCCAAAGAAAACAGACCCAGCATCTCCAATCTTTCCTCATAGCCAAAATTCTCCAATCCAGGCAACATTCTTGTAAATCTCCTCTGCACCCTTTCCAGTGCAATCACATCTTTCCTGTACTGTGGTGACCAGAACTTCACACAGTACTCCAGTTGTGGCCTAACCAGTATTTTATACAGTTCAAGCATAACCTCCTTGCTCTTGTATTCCATGCCTCGACTAACGAAGGCAAGTATTCCATATGCCTTCTTAATATCCTTATCTACTTGGCCTGCTACCTTCAGGGATCTGTGGACCTGCACTCCAAGGTCCCTTTGTTCCTCTCCACTTTTTAGTGTCCTACCTTGCCTTGTTAGACCTCCTCAAATGCATTACCTCACATTTATCCGGATTGAATTCCATTTGCCACTGTTCTGCCCACCTGACCAGTACCTTGATATCTTCCTGCAGTCTGCAGCTGCTTTCTTCATTATCAACCACACAGCCTATTTTAGTGTCAACTGCAAACTTCTTAATCATGCCCCCAACATTCAAGTATATGTCATTGATATATATCACAAAAAGCAAGGGACCCAGCACTGAGCCCTGCGGAACCCCACAGGATACAGCCTTCCAGTCACAAAAACACCCATCAACCATTACCCTTTGCTTCCTGCCTCTGAGCCAATTTTGGATCCAACTTGCCACTTTGCCTTGGATCCCATGGGCTTTTACTTTCATGACCAGTCTGCCAAGTGGGACCTTATCAAAAGCTTTGCTAAAATCCATATACACTACATCATCGACCCGCCTGGTTACCACCTTGAAAAATGTAATCAATTTAGTCAGACACGACCTTCCCTTAACAAATCTATGCTGACTGTCCTTGATTAATCCATGTCTTTCCAACTGAAGATTTATACTATTCCTCAGGATTTTTTTCCAATAATTTTCCCACCACTGAGGTTAGGCTCACAAGCCTGTAATTACTCTCGATCCATCCCTTTCTCACTTTTTAAACAAAGGTACAACATTAGCAGTCCTCCAGTCCTCTGGCACCACACATAGCCAGAGAGGATTGGAAAATGATAGTCAGAGCCTCTGCTCTTTGCTCTTTTATTTCTCTTAACAGCCTGGGATACATTTCATCCGGGCCTGGGGATCAATCCACTTTCAAAACTGCTAAGCCCCTTAATACTTCCTCTCAATGGGCCCAAGTTTCGGACCGCGCCTAGAACGGCGCAGCCCTGACCTGGACGCCCGTTTTTCGCGCCACAAAGTGCGCCTAAAAAAAACTTACAGATTCTCCGGCTCCCTGCTGGTCCTCTGGAGCTGGGCGCGGCGCAGAACAAGCTGTAAGGGGCGGAGCTAGGTCCCTGCGCTGAAAACAGTGCTGGGACCTCTGCACATGCGCGCTACAGTGGGCGCGCATGTACAGTAGCTCCAGGTGCCCAAAACTATGTGGGAGGGGCCCGAAGCACGCAGCCCCTAGTCCTGGCCGAATGGCCTCACTGGGGCTGCGTGCATAAGGCTGCCTCCCACGCCCAGCTCCTGCTTCCTCCCGATCAGACTCGACTCCCGCTTCCCCCCCGCCCCCGGACCGGACTTAACACCGACACCGACCCGACTCCCGCTTCCCCCCGGACCCGACCTCCCGGACTGGACCCGACCCGCACTTCCCCCACCCGACCTGACCTCCCTCCCCGACCCGAACCGAACCGACGTTCCTCCCACCACCCCCCCCTACCCGACCCTCCCCCACCCGACCCGCGCTCTCGACCCAACCTGACCTTCCTTCCCCTGCCCCCGACACGAACCGACCCGACCCGACCTCCCTCTGCCCCCCTCCCCGACCCGACCCGACCCGTGCTCCCAACCGCCTCCCCCCCCCCCCCAGACCGGACCCGACCCGACTCCCCTCCGCCCCCCCCGACCCGACCCGCGCTCCCCCCAACCCGACCCCGGACCCCGGACCCAACCCGACCCAACACCACCTGTAAATCTGGTGCTGGGGACGGGCCCTGCCCGAAGTCTTGGGCCCAGCCCGTTCAGCCTCCCTCCCCCTTCTCCTTTCCCCCCCCCCCCCGCCCTTCTCCTTTCCCCTCCCAGTTCTCCTTCCCCCCCCTTCTCCTTTCCCCTCCCCTTCTCCTTTCCCCCCCTTCTCCTTTCCCCCCCTTCTCCTTTCCCCCCCTTCTCCTTTCCCCTCCCCTCCTCCTTTCCCCCCTTCTCCCTTTCCCCCCCCTTCTCCCTTTCCCCCCTTCTCCTTTTCTCCTTTTCCCCCCTTCTCCTTTTCCCCCCTTCTCCTTTCCCCCCCTTCTCCTTTCCCCCCCTTCTCCTTTCCCCCCTTCTCCTTTCCCCCCTTCTCCTTTCCCCCCCTTCTCCCTTCCCCCCTTCTCCTTTCCCCCCTTCTCCTTTCCCCCCTTCTCCCTTCCCCCCTTCTCCCTTCCCCCCTTCTCCCTTCCCCCCTTCTCCCTTCCCCCCCTTCTCCCTTCCCCCCCTTCTCCCTTCCCCCCCTTCTCCTTTCCCCCTTTCTCCACCCCCCCATCTCCTTTCCCCCCTCTCCTTTCCCCCCTTCTCCTTCCCCCCTTCTCCTTCCCCCCCTTCTCCTTCCCCCGCCTTCTCCTTCCCCCCTTCTCCTTCTCCTTTCCCCCCCTTCTCCTTCCCCTTCTCCCCCCTTCTCTTTCCGTTTCTCCCCCCCTGCTCTTTCCGTTTCTCCCCTCCCCCCTTCTCTTTCCTCTTCTCCTCTTCCCCCCCCCTTCCCCTTCTCCTCCCCCTCCCTTCCCCTTCTCCTCCCCCCCCCTTCCCCTTCTCCTCTCCCCCCTTCCCCTTCTCCTCCCCCCCTTCCCCTTCCCCTTCTCCTCCCCCCCTTCCCCTTCCCCTTCTCCTCCCCCTTCCCCTTCTCCTCCCCCCTTCCCCTTCCCCTTCTCCTCCCCCTTCCCCTTCTCCTCCCCCCTTCCCCTTCTCCTCCCCCCTTCCCCTTCTCCTCCCCCCTTCCCCTTCTCCTCCCCCCTTCCCCTTCTCCTCCCCCCTTCCCCTTCTCCTCCCCCCTTCCCCTTCTCCTCCCCCCTTCCCCTTCTCCTCTCCCCCTTCCCCTTCTCCTCTCCCCCTTCTCCTCCCCCTTCCCCTTCTCTCCCCCTTCTCCTCCCCCCCTTCTCTCCCCCTTCTCCCCTTCCCTCCCCCTTCTCCCCTTTCCCTCTCTGCCTCCCTCCCCCTGCCCCCTCCCTTCCCTCCCCCTGCCCCCCTCCCTCCCCTCCCCCTCCTCCCCCTCCCCTCTGTCAGAAACACAGACACTGACAGACAGAGAGTGTGAGACAGACAGACAGAGAGATAGAGACACTGACAGAGACACACTGGGGTGGGGGGGCATCCCAGCACGCTGTTGGAGGGCGCCCGGTGCTGCAGTCGGTAAGTAGAAAATGTTTTATTTATTGATTTTTAAAAAATTATTTCTTAATTTTTTTTTGATTGATTTATTGGTTGATTTATTGATGTTTTTATCATTTATTATTGATGATGGCTTTTTTTTTGTAAAACTGAAGTGTTTAATGTTTGTAAACTTTCCTTTTAAACTCCCCCCCCCCCCCCCCCCCCATTCCCTACGCCTGATTTGTAACCTACGCTTGATTTTCTAAAGTGTAGACAAGGTTTTTTCGAGCGTACAAAAATCTTCACTTACTCCATTCTAAGTTAGTTTGGAGTAAGTTTTCACTGCCGAAACTTTGAAAACAGGCGTAAATGGCCGGACACACCCCCTTTTGAAAAAAAAATTCTGTTCCAAAGTGAAACTGTTCTAACTGACTAGAACTGGAGCAAACTAAATGCCGAGAATTTGAATTTCTAAGATACTCCGTTCTACACCAGTTGCTCCAAAAAATCAGGAGCAACTGAGGCCGAAACTTGGGCCCACTATGTTTATCTCATCTAATATTTCACACTCCTCTTCCCTCATTGTAAAGTCTGCATCGCCCCTCTCTTTTGTGAAAACAGATGCAAAGTATTCATTAAGAATCAGACCACATCTTCTGCCTCCACACACAGATGTCCTTTATGGTCTCTAAAAGGCCCCACTCTTTCTCTAGTTATCCTTGTGCTCTTAATGTATTTATAAAACATCTTTGGGTTTTCCCTGCTTTTACTTGCCATCATTCTTTTATGCTCTCTCTTTGCTTTCCTGATATCTTTTTTAATTGCACCCCAGCACTACTTATATTCCTCTATTCTGCAGCATTGAGTTCTCGTTATCTGTCATAAGCTTCCCTTTTTTTCTTTATCTTACCCTCTATGTCCCTTGACATCAAAGGGGCTCTAGATTTGTTAGCCCCGCCCTTTTTTTTAAGGGAACATACTTGCTATGTACCCTCAGGATCTCCTCCTTGAATGCCTCCCACTGCTCTGACACTGATTTACCATCAAGTAGCTGTTTCCAGTCCACCTTGGCCAAATCCCATCTCAGCTCAGCAAAATTGGCTATACCCCAATTGAGAACTTTTATTCCTGGTCCACCTTTGCTCTTTTCCATAACCACCCTAAATCTTAGTGAATTATGATCACGAGCACCAAAACGCTCTCTCACTGATACCCTTTCCACCTGCCCCTCTGCATTCCCCAAAACCAAGTCCAGAACCGCCCCCTCCCTTGCTGGGCTTGTTACATACTGGCTAAAGAAGTTCTCCTGAATGCATTTTAGAAATTCCTCACCCTCTACTGTTCACACTGCTTTTTTCCCAGTTAATATTAGGGTAGTTGAAATCCCCCACTATTACAGCTCTATAGTTTTTGCACTTCGCAGCAATTTGCCCACATATTTGTTGTTCTATCTCCCTCTGATTGTTTGAGGTCTATAGTACACGCCCCTTTTTTGTGCTTTAATTCGACCCATATGGCCTCGTTTGATGATCCTAACATATCATCCCTCCTCACAGCTGTAATTGTTTCTTTAATCAATACTGCGACCCCCACTCCTTTTTTATCCTCCTCGCTATCCTGTCTATAAACCCTGTAACCAGGAATATTGAGCTGCCATACCTGCCCTTCTTTCAGCCATGTCTCAGTAATAGCTATAATATCTTACTCCCAAGTGTCAGTCTCTGCTCTCAGCTCATCTGCCTTATTACCTATACTCCTTGCATTGAAGTATATAACATTTAGTATTGCGAAACTCCCCTGTTGTCTTTCCAGCCCTTGTTTTCTCTCTCTTCCAAATTCACTTTCTACTTCTACTTCTCTGCTGCCCAACTTCAGCTTTGCTTCTCTCCCCACTGAATCTATTCTCTGGTTCTCATCCCCCTGCCAAGCTAGTTTAAACCTTCCCCAATGGCACGAGCAAACCCTCCCGCGGGGATACTGGTCCCGGCTCTGTTGAGGTGCAACCTATCCGGCTTGTACAGGCCCCACCTCCCCCAAAAACGGTCTCAATGCCTCAGGAATCTAAAGTTCTCCCAGCTGCACCATCTCTCCAACCATGCATTCATCTGCTCTATCCTCCTATTTCTGTACTCACTAGCTCGTGGCACTGGGAGTAATCCAGAGATTACTACCTTTTGAGGTCCTGCTTTTTAATCTCTCTCCTAGCTCCCTAAACTCTGCCTGCAGGACCTCATCCCTCTTTCTACCGATATGGACCATGACCTCTGGCTGTTCACCTTCTCCCCCCAGAATGTCTTGCAGCCACTTAGTGACATCCTTGACCCTGGCACCAGCGAGGCAACATACCATCCTGGAGTACTATGCATTATTTATACCAGTAACTTATTTGCTTGCTGATTATTGGGTGGCTTATCATTGGGCCCAGAAGAGGCGAGGGTCCAGGGGTAGCACGGGCCAGCCCACACTGCGATATGTGTGCGCGCTCGGTCTGTGCAGCAGAGCTGGTCTCCAGTTAGTCTTGGGTAATCCTTGCCAATGGACCAAGACCTAGCTCTGTCAAGCCCGTGTGGTGCTTGGTGTGCAACGGCCACCACACGTTTAAAAAAAAATCCAAGCACAGGCATCTTCCACCTTTCAACATGTAGATCGGGATCTGGAATATTAGGTCTTTCATTGGAACACTTGTGAACTCATCCCTTTTTGGCGTGGAAGCAAGTCATCCTCGCTTCGAGGGACTGCCTATGAGTAGGTGTGTGCTGACTGGCCCCTCATTTATATGTTGAAGAGCACGGAGTGAAGTGGTGCACTTGGAAATGTAGAGGGAGGAAGGGAAGGAGGGGAATGAACTCACATAACGCACTTTCCGTGCGCTCAGCATTATTCACCACATTTGAGAATGCACTTGCAATGCTGCAACAATCACTAAGATCAGTATCTTTAAAACCTGTGCTTCATTTTTTTTTAATGCGGTTTCCTTTGTAAAGTATGATTCAAAAGAAGTTGCAGTGACCTTGTGCAGAACTTGGTACTTGGTGCCCTCTAGTGAATAACCACTGTGGGACGTAAGGAGTGCACGGGCACTAGTAATGTTTTCCGCTTTAAAATTCTTGTGTTTCGCCTTGGCAGCTAACATAATTGAGTTTTTGTGCTGCAATTTACACAGTCAACAGTATTTCCATTTGCTTTGGCTCACGCTGTGGTACAACTGAGGTTTGTATCCATACAAAATTAGCTCAACATGTACTAGAACCTTTTTTTAAAGTGCAAACAAAAGTCAAATTGCACATTTTGGCACAGGCCCAATTTTGGCAGAGCAGGTGCCAATTGGGAACCACCCCGTTTCGTACAATTTATGGAGTTTCACTTCTTGTTTGCAATTTTAAAAAAAAGTTATGCACTGTATATGCAGTCGTTCTTTGTTTATGGTCTAATTATATACAACATGCTAAGAAGTTACATATTTGCATCACAGTGTTTAATATTAATGGGCAACATGTTGGTGCTAAATTATTAATAGACTGGAGATTTGAACAATTACTAGATATACCTATGTTTTCAAAATCTTGCATGTATACACTACCTTTACCATTATAAATTCCTGTGTCCACATTTATAATGCAAACTCTCTGTAAATTGGTCACACTGTAATCACATTCTCCTACCAATAGAGGTGCTGCAACCCATTACTGGTGAAAGGGTATAATGACTGTGTGGAAAGTTTACATCGGCAGTTTTCCATTATCAATACTTTCCGTTTGTTAAAAATTAAAATTAATAACATTCAAAATACAAGGGGTCTTTTTTTAAGCACAGTGGATGATGAGGCCATTGTCGGGCCTTATAATAGATTTCTTTAAAATTGTAATTTCAAGATCGCACAGTCAACTTCTTCTACAAACTGTTTGTACATAAAGAACTATGATCCTGGAATTACATTGAGATATATTCATGCATGAACTCAACATATTTGTCCAAAATTATTCTCTCCATTATTTTAATGAAAGTATGTTTTGTTTTAAACAAGTTAACGACTATGCTAAAATAGCATAGAGAGATGAATTCATTGAATTGATTGAGTATCCTATGACGTCCGTTCAGGGTCGATTGAGAGAATAAAGCATTAATATTTTGTCCAATGGAGGATATTGCGAGGCTTTAAATAGTGGATCATTGGTGTTCTGTGCAATAGAAACTACTGCTGAAGTTCATTTCATGTTTGTTTTATTCAGTGAGTGTGTGTGTAAAAGTAGCCTTTATATTTGATAAATTGAGCTAGACATCAGTGTTTACAGTGAAGCGAACACATCCTGGTTAGGAATATATCCTGGTCCAATCACAACCTAGTCACCTTTTTCATGTTGTTGAATCATCTTCTACAGTGCAGGTGAAAAACCTGGTCTAGAACCATCTTTTTTTTTGTAAGACAAGAATGCAGATTTCTTGATGGACTGAGTAATCTAGCTTTATTAATGAAACGCAATGCAAACTGTTGTAGCCAAAATTCTGGTGGTATTGGTTTCATGCCTTGTTGGCTCCAAAAATGGGTTTGCCTAATTTCTTCTTTCCTCATCACTTATTTTTTCTGGCAAAATGTTTTGTGAAGAATGCTTGTGCTCAAGTGTATAACAATGTAAGAAAGGCTGTTGTGGAGTTTTGTGCTAGGGCACTTGGTGCATTTGGTCTTTTCTGTGGTTTTTAAGTACGACATACAGCAATATACTGCAGCTTCTAAGTGAATTGTGATGTGCAGTTAGCAGATCGCACGGTGCATGGATAATGGTGCATAAACCGAGATCATAATAAAGTCAGCCACAAAGTGCCTCTGCACATGTGTGCTTGGATGCACGATCCTGGCAGCTCATTTTTAATATTAGAAGAGATGGGCAGGATCTATGCTCGTCATATCATTAAAAGCATCTCATACAATGGTTGAAAAGATTCCACAGGCAGTCTGGTTGGACTCATCTAGGCACTTTAAAAATGCAACTGAAGTTATACTGCAGCTGGTGCAATCTCAAAGCAGCATGAGACTGTTTAGAAACATAGAAAATAGGTGCAGGAAATCATGGCTGATCATTCCCTCAGTACCCCTTTCCTGCTTTCTCTCCATACCCCTTGATCCTTTTAGCCA
The DNA here is from genome assembly GCF_044704955.1 of Pristiophorus japonicus. Classification (NCBI taxonomy): domain Eukaryota; kingdom Metazoa; phylum Chordata; class Chondrichthyes; family Pristiophoridae; genus Pristiophorus; species Pristiophorus japonicus. The sequence continues at coordinate 36,676,057 of NC_091985.1, read as the reverse complement.
TAAGGGCCATATCGAACTCCCTCTTGAATATATCCAATGAACTGGCATCAACAACTCTCTGAGGCAGGGAATTCCACAGGTTAACAACTCTCTGAGTGAAGAAGTTTCTCCTCATCTTAGTCCTAAATGGCTTAACCCTTATCCTAAGACTATGTCCCCTGGTTCTGGACTTCCCCAACATCGGGAACATTCTTCCCACATCTAACCTGTCCAGTCCCGTCAGAATCTTATACGTTTCTATGAGATCACCTCTCATCCTTCTAAACTCCAGTGATTAAAGGCCCAGTTGATCCAGTCTCTCCTCATATGACAGTCCAGCCATTTCTGGAATCAGTCTGGTGAACCTTCGCTGCACTCCCTCAATAGCAAGAACGTCCTTCCTCAGATTAGAAGACCAAAACTGTACACAATATTCCAGGTGAGGCCTCACTAAGGCCCTGTACAACTGCAGTAAGACCTCCCTGCTCTAATACTCAAATCCCCTAGCTATGAAGGCCAACATACCATTTGCCTTCTTCATCGCCTGCTGTGCCTGCATGCCCACTTTCAGTGACTGATGTACCATGACACCCAGGTCTCATTGCACCTCCCCTTTTCCTAATCTGCCACCATCCAGATAATCTGCCTTCGTGTTTTTGCCCCCAAAATGTAAAACCTCTCCTTTATCCACATTATACTGCATCTGCCATGCATTTGCCCACTCACCTAACCTGTCCAAGTCACCCTGCAGCCTCTTAGCGTCCTCCTCACAGCTCACACCACCACCCAGTTTAGTGTCATCCGCAAACATGGAGATATTACACTCAATCCCTTCATCTAAATCATTAATGTATATTGTAAAGCTGGGGTCCCAGCACTGAGCCCTGCAGCACTCCACTAGTCACTGCCTGCCATTCTGAAAAGGACCGTTTATCCTGACTCTCTGCTTCCTGTCTGCCAACCAGTTCTCTATCCACGTCAGTATATTACCCCCAATACCATGCGCTTTGATTTTGCACACCAATCTCTTGTGCGGGACCTTGTCAAAAGCCTTTTGAAAGTCCAAATACACCACATCCACTGGTTCTCCCTTGTCCACTCTGCTAGTTACATCCTCAAAAAATTCCAGAAGATTCGTCAAGCATGATTTCCCTTTCATAAATCCATGCTGACTTGGACCGATCCTGTCACTGCTTTCCAAATGAGCTGCTATTTCATTCTTAATGATTGATTCCAACATTTTCCCCACTACTGATGTCAGGCTGACCAGTCTATAATTACCCGTTTTCTCTCTTCCTCCTTTTTTAAAAAGTGGTGTTACATTAGCTACCCTCCAGTCCATAGGAACTGATCCAGAGTCGATAGACTGTTGGAAAATGATCACCAATGCATCCACTATTTCTAGGGCCACTTCCTTAAGTACTCTGGGATGCAGACTATCAGGCCCCGGGGATTTATCGGCCTTCAATCCCATCAATTTTCCTAACACAATTTCCCGCCTAATAAGGATATCCATGTCTTTAGTGTGCTTGGAATCAAATTGGGAATCTGATGTTTGAATTATACTGCTACTTTTAACTCGGTGAGCACCTGCAAATCTTTATGCATTGATGCAAAAGTGGCAAAATAGCTGCAACATGTGCGACACGTGAACTAACTGCCTCAACTGCATTTTATTGGTGCTGCAATGTTGAGGAACGGCTCCATCTGAGATGTTGCAGCATAATGATTAACAAACTAGAGTTACTTCTCAAGTTTGGCTTTTATAGGTGAACTAACCAATTTCCTTTTCTTCCCTAACCGTCAACCCCTAATCCTGGTCAGGATGTGGGCTGAACTATCACAAACGATGTGCCTTCAAAATTCCAAACAACTGCAGTGGAGTGAGAAAAAGACGCTTGTCCAATGTTTCTCTGCCAGGGCTCTCTGTTCCAAGACCGGCATCATTAGACTCTTCAGGAGCAGTTTCAGAGGAGGTGAGTATGATGCAAATAGTGTGGGATTTACATTATCAAAGTCTCCAAACGTGTGAGAATTAAACGTGTCAGACTTAAAGTTTGCCCAGGGCAGCATGAATAGAGAACACCAGAACTGTGTGTGCTTTGCGTCAGATGTGTGAGATTGCCTGATTGATGTTGTTTAGCACTGTTCAGTGATCTATTATTTCATGTGATAATTTTGCATTCATGAAAGTAGCTCCTTTTTCTAGCCAAGGAGTTTCTCCCATTTTGGGAGATTTTCCAGACTACTTTTTTCAGGAGAGAAAAGAGGGGGAAGAATTTCCTGTGAAAATATAAAGGAAACAAGCGTGTGGGAAGAAAACTCCCAGCAGTGAAGGAAGGTCGGGGGAGGGAGAGGAAGAAAGATTAGCTGAAGCTTCTTCCTGTGCAAATATAGCTCTGCATAAATAGGCGGGGAAAGCAGATTCATTCAGATGGCATCCTTAATCCATCCTACCAGTTCTTCCCTCAGTACTGTGAGGGGAATCTGATTTTGTGCATGAACTCGGGGGGGGGGGGGGGGGGGGGCGGGAAAGAAAGGGCGATCATTTGTTTTTACAACCTTTGGCAACTTTTTCGTCACATCCCTGAGGCAAATAATTTTTGTATGAGAATGTAGATTATGATCCCCGCCGCCCCCCCACCCCAGAATGTGAAATGTGTTTGTGTGCCAGAAACAAAAATGGTACACTGTAATACTGAAAGAATCAAATCAAATCTGGTCATTTGGTTTCATTGGCAGTTTTTAAAAAAATGTAGTGTAGTTGTACACTACGCAAAGGGTTTACATCTTGCATTCTGCATTTTATCATTCTCCTCTGTCTGATTTTCTATCGATTTATCTCTCTTTCCATCTACAATAGAGGTGTTTCCTGCTTTGTCAGTGTAAAAAAAAAATGTAAACTTGTATATAAAAACACACAAAAATGACAGGAAGTTATAAAATTATATCCAGTCAGGTTAAAGTCTCACACCAGTAGCCGTTGCTCTAATTTTCCAATGAAATTGCTGAATTCTTGGAACTTTTACTGTATGAAAATCTTTATGTAAATAACTTTTTTTAAGTGAGATTTATTGTGTATTCGCACATTGGTAAAAGCAGAGTTTTGATAGTTATGATGTATATCTGCCAATGCTATATAGTACTCTGCTGAGGCCACATTCCACTGTAAAACAGCCACACTGACTTTTTTTTAGAGAATGCTATCATCTTTCTATAAGAAATGATAAATTTGTCTTTTATTTTTAAGGTTGATTGATTGTTAAGTTTAAATTTTGCATACCGCTGTGCGCACCATCTGATCGTTTAAACAATGCAACCCACTCGTACACTACCTGATGTGGGAGAATTGATGCAGAATTGCTAGCAAGGGGGAGGTGGGCTGTTTTGGAAAAGATTCTTCTGCAACCTGCAGTATATTTCTACAGTCATCGATGGTTGCTGAGCACATTTTTCAGGCATGTCTTTGACCAGCTCAATTATCATATCATGTGAACGTATGACTAAAATCTAGACAGTACAATTAAAAAAATAGGCATTGAAAATGATAGAGGATAATTTTTTGATTAATGAGGCGTTATTTAGGTTTTTATAAGAGGTATTTAGATATCTGAAATTTGATAGTCTTATGCACCTAAAATAATAGTTCATATCATTGGTTCAGAATGTTAACATTCTAAAGAACTCTATAGCCGGAATTTTAATCTGTAGGCTGGTGTAGGGGGAGGGGTGGGGTGGGAAGGCATTTGTGGTTGTGGCGGGGAGAAAGCAGTCAGGAAACCTGGGAGAATTGGTTTCCCGCAGGCCTTGCCGAATTTAACAGCAGGGCCAGATTTGCATTTCAAAGCTCTGTTTCCCGTTCAAAGCCAGGCAGATAAAGAGGCTGGCTGGCTGTGGGCAGGTAAGCCTGTGGCACTAGGACACAGAGGAGGGAGGGATCGGGTGGGGGTCGGGGTGTGTTGTTGGGGATGGGTGCATGGTCGGGGACCCGTGGAGGATTGGGGGCGAATATCATCATGGCCAACCGGAGGAGGATTGGTGGGGAGGGGCGGGGGGGAAAGCATCGGGGCAGGAACTTCGGGGAGGGGGGTGGAGGGGAATGAGCACCGGGGGTGGAAGGGAGAGTCTGGTAAGACAATCTGAGGCTTTTGGGGGTGGGGGGGGATCGAAGGCCTCGTGAGGGGAGGGTGATTAGACGCCTCGGGGGGAGATTCTGGTCGCTGGGTTAGGCAGTGACGTTGGATCCAGGAGGTAAGTTCCTTTACACTTTCTAGTAGTCCTTGCCTTACTTGAGCTGGTGGGTTCCCCGAGGCCTGCAAAACCTGACCACCCAGAGTTAAATGTGTAATGATGGTTAAATCTGAGGCAAGCCAGCCTCCTTATAATATTTAAATGGCTGACCCGCCTCCTGGGAGCAGGGTGGTTGGGCCCCCCCCCCGCCCCTGCCGATCACACCTCCAGTAAAACTGGAAGTTGGTGGGTTGGAGGCGGACACTAGACACCTGAGAACTATACGTCCATTCCACCAGATCAGAAGGTACAAAGCTACACTGCAGTGTCAAACTTGATAGCCCCATGGATGACATTACAGAGGCATCTATCATTATCGCACAGGACACAGTTGTTCTTGTGCTAGTTCTCTGAGTGCTTCCACTCCAATCATTAACATCTTGACCACGTTCTTGCAATCTGCATTTAAGAGAGTGTCTGTATGATCTGAAACAATCTGAAGTGCATCTGGTTTGGAAAACCAGATGAACAATGCCAAGCACAGTGTTCTGTATTCTGCCCTTCAGTGTTTTCCCTAAATACCAGGGCGAGTAATTTCAGGACATGTTTCTGAACTAAAACTCAATTGCAATTACTCCTTTATGCGGGGTTGAATGGGAGGCAGGGGGGCAGTGGGCGTAGGGGCAGAACAAATTTGCCTGCTGTCAGCGCTAATGTCTATTGGAAATTAAATTTGATATGCATACGGATGCATGTTTCATCAGAAACTTTAATATCTGCAGTATGTGTTACTCCTGTAGCCACTACTGTGATGGGCGTTGTCTCATAACTCAACGCCAAGCAAAGGAACCAGCCTCATTGCTCTTCTCTGCACTGCCTCCAGCATTGAATATCTCCCTTGTGAGTTAGTGGCCAGAACTGATCACAGTACTCGAGGTGTGGCCAGACCAAAGCAAAGTACAGTTTTATCACAATCTCCTCTGATATATTTAGCTGTTTTGGTTATGCAGAATCTACATTCTATTGGCTTTAATGATTGCTGCTATGCATTGGCTAGACATGTTTATCATTGAGTCTGAGTCCTATCTCTCTTTTAACTTCATAGCTCTTTCAATAGCGTTCATGGAGTACATATGGTGGTGCTTCCCCCTCCTACATGCAGTACCTTGCACTTGTATACATCAAATTTCATCTGCCATTGATTTGCCTGCATACTTATTTTATCCAAACTCGCTTTAAAAATTCTATGTGCTTCCTCTAATTCCACTGCCCCTCCCAGTTTGACATCATCAGCAAGTTTTCCCACTTTGCATTGAGGTTGAGTCCAGGCCATTTATGTGAGTTGTAAATAGTCGTGATCCCAACACAGAGCCGCAGGGCAAGACATTTATTACTCACTCCTCCTCCACCCCGACGTAACTCCTCTAATGAGCAGTTGTTGGATTTCAACTCTTCGGCCAGTTTCCCAGCGTTTAACCTGAATTCCCATACTTTTGAGCTTGACTAATTTTGTCAAATGCTTTTTGGAGGTCTAAGCATGTTGTTTTACAACTTTCCACAGTCTACTTAGGATCAGAGAGAGAGAGGCTCTTGATGGAAATGCTAATTTTACAGGGGGAAAAAAAATCACCAGTTGAATTTTGAAACCAGCAGGTTATCACAAGTCTCAAGACTCGGCTCAGTGGTAGCACTCTGAAGGCCCACTCCAGAAAACTGAGTACATCATCTAATCTCATATTTCATTGCAGTACTGAAAAATGCTGCACTGTCAGAGATGCCGTCTTTTAAGTGAGGCGTTAAACTGATGCCTTGTATGTCCTCTTGGATAGATATAAAAGTTCTTGTGGCACTTTTCGAAGAAGAGTGGGGAGTTCTCGGGCACAGTGAGCTTGTACTCGTTGGAGTTCAGAAGAATCTGATCCTATTGAGACATATAAGATAATGAGTGGGCTCGACAAGGTAAATGCAGAGAGAGATGCGAGCGAGACTGGTGGGGGGAGCGAGCGAGACTGGTGGGGGGAGCGAGCGAGCGAGACTGGGCGGGGGAAGTGAGCGAGCGAGACTGGGGGGGGGGGAGTGAGCGAGCGAGACTTGGTGGGGGGGGGGAGCGAGTGAGCGAAACTGGGGGGGGAGCGAGCGAACGACTGGGGGGGCGGCGAGCGAGCGAGACTGGGGGGGGCGGCGAGCGAGCAAGACTGGGGGTGGGGGAGAGAGAGAGCCAGCGAGACTGGGGGGAGAGCGAGCGAGACTGGGGGGAGAGAGCGCGAGCGAGACTGGGGGGAGAGAGCGCGAGCGAGCGAGACTGGGGGGAGAGAGCGCGAGCGAGACTGGGGGGAGAGAGCGCGAGCGAGACTGGGGGGAGAGAGCGCGAGCGAGCGAGACTGGGGGGAGAGAGCGTGAGCGAGACTGGGGGGAGAGAGGGCGAGCGAGACTGGGGGGAGAGAGCGCGAGCGAGCGAGACTGGGGGGAGAGAGCGCGAGCGAGACTGGGGGGAGAGAGCGCGAGCGAGACTGGGGGGAGAGAGGGCGAGCGAGACTGGGGGGAGAGAGCGCGAGCGAGCGAGACTGGGGGGAGAGAGCGCGAGCGAGCGAGACTGGGGGGAGAGAGCGCGAGGGAGCGAGACTGGGGCGCGAGCGAGCGAGACTGGGGGGAGAGAGCGCGAGCGAGACTGGGGGGAGAGAGCGCGAGCGAGCGAGACTGGGGGGAGAGAGCGCGAGCGAGCGAGACTGGGGGGAGAGAGCGCGAGCAAGCGAGACTGGGGGGAGAGAGCGCGAGCGAGACTGGGGGGAGAGAGCGCGAGCGAGCGAGACTGGGGGGAGAGAGCGCGAGCGAGCGAGACTGGGGGGAGAGAGAGCGAGCGAGCGAGACTGGGGGGAGAGAGCGCGAGCGAGACTGGGAGGAGAGAGCGCGAGCGAGACTGGGGGGAGAGAGCGCGAGCGAGCGAGACTGGGGGGAGAGAGCGCGAGCGAGCGAGACTGGGGGGAGAGAGCGCGAGCGAGACTGGGGGGAGAGAGCGCGAGCGAGCGAGACTGGGGGGAGAGAGCGCGAGCGAGCGAGACTGGGGGGAGAGAGCGCGAGCGAGCGAGACTGGGGGGAGAGAGCGCGAGCGAGACTGGGGGGAGAGAGCGTGAGCGAGCGAGACTGGGGGGAGAGTGAGCGAGCGAGACTGGGGGGAGAGAGCACGAGCGAGACTGGGGGGAGAGAGCGCGAGCGAGCGAGACTGGGGGGAGAGAGCGTGAGCGAGCGAGACTGGGGGGAGACCGAGCGAGCGAGACTGGGGGGAGAGAGCGCGAGCGAGACTGGGGGGAGAGAGCGCGAGCGAGACTGGGGGGAGAGAGCGCGAGCGAGCGAGACTGGGGGGAGAGAGCGCGAGCGAGACTGGGGGGAGAGTGAGCGAGCGAGACTGGGGGGAGAGAGCGCGAGCGAGACTGGGGGGAGAGAGCATGAGCGAGCGAGACTGGGGGGAGAGTGAGCGAGCGAGGCTGGGGGGAGAGAGCGCGAGCGAGACTGGGGGGAGAAAGCGTGAGCGAGACTGGGGGGAGAGAGCGTGAGCGAGCGAGACTGGGGGGAGAGTGAGCGAGCGAGACTGGGGGGAGAGAGCACGAGCGAGACTGGGGGGAGAGAGCGTGAGCGAGACTGGGGGGAGAGAGCGCGAGCGAGACAGGGGGGAGAGAGCGCGAGCGAGACTGGGGGGAGAGAGCGCGAGCGAGACTGGGGGGAGAGAGCGCGAGCGAGACTGGGGGGAGAGAGCGCGAGCGAGCGAGACTGGGGGGAGAGAGCGCGAGCGAGACTGGGGGGAGAGAGCGCGAGCGAGCGAGACTGGGGGGAGAGAGCGCGAGCGAGCGAGACTGGGGGGAGAGTGAGCGAGCGAGACTGGGGGAGAGTGAGCGAGCGAGACTGGGGGAGAGTGAGCGAGCGAGACTGGGGGGAGAGAGCGCGAGCGAGCGAGACTGGGGGGAGAGTGAGCGAGCGAGACTGGGGGAGAGTGAGCGAGCGAGACTGGGGGGAGAGAGCGTGAGCGAGACTGGGGGGAGAGAGCGTGAGCGAGACTGGGGGGAGAGAGCGTGAGCGAGACTGGGGGGAGAGAGCACGAGCGAGCGAGACTGGGGGGAGAGCGAGAGCGAGACTGGGGGGAGAGAGCGCGAGCGAGCGAGACTGGGGGGAGAGCGAGAGCGAGACTGGGGGGAGAGAGCGTGAGCGAGACTGGGGGGAGAGAGCGTGAGCGAGACTGGGGGGAGAGAGCACGAGCGAGCGAGACTGGGGGGAGAGAGCGCGAGCGAGCGAGACTGGGGGGAGAGCGAGAGCGAGAGCGAGACTGGGGGGAGAGAGCACGAGCGAGACTGGGGGGAGAGTGAGCGAGCGAGACTGGGGGGAGAGAGCGCGAGCGAGCGAGACTGGGGGGAGAGAGGGCGAGCGAGACTGGGGGAGAGAGCGCGAGCGAGCGAGACTGGGGGGAGAGAGCGCGAGCGAGACTGGGGGGAGAGAGCACGAGCGAGCGAGACTGGGGGGAGAGAGCGCGAGCGAGCGAGACTGGGGGGAGAGCGAGAGCGAGACTGGGGGGAGAGAGCGCGAGCGAGCGAGACTGGGGGAGAGTGAGCGAGCGAGACTGGGGGAGAGAGCACGAGCGAGCGAGACTGGGGGAGAGAGCGCGAGCGAGCGAGACTGGGGGGAGAGTGAGCGAGCGAGACTGGGGGGGAGAGAGCGCGAGCGAGCGAGACTGGGGGAGAGTGAGCGAGCGAGACTGGGGGAGAGAGCACAAGCGAGCGAGACTGGGGGGAGAGAGCGAGCGAGACTGGGGGGAGAGAGCGAGCGAGCGAGACTGGGGGGAGAGAGGGCGAGCGAGCGAGACTGGGGGGAGAGCGAGCGAGCGAGACTGGGGGGAGAGAGCACAAGCGAGCGAGACTGGGGGGAGAGAGCGAGCGAGCGAGACTGGGGGGAGAGAGGGCGAGCGAGCGAGACTGGGGGGAGAGCGAGCGAGCGAGACTGGGGGGAGAGAGCACAAGCGAGCGAGACTGGGGGGAGAGAGCGAGCGAGACTGGGAGGAGAGAGCGCGAGCGAGCGAGACTGGGGGGAGAGAGGGCGAGCGAGACTGGGGGAGAGAGCGCGAGCGAGACTGGGAGGAGAGAGCGCGAGCGAGCGAGACTGGGGGGAGAGAGGGCGAGCGAGACTGGGGGGAGAGAGGGCGAGCGAGACTGGGGGAGAGAGCGCGAGCGAGACTGGGAGGAGAGAGCGCGAGCGAGCGAGACTGGGGGGAGAGAGGGCGAGCGAGACTGGGGGGAGAGAGGGCGAGCGAGACTGGGGGAGAGAGCGCGAGCGAGCGAGACTGGGGGGAGAGAGGGCGAGCGAGACTGGGGGAGGGAGCGCGAGCGAGACTGAGGGGAGAGAGCGCGAGCGAGACTGGGGGGAGAGAAAGCGAGCGAGACTGGGGGAGAGAGCGCGAGCGAGACTGGGGGAGAGAGCGCGAGCGAGACTGGGGGAGAGAGCGCGAGCGAGACTGGGGGGAGAGAGGGCGAGCGAGTCTGGGGGAGGGAGCGCAAGCGAGACTGGGGGAGAGAGCGCGAGCGAGACTGGGGGGAGAGAGCGCGAGCGAGACTGGGGGAGGGAGCGTGAGCGAGACTGGGGGAGAGAGCGCGAGCGAGACTGGGGGGAGAGAGGGCGAGCGAGACTGGGGGAGAGAGCGCGAGCGAGCGAGACTGGGGGGAGAGAGGGCGAGCGAGACTGGGGGGAGAGAGCGCGAGCGAGACTGGGAGGAGAGAGCGCGAGCGAGACTGGGGGGAGAGAGCGCGAGCGAGACTGGGAGGAGAGAGGGCGAGCGAGACTGGGGGGAGAGAGGGCGAGCGAGACTGGGGGGAGAGAGGGCGAGCGAGACTGGGGGGAGAGAGCGCGAGCGAGCGAGACTGGGGGGAGAGAGCGCGAGCGAGCGAGACTGGGGGAGGGAGCGCGAGCGAGCCTGGGGGGAGAGAGGGCGAGCGAGACTGGGGGGAGAGAGGGCGAGCGCGACTGGGGGGAGAGCGAGCGAGCGAGACTGGGGGGAGAGAGCGCGAGCGAGACTGGGGGGAGAGAGCGCGAGCGAGACTGGGGGGAGAGAGCGCGAGCGAGCGAGACTGGGGGGAGAGAGGGCGAGCGAGACTGAGGGGAGAGAGCGCGAGCGAGCGAGACTGGGGGAGAGAGCGCGAGCGAGACTGGGGGGAGAGAGCGCGAGCGAGCGAGACTGGGGGGAGAGAGCGCGAGCGAGACTGGGGGGAGAGAGCGCGAGCGAGACTGGGGGGAGAGAGCGCGAGCGAGCGAGACTGGGGGGAGAGAGCGCGAGCGAGACTGAGGGGAGAGAGCACGAGCGAGACTGGGGGGAGAGAGCACGAGCGAGACTGGGGGGAGGGAGCACAAGCGAGACTGGGGGGAGAGAGCTCGAGCGAGACTGGGGAATGAGAGCTCGAGCGAGACTGGGGGGAGAGAGCGCGAGCGAGACTGAGGGGAGAGAGCACGAGCGAGACTGGGGGGAGAGAGCGCGAGCGAGACTGAGGGGAGAGAGCACGAGCGAGACTGGGAGGAGAGAGCGCGAGCGAGACTGGGGGGAGAGAGCGCGAGCGAGCGAGACTGGGGGGAGGGAGCACAAGCGAGACTGGGGGGAGAGAGCTCGAGCGAGACTGGGGGATGAGAGCTCGAGCGAGACTGGGGGGAGGGAGCACAAGCGAGACTGGGGGGAGAGAGCTCGAGCGAGACTGGGGGATGAGAGCTCGAGCGAGACTGGGGGGAGGGAGGGAGAGCGAGCGAGACTGGGGGGAAGGAGGGAGAGCGAGCAAGACTGCGGGGAGAGAGCACGAGCGAGACTGGGAGGAGAGAGCGCGAGCGAGACTGAGGGGAGAGAGCACGAGCGAGACTGAGGGGAGAGAGCACGAGCGAGACTGGGGGGGAGAGAGCGCGAGCGAGACTGAGGGGAGAGAGCACGAGCGAGACTGGGAGGAGAGAGCGCGAGCGAGCGAGACTGGGGGGAGGGAGCGCGAGCGAGACTGAGGGGAGAGAGCGCGAGCGAGACTGGGGGGAGAGAGCGCGAGCGAGCGAGACTGGGGGGAGGGAGCACAAGCGAGACTGGGGGGAGAGAGCTCGAGCGAGACTGGGGGATGAGAGCTCGAGCGAGACTGGGGGGAGGGAGCACAAGCGAGACTGGGGGGAGAGAGCTCGAGCGAGACTGGGGGATGAGAGCTCGAGCGAGACTGGGGGGAGGGAGGGAGAGCGAGCGAGACTGGGGGGAAGGAGGGAGAGCGAGCAAGACTGGGGGGAGAGAGGGCGAGCGAGACTGGGGGGAGAGAGCGCGAGCGAGACTGGGGGGAGAGAGGGCGAGCGAGACTGGGGGGAGAGCGCGAGCGAGCGAGACTGGGGGGAGAGAGCGCGAGCGAGCGAGACTGGGGGGAGAGAGCGCGAGCGAGACTGGGGGGAGAGAGCGCGAGCGAGACTGGGGGGAGAGAGCGCGAGCGAGACTGGGGGGAGAGAGCGCGAGCGAGCGAGACTGGGGGAGAGAGCGCGAGCGAGCGAGACTGGGGGGAAGGAGCACAAGCGAGACTGGGGGGAGAGAGCTCGAGCGAGACTGGGGGATGAGAGCTCGAGCGAGACTGGGGGGAGGGAGGGAGAGCGAGCGAGACTGGGGGGAAGGAGGGAGAGCGAGCAAGACTGGGGGGAGAAAGCACGAGCGAACGAGACTGAGGGGAGAGAGCGCGAGCAAGCGAGAGAGACTGAGGGGAGAGAGCGCGAGCGAGGCTGGGGGGAGAGCGCGAGCGAGACAGATGGGGGGGAGAGAGCGCGAGCGAGCGAGACTGAGGGGAGAGAGGGCGAGCGAGACTGGGGGGAGGGAGGGAGAGCGAGCAAGTCTGGGGGGAGAGAGCACAAGCGAACGAGACTGAGGGGAGAGAGCGCGAGCGAGACAGACTGGGGGAGAGAGCGCGAGCGAGCGAGACTGGAGGGAGAGAGCGTGAGCGAGCGAGACTGGAGGGAGAGAGCGTGAGCGAGCGAGACTGGCGGGGGGAGAGAGTGCGAGCGAGCGAGACTGAGGGGTGAGAGAGCGCGAGCGAGACAGACTGGGGGGAGAGAGCGCGAGCGAGACAGACTGTGGGGAGAGAGCGCGAGCGAGACAGACTGGGGGGAGAGAGCGCGAGCGAGCGAGACTGGGGGGAGAGAGCGCGAGCAAACGAGCGAGACTGGGGGGAGAGAGCGCGAGCGAGCGAGACTGGGGGGAGAGAGAGCGAGACTGGGGGGAGAGAATGAGAGAGAGAAGTAATGGGATTAAAAGTGGATAAGTCCTCTGTACCTAGAAGTAGCTGCAGAAATAGTGGATGCATTGGTTGTAATCTACCAAAATTCCCTGGATTCTGGGAAGGTCACACCGGATTGGAAAACCGCAAATGTAATGCCCCTGTTTCAAAAAGGGGGCAGACAGAAAGCAGGAAACGATAGACTGGTTAGCCTAACATTTGTCGTTGGGAAAATGCTGGAGTCCATTATTAAGGAAGCAGTAGCAGGACATTTGGAAAAGCTTAATTCAATCAAGCAGAGTCAGCGTGGTTTTATGAAAGGGAAATCATGTTTGACAAATTTGCTGGAGTTCTTTAAGGATGTAACGAGTCGGCTGGATAAGGGGGAACCAGTGGATGTAGTATATTCGGATTTCCAGAAAACATTCGATAAGGTGCCACATAAAAGGTTACTGCACAAGATAAAAGTTCACGGGGTTGGGGGTATTATATTAACATGGATTGAGGATTGGCTAACTAACAGAAAACAGAGAGTTGGGATGAATGGATCATTTTCCAGTTGCCAAACAGCAAATAGTGGGGTGCCGTAGGGATCGGTGCTGGGGCCTCAACTTGAAGGGGGCGAGTGTAATGTAACCAAGTTTGCTGATGACACAAAGATGGGTGGGAAAGCAAATTGTGAGGAGGACACAAAAAATCTGCAAAGGGATATAGACAGACTAAGTGGGCAAAAATTTGGCAGATGGAGTATAATGTCGAAAAATGTGAGGTTATCCACTTTGGCAGAAATAATAGAAAAGCAGATTATAATTTAAATGGAGAAAAATTGCAAAGTGCTTCAGTACAGAGGGACCTGGGGGTCCTTGAGCATAAAACACAAAGTTAGTATGCAGGTAAAGCAAGTAATCAGGAAGGCAAATAGAATGTTGGCCTTTATTGCAAGGGGGATAGAGTATAAAAGCAGAGAAGTCCTGCTACAACTGTACAGGGTCAGGCCACACCTGGAGTTCTGCGTGCAGTTTTGGTCTCCGTATTTAAGAAAGAATATACTTCCATTGGAGGTTGATTTAAGGTGAAGATAGACAGATTTTTGAGTGATAAGGAAATAAAGGGTTATGGGCAACGGGCAGGGAAGTGGAACTGAGTCCATGATCAGATCAGTCATGATCTTATTAAATGGCGGAGCAGGCTCGAGGGGTCAAATGGCCTATTCCTGTTCCTATTTCTTGTGTTCTTGAGACTGGAAGGGGGGTAGGGTAGAGGGAGAGAGAGAGCGCAACTGGGAGGGGGGGGGAGAGAAAGCGACTGCGGAGGGGAGAGAGAGAGAGAGAGAGAGAGTCTGGGGGTAAGGTCAGGAACTTGGGCTGGGATGGGGCACGCACTTGGGCTGGGGCAGTGCAGGAACTCGGGATGGGGTGGTTCATGAACTTGGGATGGGGGTGTCAGGAACCTGGGCTAGGGAAGGCGGGTGGGGGAGCGGTCAGGAACCTGGGCTGGTGGGGGGTGGGGGGGATGTCGGGAACCTGGGCTTGGGGGTGGGGGGAGGGGTCAGGAACCTGGGGAGGGGGAGGGGGCTGGTGGTGTTGTGTATGGAGAAAGAGTCAGACTGAACACTGTGAGCTCAAAGTAAATTGTGACCATAGTCTTTTATTGCAGGTCTCCAGAGTGCCTCTCCAACCTGTGAAGCCTCCTTAAATACCTGTGCTCCCAAGGGATTATGGGATCCCTTGGGCCTCCGGGGAATGAGCCCTCTAGTGGCTGTACAGAGTAAATACAAGTGCACATATATAACAACATTCGCCCCCAAAGTCACTAGTGTAGCTATTTACAATGTAAGTCGATCTGGGGCCCTTCTTGCCCTGGTTGATATTCTCGGTGTGAAAGCTGGTGTTGTTGAATCATTTGTTGGGCCCTCGCTGGGCTGCTGTGCAGCTGGCCTTGCTGGGCTGCCTGGTGTATTGAGCCCTGCAGAGCTGCTGTGGATGATGGGTTCTGCTTTGTGGTCAACCGTGGTGTCAGTTGCCACTGGTGTGTATGTTGGGGGATCAAAAAAGTTGGAGTCCAAGATGGGTTGCTCAGGGTAGTCCGTGAATCTGAGTTTGATTTGGTCCAAGTGTTTCTGGTGAATGAGTCCGTTTGAAAGTTTGACCCGAAACACCCTGCTCCCCTCTTTGGCCATGACAGTGCCGGGAAGCCACTTGAGACCTTGTCCATAATTTAATACAAATACAGGATCATTGACTTCAATCTCGCATGACACATTTGCGCTATCATGGTATGCACTTTGTTGAAGCCGCCGCTGCTGATCGGATTCCAAACGGGCATCTGTTATAAACAAAAAGTCCTTTGTGTGTTGATGCAGATGAGGGCCTTCGATGATTCCTCCAGTTCCTGCGTCATGTAGGCTGAAGTCAGATCCAGCTTCGTGAATGTCTTTCCTCCCGCCAGCGTTGCAAAGAGGTCATCGGCTTTTGGTAGTGGGTATTGGTCCTGCAGGGAGAAACGATTAATAGTTACTTTGTAATCGCCACAGATTCTGACGGTGCCGTCTCCTTTGAGGACTGGGACAATAGGACTCGCTGAACTCGATCGGTGAAATGATGCCCTCTCTTTGCAGCCGGTCTAGCTCGATCTCTACCCTTTCCCTCATCATGTACGGTACTGCTCTCGCCTTATGATGGATGGGTCGCGTCCCCAGAATTAGGTGGATCTGCACTTTCGCTCCTTGGAATTTCCTGATGCCTGGTTCGAACAGCGAAGGAAATTTGTTTCAGATTTGGGCACACGAAGTGTTGTCAGCGAGCGATAGTGCTCGGACGTCATCCCAGTTCCAGCATATCTTTCCCAGCCAGCTCCCGCCGAGCAGCGTGGGACCATCGCCCGGTACCACCCAGAGTGGTAGCTTGTGCACCGCTCCATCGTAGGAGACCTTTACGGTAGCACTGGCGATTACAGGAATCAGTTCTTTTGTGTAAGGTCTTAGTTTCATGCGAACTAGAGTTAAGACTGGCCTTGAGGCCTTGTTGCACCATAACCTTTCGAAAGTCTTTTTGCCCATGATGGACTGGCTCGTGACCGTGTCCAGCTCCATTGACACCGGGAGTCCATTTAGTTCAACATTCAGCATTATCGTGGGACAATTCGTGGTGGATGTACACCTCATGTATCTCTGCCTCCTCTATGTGAGGCTCTGGATCGTCGTGATCCTCCATGGATCCGTCCTCCTCTGCAACATGGTGGTTTGCAGGTTTAACAGGCTTTGCAGCTCGCCTGCACACTCGTTGGAGGTGTCCCATTGTTCCACAGCCCTTGCAAACATACTCTTTAAATCGGCATGATTGGAAACAATGATCACCCCCGCAGCGCCAACAAGGTGTTAATGGCCTTGCATTCATCACCCTTGATGGTGGACTCTGAGACATCTGCGGACGTGCAGCTGCAGGTATGTGTGACCTGCCCTGTATGTTACAATTCGAAAACAACATCACTTTGTTCACAGTACTTGTAGCAAAGAGATTTGCTTCGTATTGTCACTGGTGGCATTGAATGCCTGTGCTATCGCTATGGCCTTACTAAAGGTTGTGGTTTCTACAGTCAAAAGTTTGCGAAATATGGTTTTGTGGCCAATGCCAAGTACGAAAAAGTCTCTGAGCATGTGCTCCAAATGTCCTTCAAATTCGCAATGTCCTGCAAGGCGTCTTAGCTCTGTGACATAACTCACCACTTCCTGGCCTTCAGACCTTTTGTAGGTGTAGAACCGGTACCTCGCCATCAGAACGACTTTCTTCGGGTTCAAATGCTCTCAGACCAGTGTGCACAAATCATCATACGATTTCTCCGTGGGTTTCGCTGGAGTGAGCAGATTCTTCATGAGGCCATACGTCGGTGTCCCACAGACGGTGAGGAGGATCGCCCTTCGTTTGGCAGCGTTCTCATCCCCATCTAGCACGTTAGCCACAAAGTATTGGTCGAGTCGCTCCACAAAAGTTTCCCAATCATCTCCCTCAGAAAATTTCTCCAGGATGCCCACTGTTCTCTGCATCTTTGTGTTCGCTGTCTGTATCTTGTCGCCAGTTGTTGTGTATGGAGGAAGAGTCAGACTGAACACTGTGAGCTCAAAGTAAAGTGTGACCGGAGTCTTTTATTGCAGGTCTCCAGAGTGCCCCTCCAACCTGTGAAGCCTCCTTAAATACCTGTGCTCCCAAGGGATTATGGGATCCCTTGGGACTTCAGGGGATGAGCCCTCTGGTGGTTATACAGAGTAAGTACAAGTCCACATATATAACAGGGGGGCGGTGGCAGGAACTTGGGTGGGGGGTGAGGCGTGAAGGTCTTAATGTGTGAGAGTGATCTCTTTCCTGTCTGGAGTCATCAGTCAGAATGGCTCGAATTGGACTTTGAAAAGTCACTGATTACGTAGGCAAGGTGGTTCTAATTACACATGCCAGAGAAACCTGCTGGATGTGCCTGGTTCTGCCGAATGGCCTACTCCTACATCTACTTTCTATGTTTCTATGTCCCCTTGGAGGATAAATCAGCGATCAGGTCCTGTGATCAAGGGGACCCAATCAAAGCATTTTACTGTTGTAAGTAAACGCGTCAATTTCCAAGTCAGGACGACGTGTGACTTGGAGGGAATCATGGTGGTGTTGCCATGCGCCTGTTTCCCTTGTCCTTCTGGATGGCAGAGGTCGTGGGTTTGGGAGTTGCTGTTGAAGAAGCCTTGGCAAGTTGCCAAGGGAATTAATGCATTTAAGCAAGTTAAGAACAACAACATAAAGTCTGGATTGAGAAAAGGCTGTTTGGACCATTAAACACACTCCTTCTACAAACTATATTCAATCCATCCCATTAGGGACTCTCTCCTGCTTATTTACTAACCCGAGGGAAATTTTTGCTGTATTCATTCTCAGTGGGAAACTCACAGGATCAGAGCAGCTGCTCGTTTTACACCCCATCCAATTTTATTTTCCATCGAAGTCAACGGAAAATAAAATTATGCAGGATATAAAAAGGGGAGCCGATCGCATCCGTTTCCCAACGGGTGTGTTGGGCTAAACTTCCCCACCGCAGTACTTCTTTATGCATACACCACCAGTACTTAAACCTGGGCAGTTTACTTGCAACAGATGCCATTCCCAGCTGCACAGCAACTAATGTGTGCCATGGAGTAGTTTAACTTAGTCTATACTTATCCCAGTGTAGCCTTCAATCTCATTCCTAACCAGATATTTATCCTGTTCTTTTTTTGGAGGAGTTAATTGACACAGTATTAATTACGTTACTGTGTGTTCCACATATTCACTACTCTACAAGAAAATAATTTCTTCTAATCTCCAGTCTTGCTTGAGGCTTCTTCATTTTGGTACTTTGGTCCTTCTAATTCTATGCTCATAGTGCAGTTGAATAGTTTATTTACACCTGCACACTCCATGACTCAGTATTTCAAAGACGGAAATCAATTTTTGTATTGCACTTTTTCAAAGAAATCCAGTTTTGATCTGTTAGTCTGTCTTCATTTTCAAGAGCCCTCTGCCCGAGAAGCATTCTCATAAATCTTCTGTGAATCATTTCTATTATGTTTGCCATTTTGAAGATGGTGCCTTCAAAACTCCAAAAGTAACCTCACTGCAATATTCCAGAAGAAGCCTCACCAATGATCTACAGAGGATTAGTATAGCTTGCTTAAACCTGTAATGACACAATGTTGAGAGATGTTGGTTAGCCTTGCTGAAAACAATTTGACAATGAAGAGTTGAACTGTTTCCGTTTCTTTCTCATGACCTAAATTCTTTCCCGTTTAATTTTTCATGTTCTAGCTCTTTAATTTTAGACATTTTCTATTAGATGTTTATAATGTTCACCATCTGATTTTTTTAAAGTTGAATGCATCCCAAAGCACCACATTGCTTTCAACTGATCCCAAATTCGCATCTCATTGCAGTTGGGTTTTATCCAGAAATCTGTTTAAAAGTGCAATTTGAGGTAATGAGGCTTTCAATCTCCATTGCAGCTTTGGCTTTCCAGGCAATTGACTGTATGGATATAGTCACAACAATACAAATCAGTTTTCGGTGTGTATAAATATAAAAGTGATAGACGGGGAGGTAATTCCACAACTAAGGGCCGAGGCAGCTGAAGGCACGGCCGCCAATGATGGAGCGAAGAAATTCGGGGATGTGCAAGAGGCCAGAATTGGGAGAGTGCAGAGATCTTGGAGGGTTGTAGGGCTGGAGGAGGTTAGAGATGGGGAGGGGCGAGGCTAGGGATGGGTTTGAAAATGAGGATGAGAACTTTAAAACTGTGAGCCTCCCAGAAGTGCTCACACTAGCTTGCGCCTGAGACAAAGTAAGGTATGAACTGAATTCAAGATGGGGCCGGTGAAGCATTACTGACTGTCTCTGCCACATTTTGAGCTGGGGAAATTATCTGGGAGTACATTCTGAGAGAAGAAATTTGATTTTCTACGTGAGGATTACTCCGAGCATTATTTTTGCCCAATCGTCCTTCCCACAAGATTCTTCAACAGCTTTCTGAATGTAAACAGGGCATTGTCACCTTGGAACGGGTTAAAATCACGTCTGGAGATTACTATAGTTTTAAATTAGATTTTCCATATTCCCAATTTTTTTTTAGATTTTGTGATATTTGTTCATTTCACTTTCTTAAAACAAGTGTTACACCCCTTTCTTTGATTTTCTTGCATTTAGCTGGCTATACCCTTCACATTCAACTAAATTATGTTTTCTAAGTGCAGAAGTTTGAGTGTATTGTGGTATATAGTACCAGTTATATATGCGTAGTAGTTCATTTCACAGCCGATGGTAATACCACTCTAGAAATACTAACATCTCCGACTATAATTTGGGTCTTGCACCCATTTGCAAGTTAAAATGTAGGAGTGACAACACACACGGGATGTGAGACTTCCCGGTATGGGAAGTGGGTGGCAGTGCAGGAGGTATATCTTGGATATCTGGGATCAGTGAGTCTCTTTGGTTTCTGAATTTTTCCACTTTGTACAGCCAGTTATGATAACTAAGATTGAGAGAACTGAATAACATTCATGCATTGACCTCTTCCATAATTCTCCTGTATACTCTTGCATAATTTATTTTGTTTGCTGTGACCAATAAGAGAATTAAGGGTTACGGGGAAAGGGCGGGTAAGTGGAGCTGAGTCCACGGCCAGATCAGCCATGATCTTATTGAATGGCGGAGCAGGCTCGAGGGGCTAGATGGCCTACTCCTGTTCCTAATTGTTATGTTCTTATGTTCTTATGACCTGTCCTTCTCCCTCCATCGTTTTACTTTGGTTAGCTATTTTCCAGCCTTCCATATGTAAAAGCCCTTTTTTGTACTTGGCGTAATACAGTTATACAATGCCTTTCATGCAATAAAATGTTCCAATAATTCAGAGAAAGGTGAGCAACACTAGGAAGGGCTTTGAAGAGTAGAGTGAGGTTCACTGAGAACAGTGGTTGAGAGTTTGGTCTGGAGTATGGACCCAGAGTTCAAGATGATTTGGAGCTTGTGTGGGTTTAGTTTGGCGGGGCTGGTGAACCTTCAGGTGAAGAAGACATCAGGGAGGGTTTCAGTGGTGGAGGGGTGTGCTGGCAGGCAATGTTTCAGAGGTGCAAGTAAGTGATCTTGATGAAGACCAGATGATTTGAAAGTCAGCTTACTGTCGAGCTGGACACTGAGCACTTGTGGATTCAGTCTGAGCAAACAGCTGGGGAGGAGGATGGAATCGGTGCCAGCCGCACATAATTCCAGGTGGGAGCAGAACACGATGACTTTAATATTAATCAGACAGTTGGACAATGTGGGATGGTTATGGAATCAAGGGCAAAGGGTGAGAGGTAGAATTTGGTTATCTTTAGCATACATATAGCAGTTGATCTCATGGTTGTGTATGATGCCAAATGGTTGTATTTTAATAGTAGGAGAGACCAAGAATGGAGCGCTGAGCAAACTGAAAGTGACACTATGGGAAAGGAAACTATTGGAAGTGAGCAAACTCATTGGGATCAGTAGAAATGGAATGAGGAACGGACAGTGCCACAGAGGTCAATTGTGGAGGGAGATGGAATAATCAATTGTAATGAATGCCACAGAAAGGTTGAGGACAGGGAGTGCATCACAGTTGCAAAGTGATGTGGAAGCAGGGCAGTCTGCATGTTATGAGCAGGATGGAGACCCAAATTGGAAATGATAAGGAGATTTGATTATGTTGACAACTTGCTTAATCACCTTTGAAAGGAGGAAGCAGTAGTTCGAGAGGCCAGAGAGATTTGGGGTGAACTGCTTAAGGAGATGAGTGATGGCTTCTTTTTTAAACAGGGGCAGGTATGATACCCGAGAGGAGTGAGAGGTTGATAATGCCAAGCATTGACCTGTGGGGTGGCAGTTAAGTGGTGAGATACTAGGTTAAGAGGGTATCATCCTGGAAAGTAAGGAGATTTTGGCTTGAAAAGGAGAGGCAATACCATTTGAGATGGTCAAGCCAGATTTGGCCCTGAATCATGAAACTGGTTATGAGGCAAATGTGTTCAAGGCAAGGTCCCGTACCAAAGAGCGGCAAAGATGAGAAATCATCCAGGATCTGATGAAGCTGAGGGCATCAAAGAAAACTATTGTTGAGACTATCAACCGAGATGAGCTCGAGGAGTGGGAGTTGGAAATTTGAAAGGGTGCTCGGCTGGTAAGTGAGGTAGCAGGGATAGAGACAGACAAATGAATCTTGATGGTGACGGAGATGAGGGTATGGTTGAAAGTGGCTTTATCAATCTTAACTTTGTTGGTTTGTTTCCAGCAAAGCAAAGTCACCACTGTTTCTAATTTGTTCATTTTCTTTTTGGATACCATCCACTTTTTCAATAAAAGGCCCTCCTGGCAGTTAGGATACTAGACGGAAGAGCTCAGTTGAATGGCCTTTTCTCTGTATTGTACCCTGCCTTACCACAATCATGCCGTTCTGCATGGGGAAAAGGTTAATGAGGTTAAATTTGTTTGATATTTGATCACTGAAAATTTGGGGGAAGTATTTTAAACACACATTATAATATATTTTAGATTTGTGACTCGGGTTATGGTTTCAATGAATTACTTATGGCAGAGCTCCAATGAAAGACTGCTCTCCTTACATAATGTGAATAAAAACAATTTCTGAAGGAGTTGGCTATCCGTTTTGATACTCTGCAAATGCTGTGATCTGGGTTTGCATCTGCGATTTTGTACATGGCCTTGGTCATACCCTTTTTTGGAGTGAGGATTGGGAGGGAGGAGAGAAAAGGAAAACACTGAGCAATTTGTTACAAAAGTTTGTCTGTCTTAACTTTTTCCCTGTGCTGATGTTCACCTCCACAGGGGCTCCATCCGGGAATCCAAACAAAAACTGACGAAGTTCGTTTGATCAAGGTAAATGAGTTGGAATGACTATCAACCCTATAAATGTATTTTCTCTGGAGTCAAATGTTCAGTTATTACTTTTCAGGTAAAAAAGTTTTTTTTCTCTTTGTAGTCCTTGCATTCTTCTCTGTAAAGAAACAAATTCATATTCAGCCTTCTATTTATACCTATTATAACTTGCTTATGGCTCTACAATGGAAACAACTATATAGCTCACCACCCCAACACACTCCTTGTATGGGCTCAATTTTCCCCAGTGATTTGCACTGTTTTTTTTGAAGCAGGCTGCACTTTTTAGCCTTAGTTGAAAAACCACAGTTTTCCCAATCAATTTGCACTAGTGTAACTCAGTTAGTTACGATTTTTTTAGGGTCAGTTTTTTTTTTCAGCCAAAGGGGGTGTAACCAGCTACCTATGCCAATGCTGGCCATTTAGAGAAATTTGGCCAGCTGAGAGTTACTCCAGTTCTGCTTAGGCCAGCGTATGTGGCCTCTCCAGAAAAACCTTCCGGAGGGTTAAGAAACTCAACGCAGCAGATGCCCGGGCACTAAAAGAATTGAAAAATACATAGCAGCAATTTACCTCCAACCCGGCCCGAAGAGCTTGCAGGTCTGGTCGCATTCTCGGTCCCCATTCTCCCGCAAGAGAGAGGGGGGAGGGGGAGAGATCTGTTAAACTTGAATAATCTATCAATAGTCATGCTGTTCAGCCCTTGAATTACTTTATCGACCTCTATCAGGGCACCTCTAAGTCTACGCTGCTCTAAAGTAAATAGACCAAGGTCCTTGAGCCTATCTGAGTCGCTGATGTTCTTTAAGCTAGGAATCCATCTTGCAGCTCTCCTCTGGACCTTTTCCAAGGCCACTCTATCACCTACCATGCGGGGGACAAAACTGAGCACAGTACTCCAGATGCGGTCTGATCAGTGATTGTATAATCATAAAAGGTTTAAAAAAAAGTCTCTCGATTCCTGCAACATGTGTAGCATAGTATAGGCAGATGACAGAAATTCAAAGCTAATAACTACCATATTCATTATAAAGATGGCTACATTGCATTAATGTGTGATACAAATTTAATAGGCTAAAATGTATAGTTAGAAATGCTCTTAATGTATTGGAATGGAGATTCAGCAAACTCACTGGATGCCCAGTCTCTTAGGGAAGTGGCCCTAGAAATAGTGGATGCATTGGTGATCATTTTCCAATAGTCTATCGACTCTGGATCACTTCCTATGAACTGGAGGGTAGCTAATGTAACACCACTTTTTAAGAAAGGAGGGAGAGAGAAAGCGGGTAATTATAGACCGGTTAGCCTGAGTGGGGAAAATGTTGGAATCAATTATTAAAGATGAAATAACAGCACATTTGGAAAGCAGTGATAGGATCGGTCCAAGTCAGCATGGATTTATGAAAGGGAAATCATGCTTGACAAATCTTCTGGAATTTTTTGAGGATGTAACTGGTAGAGTGGACAAGGGAAAACCAGTGGATGTGATATATTTGGACTTTCAAAAGACTTTTGACAAGGTTCCACACAAGAGATTGGTATGCAAAATTAAAGCACATGGTATTGGGGGTAATGTACTGACGTGGATAGAGAACTGGTTGGCAGACAGGAAGCAGAGAGTTGGGATAAACGGGTCCTTTTCAGAATGGCAGGCAGTGACTAGTGGGGTGCCGCAGGGCTCGGTGCTGGGTCCACAGCTATTTACAATATACATTAATGATTTGGATGAAGGAATTGAGTGTGATATCTCCAAGTTTGCAGATGACACTAAACTGGGTGGCGGTGTGAGCTGTGAGGAGGACGCTAAGAGGCTGCAGAGTGACTTGGACAGGTTAGGTGAATGGAAAAATGCATGGCAGATGCAGCATAATGTGGATAAATGTGAGGTTATCCACTTTGGGGGCAAAAACACGAAGGCAGAATATTATCTGAATGGCGGCAGATTAGGAAAAGAGGAGGTGCAATGAGACCTGGGTGTCATGGTACATCAGTCATTGAAAGTTGGCATGCAGGTACAGCAGGTGGTGAAGAAGGCAAATGGTATGTTGGCCTTCATAGCTAGGGGATTTGAGTATAGGAGCAGGGAGGTCTTACTGCAGTTGTACAAGGCCTTGGTGAGGCCTTACCTGGAATATTATGTTCAGTTTTGGTCTCCTAATCTGAGGAAGGATGTTCTTGCTATTGAGGGAGTGCAGCGAAGGTTCATCAGACTGATTCTCGGGATGGCTGGACTGACATATGAGGAGAGACTGGATCGACTGGTCCTTTATTCACTGGAGTTTAGAGGGATGAGAGGGGATCTCATAGAAACATATAAAATTCTGACGGGACTGGACAGGTTAGATGCGGGAAGAATGTTCCCGATGTTGGGGAAGTCCAGAACCAGGGGACACAGTCTTAGGATAAGGGTTAAGCCATTTAGGACTGAGATGAGGAGAAACTTCTTCACTCAGAGTTGTGAACCTGTGGAATTCCCTACCGCAGAGAGTTGTTGATGCCAGTTCATTGGATATATTCAAGAGGGAGTTAGATATGGCCCTTACGGCTAAAGGGATCAAGGAGTATAGAGAGAAAGCAGGAAAGGGGTACTGAGGTGAATGATCAGCCATGATCTTATTGAATGGCGGTGCAGGCTCGAAGGGCCGAATGGCCTACTCCTGCACCTATTTTCGATGTTTCTATGTTCCAATGCTGCAAGTTCTATACCAACCTTCAATTAAACCAATAATCTCCATGAACATTGGCTCAGTTTGTTGGCTGTGGAGAATCACAAGTCCGATGCCAGCTTTGGTAATGTGCCCTGTCTGTGTCTTACCAGTTGTGTTAATTGTATTTATCCTGAATTGTTATAAAGGAAATGAAGAATATTGCTTTGTGTTAAGACTTTTTGGCAAAGTCAGATCTTCTGTGAGCCAGGATTTCTCAGGGATGGGACTCTCTCAACGCGGAGTGTATTCTCACTTGCCTTTTTCTTGGGCCTCCCAGCACCACCTGAGATTCAGAGAACAGGTCTATAACCTATTCCCAAGCCTCCAGCAATACCAGTCTGAAAGCCATGATTAGGAGTTGCACAAGTGTGGCCCAAGATGCATCTCCCTCCAATTTTTTTTTCTCTCCAGTGCCCAAGCCTAAATAATCCATGTAATAATAGTTTAGAAAACCAAGGCAGTCAACTTTAACTCAAAAACATTCTACATATGATCAGCAATTAATCTCTCTGGCTTTTAGAGTTTAAAATGTAGCGTGCATCATGAAAACTGTTTCACTTGTACATCATAGTCTGAATTCATTGCATGTGATTGGCATTGCAGCGTTGCCACCAGGAAACCAGCAAACGAATACCCTCATGGAGTGGACGTCCAATCTGGATGGAAAAGATGGTGTTGGGGAGGGTGAAAGTACCGCATACCTTTGTCATACACTCCTATACACGCCCCACTATCTGTCAGTATTGCAAGCGGTTATTAAAAGGCCTGTTTCGACAAGGAATGCAATGTAGAGGTAAGAACTGTACATGTACAACTAGTGCTGTTTATGGCTGAAGTAATGTATTGCCATTTTTTGGCTCAGCACAGCTAAAGTAACTCAGTAACAATATTTTAGTCCTTCACAAGCAATAATTTTGGCCTACAAATTATACTGTCCCATATTAGCATGTGAATTCTGAACATTTTTTTATTCAAGCAAATTAATACATAATAGATCAAGTAAATTGATATGAAAGCATTAAGTACTCGTATGCGAATATTGCAGTGTAATGTCTAGACATTTGCATGTCTTGGTACTTTGTAAATATTTTTTATCTTATTCTGTTTATAAGCTTGTATACTGCTATTTCTCAATTGATTAACATCTTGTATCACATTGCTTCTCCAGCTAATACATGAGGTTTGATGGATATTGGGAAGACTTCCCAAAATACATTTTAGGATGAATTTCTTGTGTCTTTATTAGGTCCACATAATTCTACTATACCCCATATATTCTCAATTTTAATTTTGTATCTATTGATACAAAACATTTTTCATATTTCAATGTATTTGGACATGATCTACAAAACTGAAATACTTCAAAATAAAATTATATTTTTCAGTTAAATTTATATCCTTATAAACTGACTGCAGTGATTATCCTTTATGGCAATGAGACTGAATCAATATTTAGTCTTGGTTCCCTGTTTAGTGGTAAACTTGTTAAAATATCAGCTGTAATGTGACTGAGGCACCTGTGCATTCCATTGAAATTTCACTTGGCCTGCTCTGATTTTCCAGACTGCAAGTTTAATTGCCACAAGCGATGTGCATCCAAGGTGCCCAGGGACTGTCTTGGTGAAGTCGTATTTAATGGAGGTGAGGAAATGCATGCAAACGAGTCTTGAGTCATATCATCCTCGTATCCAATGTAGAAGAAATTGAATCGTTTGATTGAATGCAGAGCTTTTCTCATGATTTGTGTTGTGATTTAATTGTTATTGTGTAGTCCTAAATATCTTAAAACTCTTCCTCCAAAAGCAAAACTATTTGTAATCTACCCCATACCAGTAGGCTTGTGCTGAAAATGTGGAGGCTTTTGGGGGTACAGGTTCACAATGTGTTAAAGGCAGTATCTCAGGTTGCTAAGCCTGGAAAAAAAAGCTAATAGAATCCTAGGCTTTATCACAAGGTTTGGAATATAAAAGCCAATAAGTAATGATGAGTCTATATAAAGCCTTAATGAAACCTCAGTTAGAGTAGTGTGTATAATATTGGGCTTCACACTATAGGAAGAATATTGAGGATTCACCAGGATGCTGTCTGGTATGAGGAAATACAAATATGACGACTTGACAGATTGGGTTGCTGTTTTGGTTGGAACAATACAGATTACTGGGTGATATGACACAAGTGTTTGAAACTATGAAAGGATATGACAGGATATATTGAAGCAGACTGTTTCCTGTAATTACGGGACCTAGAATGAAGATTCCAGAGGTACAAGATTAAATATAAAAGATTTAGAAAAGCGAGCAGGAGAAGCACAGAGAATCGTGAGATTGTGGAATTCACTTCCAGGGTTCGTGGTTGAGGCAGAAACTTGTGTCAACATTCAAGAGTAGGTTGGATAGATGGGTGAAGGAACAGGGCTAAAGGGATGTGGGAACAGGGTGGGTAAATATGATTAGGACTATTTGTTCACGTGGAAGGTAAATGCAGTCACAGACTGGTTGTGCTGAATGGCTTATTTCCGTGTTTTCATTTTTATGTATTTCTATATACTATTCTGAGCAGTAATCCTACCGGCTGTAAATACTTCAGTGGCCTGATCAATTACTTTATATAAAATCAGTACATGGATTCAAAATTGTTCTTGAGATCCTCTTTACCTGCATTTTCTTAGAATTTTAGTCCATTTTGCAACCTTGTGATTACAGTGCACACAGAAAGGTGGGAGACTGTTTATTAAAAATATGCCACATGGTAAGTGTTTGGAAACTTAGCAGAAAACCGAGTAGTGTGTAGGCGCATGGAGATAATTTGGGCCATGGAGACTGGGTAGAGAGAGAAAAAGCCTACAGATCTCAATATTCATTGTGTACTACAACATGGACTATGAAAAATACACTGTGCATCTAATTAAAAGAGCTCCTGGAGTGGTGAAAATGCTATTTTACTTTTCATAAATGTAATGGGCAAATATAGCTGAAAAACAATAGGTTTCAACATTATCAACAGTGTTAAACATCTGCGAGTAATTTCAGTAAACTTTCCCTCCTCACAGAAACAAAGGTTTGATGAATATTATGTATGCTAGCATATAAAATGGGGTTAAAGCAGGGTTTTTTTTTAAACATGAGCATAAAATAACAATGATGGCTATGCCAACTAGCACTTACTTATATTGTGCTTCTCGTGCAAAGAACATCTGAGAATGCTTTAGAAAATAAAAGATTTTCCATAGAAGGCTCCACCATTATTTGACAAGAGTAGCTATGATTATGGTTGACACTCATCTATGATTGAATTTTTCAATCACTCTTGGTTCATGGAGGTTTGAATTGTTATCACACTTATGTTATAATTTCCGCGTTGACATATGTAAAATAATTCTAACACCGTGTTACGGGATAAATGTGTTGCATGATATACTTCTCATACTATGGGCAATGATAGTAAAAAGTTTACTATTTTTCATTGTTGCACTGTTTAACGGCTTGTATCAAATGAACTTTAAATATTATGCTTTAGATTACTCTGTCTTGGAAGCAGGAAATCTTAAGCAGGAAAAATGTGAAACATAATGGGGCTGAGATTCTGGTCGGAGGCTTCCTTCGGACGAACGCCTCCGACCCGAAATGTTTCTACGAATGTACCTGCTGGTCCCGAAGGCTTTAGATTCCGGTTGGAGGCCTAGGTTTGATGTGTAACGTACGGAAAGAGGACTTCCTCGTACGCACGAAAAAGCTGGAGTCACATGGGCCTGGACCACCAATCACTCTGCAGTATTCTCATTGATAGTAATGAGAACTCCATTTCTCCGAGTTCCCATTACAGGTGCAGCGCCCCGAATCCGGAACCCTTGGGACCAAGGCCGTTCCGGATTTTGCGTTTTGCCGGATTTTGTAATGTCATTCTGACGTCACGAATCCGGTAACACCCGAGACCAGATCCGGGTATTTCCGGATTTCGGAACATCAGAAGGGGGGGGGGGGGGGGCGGAGGTCGTTGGGGTGATGTTCGCCGGGCGAAGAGGTCGTCGGGGGGTGGTGTTCGCCAGGCGATGAGGTCATTGGCCGGGGCCCCACCACCGAGGAGGTGTTCGGGCGGGCCTCGCCGCCAGGGAAGAGTTCGGGCGGGCCCCACCGCCGAGGAGGTTGGGCTAGGGCCCGCCGAGGAGCTGGTCGGGCGGCCCCATCGTGAAGGAGGTGTTCAGGCAAGCCGGCGAGGAGGCCTCGAGGTAAGGGCAGTGGCGGTGAGGTGAGGTGAGGCTTGAGGTAAGGGCAGTGGCGAGGGGCGGCGAGGCCCGAGGTCGGGCAGAGGCAAGGGGCGGTGAGGCAAGGGGCCCGAAATCGTCAGCAGCATGGCGAGGGGCGGTGAAGCGAGGGACGGGGAGGCCCGAGGTCGAGCAGCGGCGGGACCTCGAGCTTGGCAGGGTCAGTGGGTCCGGATTCCAGAACATTTTACGGATTCCGGACAATCCTGCCGCCAATTTTGGACACTCGACCTGTACTATCAATGAGAATAGCCCCCTAAAACACAGAAACACAATATAATAAATAAAAAAACATCTCATATATTTAAAATTAATTGAAATTAAAGTTAATTAAATGTTTTAGAAAAAGAAAATTTGGGGATTTTTTTTAAAGGGTTTAAAATAAACTTAGTTTAATGGACAGGATTTTTACTCTTAAAAATGTGTATTTAAATTTAATTTTTAAATGTTTTCAAATTCTTATGCTGGTAAAAGTAGGCTATGTGCCTGCTTTTACCAGGCATAAAAGTTTCAAGAACATTTGCTGGGCAAGAGGTGGGCAAATAGCACAATTTCAACTGGGGATGGGTTCGATCTGTCAAGTTTTCACTTGACAGGTCGGAAAAGCTGGTTTCCGGTATTGCACCCTGAAAACCGGCTTTGGCGAGGCCTTGCCAGGCCGGGATTTTACCCCCATTATTGATAGAAAAGCAGGTGCTAAAACAATACATTTGAAGCAGACTTGCAGCAATAATGTCAGTTAATAGTCTAGAATTCATAGGCATGACTACTTTCTTCAACAATGCATGTTCTTTGCAGAACAATTGACATCATGTACAAAGGACTTGTAATACATAACAATAGATGTGTATGGATTGAGATCAAAACTGTTCTAATTAAAATCCCTTTATTTCTCTCAAAACTTAGGGTCATCCAAAACTCTGCTGCCCGTATCCTAACTCGCACCAAGTCCCGTTCATCCATCACCCCTGTGCTCGCTGACCTACAGTGGCTTCCAGTGGAGCAACGCCTCGTTTTTAAAATTGTCTTCCTTATTATCATCCCGTTACGGCCTCGCCCTTCCCTTTCTCTTTCCCTCCAGCCCTACAACCCTCCAAGATATCCTTCAGTTCAGTCCTCTTGCGCATCCCTGAATTTCCTCGTTTCATCATTTGCAGCCATGCCTTCAGCTGCCGAGGTCTTGAGCTCTGGAATTCCCTCCCGAAACCTCTCTGCCTCTCTACTTCTCTTTCCTCCTTTAAGACCCTCCGTAAAAACAAACATAGAAACATAGAAATTTACAACGCAGAAGGGAGGCCATTTCGGCCTATCGTGTCTGCGTCGGCCGACAAAGAGCTGCACGGCCCTTCATCAGCAGCCCGAAAGGTTACATACAAACCCGTGAACAATAACGGAAAGGCAAGGAGCACCCAGCCCAACCCGTCCACCCCACACCACTGCAACACCCCTTATACTAAAAACATCTACACTCCACCCCAACTAGAGCCATGTGATCTCCTGGGCGAGACAAAAAACAGATAAAAATCCAGGCCAATTTAGGGAGAAAAGATCCGGGAAAATTCCTCTCCGACCCATCCAGGCGATCGAAACTAGTCCAGAAGATCACCTTTGCCATATTCTATTCTCTGAAGTACTTAGCATTAAACCTCTTTGATCAAGCTTTTGGTCATCTGTCCTAATATCTCTTTATGTGACTCGGTGTCAAGTTTTGTTTGATAACACTCCTGTGAAGCGCCTACATAAAAAGCCCCAAATAAATACCAGTTGCTTTTGTTGTTGTTCTCACCATTATCAATAGGAATTCAATATTATATACCTGCGGATGACACCAAAGTGGGGAGTATAGTTAATACCGAGGAAGACTGACAAAATACACAAAGCAGTTAACGAACTTGCAGAATGGCACGTGAATTTCGATATAGATAAGTGTGAGGTGGTGCATTTTGGCAAGAGGAATAAAGAGACCACCTACTCTTTGGAAAATAAGAGTCTAAATGGGGTATAGGCCCAAAGGGATTGAGGAGAGCAACCTCACATCATTAAAGCAGGAACAAAGCCATCAAAAGTGTAAACAAAGCACTGGGTTTATTTCTAGAGGCATAGAATTGAGAAGCAGAGACATTATGTTAAACCTATATCATCATCATAGGCGGTCCCTCGAACGAGGATGATTTGCTTCCATATGAGTTCACAGATGTTTCAATGAAGGACCCGATATTCCAGTCCTGAACTCCAATTGAAGGGGTGGAAAATGCCTGTGCGTGGATTTTTTTAACGTGTGGCGACCGTTGCACATCAGTCACCACACAGGCTTGACAGAGCTAGGCCTTTATCCAGTAGCATGGGTCAACCAGGACGACTGGAGACCTACTCTGTTGCATGGACCTAGTGCACAGACATATGTAATGTGGGTTGACCCGTGCTGCCCCTGGGCTCTTGGCTCTCCTGGGCCCCAAAAAAACATATATAGAACCTTGATTAGACACATTTAAGAGTTCTGTTCTCCATATTACCAAAAGGTATAGAGAGAGAGTGCAATAAAGATTTACAAGGATAATACTAGAACTGAGAGAGTACAACAATATGGAAAGACTGAACAAGACTGAGAGGTGGCCTGAACGAGATCTTTAAAATCATGAAGGGGTTTGATAAGATAGAGAAGATATTTTGATTTGTGGGGAGTCCAAAACTAGGGGCCATAAATATAAGATAGTCACTAATAAATCAAATAAGGAATTCAGGAGAAACCTCTTTACCCAGAGAGTGGTGAGAATGTGGATCTCGCTACCAAATGAAGTAGTTGAGGCGACAGCATATTTAAGAAGAAACTAGATTAGTAAATGAGGGAGAAAGGAATAGAAGGATATGTTGATAGGGTGAGGTGAAGTAAGGTGGGAGGAGGCTTGTGTGGAGCATAAACACCGGCATAGACCTGTTGGGCCGAAGGGCCTGTTTCTGTGCTGTCAATTCTGTTTTGGGTGACTTTTTTTAATTAATTGAAAAAAATATATCTTGGACATGAACTGTTCCTGTATTTAAAAATGCTAACCAGGGTGTTTTTGTGATTGACGTTTCGCTGATTTCAGTTTTCAAATGTCTCTATACATTTGATAATTTTTGAATAAAATGAGAAAACTGGACACTGCATGTTTCACAAAGCTACTGTTACATCATACAATTTTTTCCCTATATCCTCACTAATTTCTCTCTCCATCCCTCTTCTGAAGGCGCTTACTCCTAGCTGGGGTATGGTTCCACAGGAACTTAGCCCTGTCTTGTGCCTTGCCCAGTTATTATTTACATGCAAGCCTTGAAGGCAAGTGTTGGTGAGCCTTTCAACTGAGAGGCATTACTGCCAAGCCTGATCCTGTCTTCACATTACATTAAGCAAGGGTTGCTGGATAGCATTCTGGAGCACGAGACTTGCTTTACATTGGCACTGAGGCCAATTGTAGCAATCTCGCCACCTTCCTCGGTGAGGTCAAATAATTCTACATAGGCTAGGAATTGAATTGAGGACGTTCTTGGCCTGCGTGGCTTATAAACTCACTTGCTAGACCCGCTGAGTCACTGGGAGAGTTCCAGTATATTTAATGGTTAACTATTATTGCAGATATCCTATCTCATCACTAGAAACTTATGTAGTAACTTCATTGTAACGACTATTTGCAGAGCCAGCCAGCCCAGGACCTGATTCAGATATGCCCATGGAAGTAGATAGCAGTGACATGAACAGCGATGGCAGCAGGATGTTGGACGACACCGAGGAGCCGTCTACATCAGAAGAGAAGTTGTATTTCATGGACTCATCTGATCTGGATGGTGACAAAGACGAAGAACCTGTCAGAACAATCAGGTAGTCCTTTCAATATATGCCTTAGTAACCATCAACGCGAGAAAGAAATCTGCTTTTTTCGGCGCTGGCTTTCTGTTGTACCTAAGACTCAGATGCTGTGTTTACTGTATTGTTGGATCATGGTTAGAATGTGGTATCTTGGAAGCAGACCTGATGCTGTATATTAACCAATTGTTCCAAAGTGCATTCATTTTTGGATATACCTTTGACGAATGAGCCAGCTGTGATATTCCTTTATCTGAAACCAATTTCAGGTAGGTTCTGTACATTCATTATGTAGTTGTGGTCATACAAAGATTTTCTGAGGTTATTGAGAAGCCTCTCTTTCAGTGGTAAGAAAACCACACTTGAAAACATAGACATAGAAAAATAGGTGCAGGAGTAGGCCATTCAGCCCTTCGAGCCTGCACCGCCATTCAATAAGATCATGGCTGATCATTCACCTCAGTACCCCTTTCCTGCTTTCTCTCCATACCCCTTGATCCCATTCACCGTAAGAGCCATATCTAACTCCCTCGTGAATATATCCAGTGAACTGGCATCAACAACTCTCTGCGGCAGGGAATTCCACAGGTTAACAACTCTGAGTGAAGAAGTTTCTCCTCACCTCAGTCCTAAATGGCCTACCCCTTATCCTTAGATTATGTCCCCTGGCTCTAGACTTCCCCAACATTGGGAACATTCTTCCCGCATCTAACCTGTGCAGTCCCGTCAGAATCTTATATGTTTCGATGAGATCCCCTCTCATCCTTCTAAACTCCAGTGAATAAAGGCCCAGTTGATCCAGTCTCTCCTCATATGACAGCCCAGCCATCCCTGGAATCAGTCTGGTGAACCTTTGCTGCACTCCCTCAATAGCAAGAATGTCCTTCCTCAGACCAGGAGACCAAAACTGAACACACTATTCCAAGTGAGGCCTCACTTAAGGCCCTGTACAGCTGCAGTAAGACCTCCCTGCTTCTATATTCAAATCCCCTAGCTATGAAGGCCAACATACCATTTGCCGCCTTCACTGCCTGCTGTACCTGCATACCCACTTTCAGTCACTTTTAGGATCACTACTTGATGTAGAATGGCTCAGTGAGGCAATAACCCAGAACTGTGGGGGGGGGATTTCTTGAAAATGGAAAAGTGTGCAACAAAATGGTACTGTTCAATCCATCAGGCCTGTACCTTTCACAAACTAATAATACAACTCGCCCCGTCATGGACTCTATTTAGTTTATTTAAACTTCTAAGGGAGAGCTGCATAACTGCAGGCAAAACTTACAAGAAGATTAAGCTCTGAAATTTCTCTCTGATCCTTCGTACAGTATTCTAGCAAAGCTCAGTGAATTTAATTCAAAGTTTCAACATACCTTGTGCAACACTGACCAGTTGTACCAGAAGTGATGGTTCCAGTAGCACAGGGTCCATCATGCTCTGCAGAGTTTTTATAATTTCTATCTATACGTTAACCTTCTAATCTTCAATCCCACTCCTGGTCAGATATTTATCCTTTTTTTTTTATATAAAGGGGTTAACCAAAATGCCATTAACTGTTTTTGACAAAAGTCTCCCACAAATTTACAACATGGAGTTAGAAAATATTAGTCTCTAATCTCACTTGGGCCTTCTAAATTTTATACTTATAACCTTTAATTCTGCAGATACCATTGAATTTAAATAATCTGTCTATCTAGATGACCATGCTTTTCAGCATTTTAAAGACCACCTGTTTTACTGGTTCATGAGCGGCTTCTTGATCACCACATAAATTTAGGAAGATATAATAAAACAGTTTGTACAAGTTCAGTGGCCATTGTTTCTTTTCCAATGTGTATGATTGATACCAGGCTGATGCTATTCTTATTTATGAATGCTCTCTTCAGGTACTGTTCTGTTATGTTGAGCAGTTTTGGAAAGCACGAAAGTTAAGTCTTATTGTATTCACAATCCACGATCTGAATTCTGTATAGTTATTCCTTGTTCAATAATTTGGAACATTTTGTTCTAGTCCTTCAACAAGCAACAATATTCCTCTCATGAGAGTAGTACAGTCTGTCAAGCACACAAAAAGGAAGAGCAGTACAATGGTGAGAGAAGGTTGGATGGTCCACTACACCAGCAAAGACAATCTAGTAAGTACATTTCTTTTGAAACTATCTGCCGAGCTAATGGAATTGGGATATCTGTAGAGATCAGCTACTCAATTATAAAACCAAACAATTAGACGTTTACTGGAAGTTCAGCAAGATCCAAAGATTATGATGTTATGGTTTGTGAACTGAGAAAATGTTGGAATTAAGCACTGCATTGCAAGTAGGAATGCTGCTTGTTCATTGCAAACTAATTGGACATGCAGTTGGCAAATTAATCCTTACATAAATCGTGCAAATGTTTTGATAGCATCTAACAAGGTAATTGTTACCTCATCCCTTAGATATTAGCCTTTCACCTTTGGGACCTGATTCAAATCCAGCCCAGATTAATGGGATGAAAGTTTCCTCTGTCTCCCTATAGACTTCAGTATGAAATGATTTTGGGAAAACTGAATCCAGTTCCTAACCTACAGTATATAAATATCTCTTAATTCAGCACTGATTGATAATCTCATTCAGAAAAGCCACAAGATGGCTGGTGTGGGAAATGGAAAAAAAAGTCACAGTAGAGGATGATTGGAATTGATGCATATTATTGGGCAGAATAAATGGAGCTTTGCCCTGCATCTGTCTGTGTTATACCTGACCAGAAACTGCTTGATGCTGGCACTGTGCCTGAAATGCAAAAAGTTCTGTTCTCCAGCTCTATCATCCCTGATGAACACACACAATTGTTCTGTTCTTCCTGAAAAGCTGTCCAGCTGTAACATCTCCTGGTTCTGAGGAAAGATCATAAAAACATTTAACAAAAAAAAATCTAAAATAATTCCTGATTTCTTCCACAAGTCTATAGGATTTCCAGCAATCCTGCTTATTGTTGAGGATTTGGCATGAACTTTGCTTGGAACAGTTAAGGGGCAAAATTGGGCTCCTTTGCCTCCGGGGGGCGCTAACAGGGTGCAAATGGGTTTGCGCTCGGGCGGGGCGAGATCAGCACTTCCCGCTAAATTCGACGCCCGGTGATCATGACATCATTGCCGTGCACAGTGCTCTGGAACAAAAATTGGATCTCAACCCCTAGTTGTGTGTCTGCCATTAACGACAGGTTGAGCAGTCGGAAGTCGGCTGGAGGAGCGCAATTTAAAGGTGCCAGCATTAATTTACTTTTAGTCGGCCAATAATGGTTCCTTGTTAGTTTCACATGGGCAAACCGGCAAA
Source organism: Pristiophorus japonicus (assembly GCF_044704955.1). Lineage (NCBI taxonomy): Eukaryota > Metazoa > Chordata > Chondrichthyes > Pristiophoridae > Pristiophorus > Pristiophorus japonicus. The sequence continues at coordinate 36,640,062 of NC_091985.1, read as the reverse complement.
CTGATTTGAGCGATTTGCAGTTGAAGGAGTGTTCTGGATCATCAAGATTCGTAAATTTCATTGAGGGTAGATTTGAAAGTCCAACATTTGGATCCTTTCATGGAGACTGTACTAGCACTGGACCTCGCCCTCCAGTGTCGCTGTCAGAGGCAACTGAGGCACAAAGAAAGAGTGCAAAATGTGGCCAGAGGCAGGAGGGCCAACAGTGCTCTCAACAGGAGGCCTTACCCTCCCAGGGTATTCCGGCAGCAGTTCTCCTACATCAATTTCACTGAGGAACAATGTGTTCGAAGGCTGTGCTTCAGCAAAGACATGGTCACAGAGCTCTGCCACCTCCTGCAACCAGACCTTGCACCTCAGACCAGGCTGTGAGGATGGCTCTCTGTGGCCATCAAGCACAGATACAGTGACACGGTGCTTTGCTCCTCCTCCTCTTCTCCTTCCTCACTCTCAGTGGGAGGCTCAGGGACAGGCTGCTCATCTGGTTGCTGATTTTCTGAAACCATAAAGGCACAAGACTCGTGTTAAGGTGAGGGCAAGGGGGCCAGGAACGGAGCAAGAATTGCAGACAGTATCTGGAGTTAGAAAGTGATAAAGGCTTCTGGTGTGCGAGGGAAGTGGGAATGAGAAAGGGAGAGGAGATGAGAATACCATTGTTGCCCCCAACTGGGTCAATGATGCCGACGGCCACGGCGCTCACCACCTGCTGCCCAATGAGTCGCAGCACTCGCTCCTCCAGGTCTGTGATCTGCTGGAGCTGAGCATCACCCCCGTCTGTCCTCTGCTGCTCCCTCCTATTGTGGGCAATCGTGGCCTGCAAAAGAAACGAATGTGTGTGAATCAGCATCCAGCTGTGTGCCTGGGATATATGATTGCCGTCGTTGAATAGCTGTGATTGTAGACAAGGCGAGAGATGTGGATGTGAGCTTGAATAGATGCAGATGTTTGGTGGGTGAGTGGTGGGGGTGTGATGCTTTGCGCTGTGTGCACAGACAGAGGTTCAGATGCTGGTATGTGTAGGACCTGTGGAAGCATGTACTCACCTTGACCACCCGACTGAGGTCATTGTATTTTTTCCGACATTGTGCCAGGCTGCATTCCATGACACTACTGGCTGAGACGTCCTAGAAAATAAGATCATAAGAAATAGGAGCAGGGGCAGGCTATACGGCCCCTCGAGCCTGCTCCGCCATTCAATAGGATCATGGCTGATCATCGACCTCAACTCCACTTTCCCGCCCGATCGCCATATCCCTGGATTCCCCTTGACTCCAAAAATGTAACTATCTTAGCCTTGAATATATTCAGAGACTCAGCATCCACAGCCCTCTGGGGCAGAGAATTCCAAAGATTCACAACCCTCTGAAGAAATTCCTCCTCATCTCTGTCTTAAATGGCCTACCCCTTATCCTGGGACTGTGCCCCCGAGTTCTAGACACTCCAGCCAGGGGAAACAACCTCTCGGCATCGACCCTCTCAATCCCCTTCAGAATCTTGTATGTTTCAATGAGATCACCTCTCCTTCATCTAAACTCCAGAGAGTATAGGCCCATTCTACACAATCTCTCATCAAGACAGCCCTCTCATCCCAGGAATCAGTTTGGTGAACCTCCGTTGTACCGCCTTCAAGGCAAGTATATCCTTCCTTAGAAAAGGAGACCAAAACTGTGCACAGTACTCCAGGTGTGGTCTCACCAAGGCCCTGTACAATTGTACCTTACTCTTGTACTCCAACCCCCTTGCAATAAAGGACAACATGCCATTTGCCTTCCTTATTGCTTGCTGTACCTACATGTTAACTTTGTGTTTCTTGCACAAGGACACCCAAATCTCTCTGAACACCAACATTTAAAAGTTTCTCACCATTTTAAAAATATTCTGTTTTTCTATTCTTACTACAAAGTGAATAACCTCACATTTCCCCACATTGTACTCCATCTGCCACCTTACTGCCCACTCACTCAGTCTATTTATATCCCTTTGCAGATGCTTTGTGTTCTCACAGCTTACTGTCCCACTTAGCTTTGTATCATCAGCAAACTTGGATACATTACACTCAGTCCCTTCATCTAGATCATTAATATAGATTGTAAATAGTTGAGACCTCAGCACTGATCCTTGCGGCACCCCACTAATTACAGCCTGCCAACCTGAAAAAGACCCGTTTATCCCTACTCTCTGTTTTCTGTCCATTAACCAATCCTTTATCCATGCTAATACATTACCTCCAATCCCATGAACCCTTATCTTGTGTAATAACCTTTTCTGTGACACCTTATCGAGTACCTTTTGGAAATCCAAATATACTACATCCACTGGTTCCCCTTTATCTACCCTTTTAGTTACATCCTCAAACACGATGTTCCTTTCATAAAACCATGTTGACTCTGCCTAATCATGTTCTGATTATCTAAGTGCCCTGATACCACTTCCTTAACAATGGATTCCAACATTTTCCCGATGACTGATGTCAGGCTAACTGGCCTGTAGTTCCCTGTTTTCTCTCTCCCTCTTTCTTGAATAGCGGTGTGACATTTGCTATCTTCCAATCTGCTGGGACCGTTCTAGAATCTAGAATTTTGAAAGATCAAAACTATCTCTGCAACCACCTCTTTTAGAACCCGAGGATGTAGGCCGATAGGTCCAGGGGATTTGTTAGCTTTTAGTCAATTAGTTTCTCTAGTACTTTTTCTCTACTTATATGAATTACATTAAGTTCCTCACCCTCATTAGACCCTTGGTTCCCCACCATTTTAGGTATGCGTTTTGCATCTTCTACTGTGAAGACAGATACAAAATATTTGTTTAACGTTTCTGCCATTTCCTTATTCCCCATAATAATGTTTCCTGCCTCAGCCTCTAACGAACCAATGTTTACTTTTGCTACTCTCTTCCTTTTTACAAACTTGTAGAAGCTCTTACAATCTGTTTTTATATTTCTTGCTAGTTTTCTTTGTCTATTTTTTCCCTTTTTATCAATTTTTTGGTCATCCTTTGTTGGTTTCTGAAATTCTCCCAATCCTCAGGCTTACTACTATTCTTCACAACATTATAAGCTTCTTCTGCCACTTCCCTCCACATTGACCTGAAGACCTGGGGCAATGGCTTCCTTCCACAGTGCTTCCCTCCTTTGCTCCATTGTAGTCTCCAATGCGACTTCTGTGAAGTGACGAGCTCGCTCCCTGGAATTGGGATTGGGATCAGCCATTCAGGGGCTTCACTTCCTCGCAGGTCGTCTTCAGATCCAGGAATGCTGAAAATGAGCAGCTGCACAATGATACAACCTCCCCTTTAAGAACTGGAATGAGCCGGTGTGAAGGATGGAAGGATCATAGCTGAATACATTGCACCTGAAATTCGTTAGCGCTCTGGTTGTAGTGCACCACTGAGGTCATTCGCGCATGATTTAGCGTGAGACTTTGAGCTCCACTTCCTCTCGGAGGTGGTAAGCCCAATTTAGTCGCCAGGGCAGGAGTTCTGCGTCTGGCACAGGAAGTCCTGCCTCGCAGCTGTTACCGTCTCCAACTGGGACGGTATGCAATCTAGCCCCCTAAAGGGCTGAAATTCCAAACTTTGCTAATTTTATTGAAAAAAGTAAAAGTTAAAACAAAAATGAGCTTTAACTGACAAGTTGATACTTTGGTCAAATGAACATGCTGGTGATGCACTGCCAACTTCATCAGCCTATGCATCATTGCCTTTCTCTGACCTCACAGGCATATTTTCTTTTGGCTGCTGTCGCCTTCTTGATTTTGCGTTCCTTGATTTGGAAAGTCCCAGCATAGCCTCGATTTGTCCAGGACAACCTCATTCTACAGGGAAACCCCCACCCTACTATTCTTGTTTTCCAAGGGCTTGATTTATTACTTTGCATCCAGAAGCCTTTTTATTCTGTTTCTCAACAGCAGAAACTGCACCATATGCTTTTTATAGGTCCCTTTCACTTGTGCTATGTATTATGGGATAACCTCACTTCCATAACCTTCTCTAATTTGCTCTTGAGTAAGAAAGAAAAAAGCCATGAAAAGCAGCATTGGCAAGTCTCGATCAGATGGCTGTGAAGAGACAAAACAGGCAAGAGAGTGATGGGATGTTTTCATTGCCAACTCACATCATTGTGAAGTTTGGAAAGACAGCAGCTTTTGAGTGCATACTTAAAACGTCTGAATAGAGTGCTGTATACTATTCTCTCACTTGCGGTGTGATTTGTTGTGATTGAAGAATTTTAAAAAGGATTGCAAAGCTCTTAAATTGATGAACAGAAGGGCTTTTCTTCAAACATTGTTCCTCGTGCAGTAGCTATCTATCAACAACAACAACTTGTATTTATATAGCGCTTTTACATGGTGAAACATCCCAAGGCGCTTCATAGGAGTATTATGAGATAACAATTTGATGAGAGGTTTAGGCAGGGAGTTCCAGAGCTTGGGGCCTAGGCAACAGAAGGCTCAGCCACCAATGGTTGAGCGATTTATAATCAGGGGTGTTCAGGAGGGCAGAATTAGAGGAGCGCAGATATCTCGAGGTGGGTGGTGGAGTCGGGGAGCGGTGTTGTGGGGTTGGAGGAGATTACAAAGATAGGGTCTATTCTCTACTTGTCACTTTTTACAAGGGTATTACATTGCTTACAGGCTTCACCCAATATAGCTCTTTAACCAGCAGCAAGGGATGGGAAGGCCAAATTTGATGTGCCCTTCAGATTTGTTTTCTGTCCAGGTGTTGAATTTCATGACCTTCACTTGGTACATGGCTCTGAAGGAATGTCTGAGATCTGAAAGTAAGGATGGGGCGAGGGGAAATAACTGGATTGAACTTGCATCCCAGTGCTCCATGGCATAATGGCCCCAAGTTTCCACACGCGGCAAAACAGGTGCCCCTCCGAGCCTAAAACGGCGCCTAAAAAAAAACGCGCTATTCTCGAGCGCCTTGCAGCTCCATGTCTGCCTGGTGCGGCGTGCAGGGGGCGGAGCCTACCACTCGCGCCAATTTTGTAAGTGGGAGGGGGCGGGTACCATTTAAATGAGTTTTTTTTGTGCCGGCAACCCTGCGTGTGCACGTTGGAGCGTTCGCGCACGCGCAGTGTGAAGGAAACATTGACACTCGGCCATTTTTGTAGTTCTTTGCAGCTGTTCATTTTTTTATCATTTTTTAATAAAAGCACATTGCCCTTCCATGATCAGCACTGAGGCTTCTTGCAGCAGTGAGAAGGCCGCAGGATGCCTCAGAAGTTGAGGCAGCCGTTTCCCGACGGGCCCGACCGACGGCAGGGGGGCCTCGGGAATGCCTGCCTCAACTTCTGAGGCTTCCTGCAGCCTTCTCAGTGCCTCCTCCCCGCCGTCGGGAACGGCTGCTGCCGTCGGGCGGGCGGGCCCTCACTGCCTTCCCCGCCTCCGGGAACGGCTACCTCAACTTGTGAGGCTTCCTGCAGCATTCTCCCTGCCTGAAGCACTTTCACACAGGTAGGAACATGGTTTATTTAATATTTTCTTTGCTTAAAAATTTTTATTCAGGTTGGAATTATTTGTATAAGTATAAATAAGGATTTATTGTAGAATTTAATGACTTCCCTTTCCCCTCCCCCCCTCCCCCCACCTCGTTCCGGACGCCTAATTTGTAACCTGTGCCTGATTTTTTAATGTGTAGAACAGGTTTTTTCAGTTCTACAAAAATCTTCACTTGCTCCATTCTAAGTTAGTTTGGAGTACGTTTTCACTGTGGAAACTTTCAAATCAGGCGTCAGTGGCTGGACACGCCCCCTTTTGAAAAAAAAATTCTGTTCAAAAGTGAAACTGTTCTAAATGACTAGAACTGCAGAAAACTAAATGTGGAGAATTGCGATTTCTAAGATACTCCGTTCTCCACCAGTTGCTCCTAAAAATCAGGAGCAAATCATGTGGAAACTTGGGCCCATAGTGTTGAAGTACCCAGACAGTGACCAAAATATGATGATTCGCCCTTTGACTTGCCCTCTCTCCCAATGGGAAAGCATCATGGCTTTTTTATTTCCTCACTCAGTGGCACAAGAAAAGGAAGCCATGTTCTACAGCTATTGAAGGCAATACATTACAGCACAAACTGGAACTTTATTTATGCAAAGCTGACATGAATACGTAAAAACATAAAGCTTGAAAAGAGAAAAAGCCATTTGGCGCATCAAGCCTGCTTCCTCTTAACCGATTTAATCTCTAGGTGAGATGCTGTGAGATTTTACTCAGAACACATTCTCAGAGCTTCTAAGCAACCCAACATCCTATATTATTCATTTTTGACCAACTAACTCCCTTCTTTGAGATGCATTGTTTCCATGATGCATCAGCTTGCATGTTCCACATAGCATTCAATTATCTTCTTTATTGGTGCTTAATCGTATAAATCTCAATCCAGCTTGCCATGTATTCAACTGTCCTTGTAACTCATGTATAAACTGACCTAAGTTGTGCACCGTGAGAACACTGACCACTAGGTGGTGAACTTGTGGGAGACACTCCTAACCTGGACTTTCAGGTATAAAAGGGGAAGCTCCACACAGAGGTTTTCACTTCTTCACTTCAGTGCTGGCAAATAAAGGTTACTGGTCACAGCGTGACCTTCTCTCAAATATGGGCCTCATGTGCATTTATACTGTATAGTAAGGACATATTATTAACAACGAGAAACTGGGATTTAAACCACTCGAGCATAGCCACTAGCAGCACAGACGAGAGGTACTGTGTTGGTGATGATTGGGACGATTTTATTGAGAGACTACAGCAAAGTTTCGTCACTAAGGAATGGCTGGGTCAGGATTCGGCCGACAAACGCAGGGCTCATCTCCTGACGGTTTGTGGATCCAGGACGTACTCCCTGATGAAGGACCTTCTAGCGCCAGAGAAGCCGGCGGACAAGACTTTTGAAGAGCTCAGTAAGTTGATCGGCGAACACCTTAAACCGGCGAGCAGCATGCACATGGCGAGACACCGGTTTTACACGCACCCGCAGCAAGAAGGGCAAAGCGTTCCAGACTTCGTGGCAGATCTCCGGCGACTGGCGAGCCTAGATGCATGCATGCAGAGCAGAGATGCTGCGAGACTTTTTTATTGAGGGCATCGGGCACGCTTGGGTTTTCAGGAAACTGAGACCAAAGACTTGACCCTGGAAACAGCGGCTTTGATGGCCCAGACATTTATCTCAGGAGGAAGAGACCAGAATGATGTTTGACAAAAATCTTGGTTTAAATGCAGCAAATGGACAGGTAGTCAACATTGTTAACACGGGACACAGTTCTCCAGGCAGGCAGGGGCAATCGGACATGCTTGAGCATGTAGTCGAACCCAAAGGGGAATTCAACAGAGACAATGGCTAGCTGAACGGCGATTCATGCCATCGCAAGGGACAATGCGGCCAGTAATGGGGCCATCAACACCTGTCAGTGGTGCGCTTAAGGACAGTTACAGAGACAGTCAGAGATGATTGACTGGTAATAGACCTTTTGTTTCCAACAACGGCTCATGTTGGAGCTGTGGACGCAAACACACAGCCAGAGCTTGCAGGTATTAGCAATGTACCTGCAGAAACTGCAACTTCAGCAGTCACATGGCGCGTATGTGCAGGAAGCCTGCAGCCAGGTTGATGTACGAGGAGAATGGGCCCAATGTAAGCCCTACGAGGCCAAATGGACACTGGGGGAAATCGCTGGAAGCTGAAGTTCAGCGAGTTCATACACCAGGATGCCACCGATAATGATGAAAGTGCTCCTCAGTGGCATCCCAGTATCAATGGAGCTAGACACTGGGGCCAGCCAGTCCCTGATGAGTATCAAACAGTTCGACAAGTTGTGGCCGTCCAAGGCCAGGAGGCCAAAATTATTGCCGATTGACGCACATATACAAAGGAGATCATTCCAGTGATAGGCAGTGCCACGCTAGTTGTGACCCACAAAGATTCGGAGAACAGGTTGCCACTCTGGATTGTCCCGGGGGATGGTCCCACACTGCTGGGGAGGAGTTGGCTTACTGTCATGAACTGGAAATGGGGCGATGTCAATGCAATTTCTTCTGTGGAGCGAATATCATGCTCACAGGTCCTGGACAAATTTGACTCACTATTTCAACCCAGCATTGGCACTTTCATGGGGACCAAGGTAGTGATTCACATAAACCCAGACGCCAGGCCAGTACACCACAAGGCCAAAGCCGTATGTGATGCGGGAAAAGATAGAAGGAGAATTGGACCACCTGCTGAGGGAAGGCATCATCTCACCAGTCGAATTCAGTGACTGGGCGAGACCGATTGTGCTGGTGCTCAAAACGGATGGGTTGGTCAGGATATGTGGTGACTACAAGGCCACCATCAATCAGGTGTCACTCCAAGACCAGTACCCGCTACCGAGAGCGGAGGACCTCTTTGCGACGCTATCCGGCGGCAAGCTTTTTTCAAAATTGGACCTGACCTCAGCTTACATGACCCAGGAGCTGGCGAGTGAGTCGAAGAAGCTGACCACCATCACGACACACAAGGGGTTGTTTGAGTACAACAGATGTCCGTTCGGGATTCGCTCGGCCGCCGCAATCTTTCAACGAAATATGGAAAGCCTCCTCAAGTCGATTCCAAGGACGGTGGTTTTTCAAGACGACATCCTCATCACGGGTTGCGATACTGAAGAACAGCTCCACAACCTGTAGGAGATGCTACGCAGACTGGTAGGTCTGCGACTGAAAAAGGTGAAATGCGTCTTCCTAGCTCCAGAGGTAGAATTCCTGGGGATGAGGGTAGCAGCAGATGGGATCAGACCCACTGCATCCAAAACGGAAGCAATCCAGAGAGCACCCAGACCCCGTAACACGACGGAGCTGTGTTTGTTCCTGGGGCTCCTGAACTATTTTGGTAACTTTCTTCCCAAATTAAGCACGCTGTTGGAGCCGCTACACGTGCTCCTATGCAAAGGTCGTGAATGGGTCTGCGGGACAGCCAGGAAAGGGCTTTTGATAGAGCACGCAATTTGTTATGCTCCAACAATCTGTTAACGCTATATGACCTATGTAAGAAACTTGTTTTAACGTGCGATGCGTCGTCCTATGGGATTGGGTGTGTGTTGCAGCAAGTTAATGCCAAGGGTCAGTTACAGCCAGTAGCTTATGCCTCCAGAAGTCTGTCACAGGCAGAAAGGGGCTACGGGATGGTAGAAAAGGAAGCGCTTGCATGTGTAAATGCAGTAAAAAAAAATGCACCAGTACCTGTTTGGCAGGAAATTTGAGCTGTCGACAGATCACAAACCCCGAACGTCCCTTTTGGCCGACAACAAGGCCATAAATGCAAATGCGTCGGCCCGCATACATAGATGGGCACTCACGTTAGCCGCCTATGACTATACAATTCGGCACAGACCAGGCACTGAAAACTGCGCCGATGCACTCAGCAGGCTCCTACTAGCCACCACCGAGGGGGCAACCGAGCATGCTGCTGAGATGGTCATGGCTGTTGAAGCTTTCGAAAGTGAAGGCTCACCCGTGACAGCCCGTCAGATCAAAGTCTGGACAAACACAGACCCGCTACTGTATTTAGTCAAGAAATGTGTCCTGAATGGGGACTGGGCAGCCACGTACAGGGCATGCCCTGAGGAATTTAAACCATTTCACAAGCAAGGATGAACTTTCGATTCAGGCTGATTGCCTATTATGGGGAAACCGAGTAGTCATGCCCCAGATGGGCAGAGAGGTGTTCATCAGAGAACTCCACAATGAGCACCCGGGCATTGTCATGATGAAGGCAATTGCCAAGTCACACATTTGGTGGCCAGGGATAGATGCAGACCTGGAACTTTGTGTTCGCAGGTGCAACACGTGTGCCCAGCTGGGCAATGCGCCCAGGGAAGCCCCCCTTAGCCCCTAGTCCTCGCCCACCAAGCCATGGTCACGCATCCATGTGGACTATGCAGGTCCTTTCATGGGAAAAATGTTTTTGGTTGTAGTTGACGCCTACTCCAAATGGATCGAGTGTGACATTCTCAATTCAAGCACATCCTCTGCCACCGTAGAAAGTCTACTGGCAATGTTCGCCGCCCATGGTCTACCGGATGTCTTGGTCAGCGACAATGGGCCGTGCTTTACAAGCATTGAATTCCAGGACTTCATGGCAGGAAATGGTAGCAACCATGTCAGAACGGCACCGTTCAAGCCGGCCTCAAACGGCCAGGCGGAATGAGCAGTGCAGATAATCAAACAGGGGATGCTCAGAATCCAAGGGGGTTCCCTACAAAGCCATTTATCACGCCTCCTGTTGGCCAATAGATCCCGACCACACTCGCTCACAGGGGTTCCACCCGCAGAGCTGCTAATGAAAAGGACGCTCAAAATCAGGTTATCCCTTATACACCCCACCATGAAAGAAATTGTTGAGAGCAGGCGTCAGTCACAATGTGACGACCGTGACAGGAATGCGAGGGCGTGATGTATTGATGTCAATGACCCTGTCTTTGTCCTTAATTACGCTGCAGGGCCCAAATGGCTCGCAGGCACTGTGATTGCCAAACAGGGGAATAGGATTCTGGTAGTTAAACTTACCGATGGACAAATCTGCCGCAAACACGTGGATCAAACAAAAAGGAGGTTCAGCAACCCCATAGAAGAAGCAGAGGAAGAACACGATGTAGAGTTCACTTCACCACCGGTGACCGAACACCGGAACCAAGTGGAGGAGAGCCCAGTCACTGTGGGCAGTCAGAACAGGCCTGAGGCACCGCAAACAGCAGACACTCAGGCCAGCGCCCAACAACCGGAGCCCCAACTCAGGCATTCTACAAGGGAGCGTAAACCACCAGAGACTTAACCTGTGATTCCAATAAGACTTTGGGGGGGAAGTGATGTCATGTATTCAACTGTCATTGTAACCCACGTATAAACTGACCTAAGTTGTACACCGTGAGAACACTGACCACTCAGTGGTGAACTTATGGGAAACACTCCTAACCTGGACTTTCAGGTATAAAAGGGGAAGCTCCACCCACCTTCTTCACTTCAGTGCTGGAAAATAAAGGTTACTGGTCACAGAGTGACCACCTCTCCAGTATGGGCCTCATGTGCATTTATACTGTATAGTAAGGACATATTACAGCTCCGACCAAAATATTTGTCCAGATCTTTTTTTTCCCAAAGTCATTAATTGACACAGCACTAAGTAGGGTGACCAAGTATCTATAGCTTGGAGAGAGGGAAATAATAAAAGATCGATTAGAATCTGTTGTTTGGCTTGAGATTAATTATTTTTGTACTTGGTGTTCTTGTTCTGTGTTCACAATCCCAGCCAGATAACCTGCTAACATCTGCATTACACATTGCTCCAAGCTTTTGAAAAGCCCTGGATCACAACTCCACTCGATCCTCTTTTCTGTGAGTCTTCACAACCTCGGCATTCTCTTCAATCTTCACCTGAGTTTCTCACCCATGTTGTCTCCATCACCAAGGCTGCCTAATTCCAACTCGCTAACCATCCTTACCTCGGCCTATTTTCCTCAGAAGCCCTGATTTATGCCTTTTTCATCTCCAGATTCCATTCACTCCAATGCTTTCCTGAACAGTCTCCCATCCTCCACCCAATGTAAACTCCATGCTCATCCAAAACTCTTCTGTCTGTATGCTACCCTGCAACCAAGTCCTGCTTGCCCTTGATGTGAATTCAGTTCTGGCTGACCTACATTATTCCTTAAATTTAAAACTCTCATCTCTGTCTTTACTCCAGGCTCCTGTGCATCCTTTCCTCCTTTTGCCTCACTATTTACAGTCTTGTCTTTAGCCACCTATGCCCCATGGTCTGGAATTCACTTTCAATGCTCCTCTGCCCCTCCATCCTCCTTCAAACCCATTTCTTTGATCAAACTTTTAGTGACCCATTCTTACCTCTCTTTTCAGCTCATGATGCATTTATTTCTTAAACATCTGTGAAGCTTCTTGGGATATGTTTCTACATTAAGGGCGCTATAAAAATGTAATTTATCATTGCCCTTATCCTTCTTTCATAACTTGTGGCCTACGTCCCACAATCATATCTTTCATTCTTCTCTCAACCTTTCCCAATGCATCGTTGGTTTTTGTTTTGAATGCAAGGTGCCCAAAGCTCTTGTTATGAATGCTGTTTAACATACGCTATCCTCTAGTCCTCAGGTACAGCTGTTGCATTTATGGAACTCCTGTATATATGGAACCTATATTGGTTGATACGCATGAAGGGCTTGCAGAGGTAACATGATTTATTGAGAGTGTTGCTCTACAAAAGTTGGAGGTGTTGGGTATTTTCCCTTAACACATAGCAGAATTGCAAGAAATCTATGGGAGAATTGAAGGAACCTTTTCAAGACTAAAAACTAATGTGGTCTGTCCTTTTTCTTTCTAATCCAAAATTCTTCGCTCTAATTTCAAAATGTTTAAAATCTGGTGATGGCAAAAATATTAAATTTGAATGCTTTATTTGTTGGAACGTTGCGTTCTATTAACATGTATTGTTGCAGGCAACAACTTATCAGACTGTGTAATCTTTGTGTCAGGGAACACTTCGATCTGAACAGGCTTGGCGGCTAAAACCAGGCTTGTGTTTCTATTTAATAAAATGATCTTGATGTTGTCTTGAAATTAAATAGGAGATTAATTCATAGTGATGTTTTCTCTTACAGAGAAAACGACATTACTGGAGGCTCGACAGCAAGTGCCTTACACTGTTTCAGAATGACACTGGAACCAAGTATTACAAGGTAAGGGCTCACAATTCAGTCCCACGCGGCAACGGAAGTGAAATAAGATAATTGTGTTTTATCTAGGGTGAAGAATATTTTCAGCATATTATGTCACTTGTTTTATTTTGTATAAAATTTATGGTTTTCTTTGTACAGATTTTGTTTACATAATTGTCTGCGAGAGGAACTAAAGCAGACCTGCTGTGTATATTGTAATTGACAGTGAGGTTTTGTATTACTTGATGTTTTGAAATTAGTTTAAATAGTCCAATTGACTCAGAACATTGTAATGTGTTCTGAAGTAATAACCAGGAGGGAGTAACATTATTCACCAGACTACGAAACATTTTCAGAAATGTAAGTCATGCTGATCTAGGTTTGATATCCAGTCCTTATTTGATTCGCTGTTTCAGCAGTTTGGATGCTTTGTTTGACCTCCGTATCTGTGGGCTAAAGAGGAGAGAAATCAGCCAATATTGTCATCCAATGACCCCTGCTGGAATGTATGTATGTATGTGCGTGCGTGCATGTGTGGGTGTTTGTGTGTGGGTGCACCGAGGGAAAACGGTTTTGGTTTACCCGTGGAACCTCCCACAATCAAATAACCCACTGACATTTACTAGCCAGGCTTTCACGTGAAGTAGGGTGGGCAAGTAAGGTGAGCAAGGGTCGGGGGTGCCCGTTGAGCTGTACCTCAAGATGAATCACTGTCCTCGGGAAAGGAGGGGAGAAAGTTTTGGGGAGGCTGGGGAAGAAATACCCAAGTGACTAATGTAATTGGCAAATTGTTTATTTGAGTGCAGTCGTGATAAGCCAACCGGAAACATTAAAATGGCAATGATCTTATCAAGAAACTCAGTGGGCTTAGCTGAGATAGTTCAATTGAACCTTTTGTAGGGTGACTTTGATCTCGAGATGTCCTTGAGTGGGTTGAATTGTATACAGTAGTTGCATGTTGATATATGACCTTTTGTAACTGCTGCAGCTTCAGTGAATGGTCAAGTTTGCGTGTTTTTCTATGACTTGTTTACGAGGTAAAGTTTGTCTGTGGTCAGGTAGTTAGTCACAATTTACCCCTGTAGAATTTAAATGGTCTGTTTCTTTTCCATAGGTTCTCTGTTGGCTTTAGTTTGTTTTTCTTCATCTTTTTATATCATTCTTTGAAGTTAATAGAATCCATGAATTATGCCTGTGAAATAAATAGTGTGCCATGCTGCGCAATGTGAAATGGGTCCAAGTACAGCTTTAAACACCCAATTGTGCTGAACCTATGGGCCACGTGCATTAAATCGCTTTCTCTGAGGCACACCTCCTGTGCCAGCTTCCAGCCCCTGCTGCTGTTCAGGACAGTCGGCTAATATTGCACAGCAGTTTTATAGCAGCCAGATCAACCTTGAAACAATTGAAAATGCAATTTTGAGCACTGGGTAATGAGCATTTTCTGTGTGCTAGGTGGTGGCTCCTGCCCACTGTTGTTTCTGTATAATAAACATCTTTAAAATTAAGGTTAAAATATTGCATCCCCACCCTCCTGTTGGTGAATCAGTAATTAATGGGCATAAACTCAAGGTCTGTTTTATATTTGTTCTCTCGATGTGGCAACATTGTACTTATTCCCTGTGCCTAGTTGCCCTGAGAAGGTAATAACAGGGTTTTTACAATTGCAAAAGCAAAATACAGAGGATGCTGGAAATCTGAAATAAAAACAGAAAATGCTGGAAATACTCAGTAGGTAAGGCAGCATCTGTGGAAAGCGAAACCGAGTTAACGTTTCGGGTCGATGACCTTTCGTCATTTCTTTTGCAATTGTTAAACCACTTCAGAAGGCAATAAAGAGTCAATCAGGATGTGGGACTAGAGTCTTGTGTAAATCATACGAGATAGAGGAGGTAAGCTCTCTTCCCTGAAGGATATAAATGCTGTTTTATGACAATACGGCAGCTCTCTCAATTTTCTGATAAATTACCCTGATTTATTGAATTCATTTTCACAGCTTGGATATGAACTCACCACCTCTTGGTTGCTAGTCCAGTACCATAACCAATACACTGGCATCCCACTTAAGAATTAGTGCTAGAAGCATAGGAAGGGAGTTTAGAAATAAATTTCTCGTGCAAAGGATCATTAGGATATGGAATGCTTTACCACAAGTAGTTTTTGGGATAGGCTAAAGGGAATGATCTGAGAAATGGGATTAAACAAGATAACCTCAGTATTGATTTACCAGTGATCTGAGTAGCTACTTTCTGTACTGAAACTTCATGATTCTGCAATTTTCTGTTGGGTAAAGGAAACCACTGCTGTAAGTGGCACAGTACTAACACCATCTAAGAAAGGAGTCTCCATGGAGCTATCTGAATAAGTGAAGAAGACTCATGAAAACTAAACCCGTCAATTTATAATAACACCATCAAACATCTGTTCTAAACATCTGTTGAAGTTCATTATTGTACCTTGTATGTGGATGATGGGAGTCGGGGCGGGGGGCATGAACAAGATATGGAGTGGTGTCAGCTGTGGCCCAGTGATAGCACTCTCTCCTCTGAGTCAGTAAGTTGTGCTTTTAGTCCCA
The DNA here is from genome assembly GCF_044704955.1 of Pristiophorus japonicus. NCBI lineage: Eukaryota > Metazoa > Chordata > Chondrichthyes > Pristiophoridae > Pristiophorus > Pristiophorus japonicus. The sequence continues at coordinate 36,624,790 of NC_091985.1, read as the reverse complement.
CTGTAGTCTTGAACATATAATCTCGGCTGATGCTGAGGGTGTGCTGCTCTTGTCAGAAGTGCCGCCTTTCAGATGATACTTTAAAACAAGGTTCCATCTGCCTTCTCAGGTGAACTTAAAAGATCGAGTAATCTCCCATGTGGTTCCTTGCCAAAGGCTTTCCTAAAGTCCACATCCACCACATTTACTGCATTTCTCAGATCTACCATGCACATTAAAAACATAAGAATTAGGAGCAAGAGTAGGTCATGTGGCCCCTTGTGCCTGCTCCGTCAATCAATAAGATCATGGCTGATCTTCGACCTCACTTCCAATTTCCCATCTGATCTCCATATCCCTTGATTCCCCTAGAGTCCAGAAATCTATCTATCTTAGCCTTGACTATCACAGCTCTTTGAGGTAGAGAATTCCAAAGATTCACAACCCTCTGAGTGAAGAAATTCCTCTTCATATTCTTAAATGGTCATTCCCTTCCCCTGAGTCATTGCCCCTCAGTTCTAGACTTTCTAGCCAGGGGGAACAACCTCTCACATCTACCCTGTCAATCCCCCACAGAATCTTATATATTTCAATGAGATCACCTCTCATTCTTCTAAACTCGAGAGTGTAGGTCCAGTTTACTCAATCTCTCCTAATAGGACAATCCTTTCATCCCAGGAATCAATCCAGTGAACCTTCATTGCACTGCATCTAAGGCAAGTATATACTTCCTTAGATAAGGAGAGCAAAACTGCACAGTACTCCAGGTGTGGTCTCATCAAAGCTCGGTTCAACTGTAGCAAGACTTCCTTACTCTTGTATTCCAACTCCCTTACAATAAAGGCCAACATATCATTCCTAATCGCATACTGTACCAGCATGTTTCCTGTACAAGTACACCTAACTCTCTCTGATCACCAACATTTAATAGTTTCTCACCATTTAAAAAATATTCTGTTTTTATATTCTTTCTACCAAAGTGAATAATCTCACATATCCCCACCATACTCCATCTTCCATCTTATTGCCCACTAACTTAACATGCATATATTCATGTGTCATCCTCAAAGCTTACTTTCCCACCAAGCTTTGTATCATCAGCAAATTTGGATACATTACTTCCTTAAAGAATGCTGAGAAAATTTGAGATTATTTTATGCAATGCAGTACCTTTTTAAATAGTTTATCTATTCCCCTCCCTCCCTCCCTGTTACAATTATTTCCTGTAACACTTCCCTATTATGCCTTTACCATCATGCCTGTCAATTACATTTTGTGTTGCAATTAAATTTGCCTATTTATTTTACTTATCCGAGTCCTCCAGCCTTAGGTTAGTTAGCAGTACAGGTACTACAGGTGTGCGACGTCCAAAATCCGGAATCCGGACATCAGGCCGATCTGTGGCAGGGTCGTTCAGAAACCAGAAAATGTTCCGAAATCCGGACTCGGCCACCCGACCTCCTCCGGCCTCTGCCCGATCTTCCCCTCCCCGCCCCCTCTTCCCCCCCCCCCCCCCCCCCCCCCATCCTCCCGTCCCTGCCTCAGCCCGATCTCTCCTTCCCCTCCCCCCTCCAACCTCCGGCAGCCCGACCGACCACCCCCTCCCCTACCTACCTTGGCCCGACGACCCCGTCTCCCCTACCTACCTCGGCCTGACCGACCACCCCTGCCCTACCTACTTCGACCTGACTGACCTCCAGTGACCCGACCGACCCCCCCCCACCCCTACCTACCTCGACCCAACTGACCCCCTCCCCTACCTACCTCGGCCTGACCGACCTCCCTCCCCTACCTACTGTCAATTACATTTTGTGTCGCAATTAAATTTGCCTATTTATTTTACTTATCCGTGTCCTCCAGCCTTAGGTTAGTTAGCAGTACAGGTACTACAGGTGCGATGACCAAAATCCGGAATCCGGACATCAGGCCGATCTGTGGCAGGGTCGTCCGGAAACCAGAAAATGTTCCGAAATCCGGACTCGGCCGCCCGACCTCCTCCGGCCTCTGCCCGATCTTCCCCTCCCCCCCCCTCTTTCTCCCTCCCCTACCTACCTCGGCCTGACCGACCTCCCTCCCCTACCTACTTCGACCCGACTGACCTGCGATGGCCCGACCGACCCTCCCCTACCTACCTCGGCCTGACTGACCCCCTCCCCTACCTACCTCGGCCCGGTCTCTCCTTCCCCTCCCCCCTCCCACCTCCAGCAGCCCGACCGACCCCCTCTCCCCTACCTACTTTGGCCCGACGACCCCGTCTCCCCTACCTACCTCGGCCTGACCGACCACCCCTCCCCTACCTACTTCGACCCTACTGACCTCCAGTGACCCGACCGACCCCCCCCCCCCTCCCCTACCTACCTCGACCCAACTGACCCCCTCCCCTACCTACCTCGGCCTGACCGACCCCCCTCCCCTACCTACTTCGACCCGACTGACCTCCGATGGCCCGACCAACCCACCCTCCCCTACCTACCTCGGCCTGACTGACCCCCCCCCCTCCCCCCTCCCCTACCTACCTCGGCCTGACTGACCCCCTCCCCTACCTACCTCAGCCTGACTGACCCCCTCCCCTACCTACCTCGGCCCGACCGACCCCTGTCTCCAACCTGCCTCCCTGGCCTCGGCTGGAGTGCCCTTACCTCGGCGGCCCGACCTCGCCCCGGCTCTCTGCAGCCCATCCTCGCCCCTGCCCTCGGCGGCCTTACCTCGGCCGCCCGACCCCACTTACCTCAGCCCAGGCAAAGGCGTTCCGAAATCCCGAAATACACGGAATCCTGAACGGCCTCGGCCCCAAGGTTTCCCGATATTGGACATCACACCTGTACTATGTTAAAGGTGCTATATAAATGTTTAGAATCCAGCCCACTGGCTGCTCCCTCCTTTGCTGCAGTACTTATATTAAATTAGTTCTGGTTTTCTCAATCACTGATGGGGGAAGCCCTTTTTAAGATATTTTATAGATATTTTTTGACTTTCCTCCTTAACTTTTTCTTCTCCAATCCCCAACTATCCTCCTCCTTTGTCTCCAAACCTTTCCAATTATTTTTGTTACTCAACCCAAACTCCCACTTTAACAGTAAACTCTCTCGCCCTGTTCTTTTATCGTCTTTCGACACCCCCCCTCCCCCTAACATTTTTACCTCCCCTACGCAACCTCTTAAATTTTCCCTTTCTACCCAATGCACATTCACACTTGTGTAATAAAAGAAAGACTTGCATTTATATAGCGCCTTTCATGACCACTGGACGTCTCAAAGCACTTCACAGCTAATGAAGTACTTTTGGAGTAGTCACTGTTGTAATGTGGGAAATGCGGCAGCCAATTTGCGCACAACAAGCTCCCATAAACAGTAATGTGATAATGACCAGATAATCTGTTTTATGTTAATTGAGGGATAAATGTTGATCAGTACACTGGGGATAACTCCCTTGCTCTTCGAAATAGTGCCATGGGATCTTTTACGTCCACCTGAGAGAGCAGACGGGACCTCGGTTTAATGTCTCATCCGAAAGACGGCATCTCCGACAGTGCAGCACTCCCTCAGCACTGCACTGGAGTGTCAATCTAGATTAATGTGCTGAAGTCTCTAGAGTGGGACTTGAACCAACAACCTTCTGACACAGAGGCAAGAGTGCTGCCCACTGAGCCACAGCTGACACACAAAGTCCAACACAACCCCATTTTTTTTTTTAAACAACTCATCCATTTACCTAGCATAAACACAACCTTCCATCAATGGACAAACTGACACTTGTACAAATATACATTTTTTTTTTGTTATATCTCTATACACAATACTCCATATAAGGCACATCGAATACACATATTAGCCAGGAATTTTCAGTTGTAATGACGGCGAAACTGTCAACGTTTACCTTCATTACTGTGTAAAACTGACAGCAACTTCTCGCTTTTGTACATTCGCAGTTAAACGCAGAAATACGGAAGTTGCTGTCAGTGAAAACCTGTGTTGTTGCGGTCTTCATAGATGCAATCAACACAGAATCACTGATGTAACCTGATCTTCATTTTACACATTATTCTCACTATAAAAACCATGAAAATGTTCAGCCTTGTTCAATCAGGAGTAACTGAGTTTGTAACGGCATACTAATTCATAATTACTGCTGACCAACCTCTCTGGCCCTGAAAAACTCATTTTACAAGGGTGAATTCTCATTCCCTCTGAAGAACATTTAAAAATTACATGATTTTTAAAATCATTCATTTTTATTTTATTAAAGTTTGTTTATGAAATTTCAGCTGCTCCCTTAATCCCATGTGCATATCCCAATCATTATTTTGCTTTCTGTGCAATGATTTAAAATGTGAATTATATTTCATGATTTTTACTTCCTGTTTGGCTGTCAGTGAGAATTCTTCAATTTCATTGACTGATCAGCCTGACTGCTGCCTGCCCTGTTGCTGGACGCCACAGATCCCATATAGAAGGTGCCCAATTCAAAGTGACATTGGAATAGAGGAAATCCAGGCTCTGGAGTCCGTTAAATCTTTGAGGGCAGCTTTATTTCAAGGTCAGCAGTGAGCTCTGTTCATTCCCCGCTTACTGCAAAATCTAGGCCAATATGTAAAAATACTTACTATGTTTCGTTATTTATTTTAACTCCTATTCCCTTTATTCATTAAACTCTACACCTGTATAAAAATCTTTTAATCTATAATTTTGTCTTACTTTCCAACAAATTTCTTTAACTTCAATTTCTATATAATTTCAGTCTATTTTACATTCATTACCTTATTTTAATATTCATTTCATTCCCAATAGCAAAATAATAATATTCTCCATTACACCATATAATCTAACTCTGTTTATTAAACAGCACACTGTGAACATAACATTTGAAACCCTCCCACGTCTCGTGTTGACTTCACTAAAAGTGGTTACTTATGACTAAGATACTTACCTATTGCAATGTCAGTCACACAGTGGTTTAATATATTTTTTATAAAGACTGCAATTTACAAACAAATGCTTTTTCTGGACAAGACAACTATCTTTTGCAAATTAGTAATTTAAATCATTAACTGTAAAATCATAGAAATTTACAGCACGGAAGGAGGCCATTCGGCCCATTGTGTCCGTGCCGGCCAACCAAGAGCTATCCAGCCTGATCCCACTTTCCAGTTCTTGGACCGTAGCCCTGTAGGTTTTGGCACTTCAAGTGCATATCCAAGTACTTTTTAAATGTGATGAGGGTTTCTGCCTATACCACCCTTTCAGGCAGTGTGTTCCAGACTCCCACCACCCTCTGGGTGAAAACATTTCTCCTCAACTCCCCTCCAATCCTTCTACCAATTACCTTAAATCTATGCCCCCTGGTTATTGACCTCTCTACTAAGGGAAATAGTCCTTCATATCCACTCTATCATGGCCCCTCATAATTTTATACACTTAATGTTCTTAAATGAAATTGTTGAAACATAGAAACATAGAAAATAGGTGCAGGAGCAGGCCACTCGGCCCTTCGAGCCTGCACCACCATTCAATACGATCATGGCTGATCATGCAACTTCAGTACCTCACTCCTGCCTTCTCTCCATACATTCTGATCCCTGTAGCCGTAAGGGCCGCATCTCACTCCCTTTGAAATATATCCAACAAACTGGACTTGACAACTTTCTGTGGTAGAAAATTCCACAGGTTCACAATTCTCTGGGTGAAAAAGTTTCTCCTCTTCTCGGTCCTATATGGCTTACCCCTTATCGTTAGACTGTGACCCCTGGTTCTGGACTTCCCCAACATCGGGAACATTCTTCGTGCATCTAACCCCTCCAATCCCGTCAGAATTTTATATACTTCAATGAGATCCCCTCTCATTCTCCTAAATTCTAGTGAATATAAGCCTAGTCGATCCAGTCTTTCTTCATATGTCAGTCCTGCCATCCCGGGAATCAGTCTGGTGAACCTTCGCTGCACTCCCTCAATAGCAAGAATGTCCTTTCTTGGATTAGGAGACCAAAACTGCACTACAATACTCTAGGTGTGGTCTCACCAAGGCCCTGTCGAACTGCAGCAAGATCTCCCTGCTCTGATACTCAAATCCCCTCGCTCTGAAGGCCAACATGCCATTTGCTTTCTTAACTGCTTGCTGTACCTGCATGCCTACTTTCAATGACTGATGTACCATGACATCCAGGTCTCGTTGCACCTCCCCTTTTATTAATCTGTCACCATTCAGATAATCTGCCGTCCTGTTTTGCCACCAAAGTGGATAACCTCACACTTATCCACATTATACTGCATCTGTCATGCATTTGCCCACTCAACCAGCCTGTCCAAGTCACCCTGCAAGATGGATAAATATGAACGGTCACAAATGGAGTTGCCTTACTAAAGCTAAAATGGTGAAAATGACTTGTTCACTCAATTTTAGTATGGCTATATTGCAAATTTTCAGATGTCACGCGACCCTAAAACACTCTAATTATTAAAATTGTAGTGTTTACATAATGGGGTACTGAGTCACACAGACCAATAATGTTCCAAGTTCAATCTCTGGTCATTGTTGGGTCAGAATTTTCCTGGGACACTCTGAAGACATTATAGTTGGCCTCCGAGTCCATGGGCCAAGGATAAGAGAAATGTGTGGGATTCCTGCTTCTGATCATTCTCTAGTGGCCCCTGCTTGGAAGTATACATGTACGGATGCTGGGTGTGGGGAGGGTTGGACTTGGCTACGATTGCTACTGTGACTAAAAGGTCTGGAATACTCACTTTTCAGGTTTGTATGTGAAGAATGACCAGTTGGATGAGGTTCTGAAGTAGTGTTCAAATTTGAGTCCTTGCTGCCAGGGTTAATGGGAAAGGATTTGAGGGAAAATTGAAAGGGAAATACTAATGGCAACCTGAGTCATTCCAATGCAAATATTAGAATCTGATTGTCATAAGTATTAGGGTTGAAATAAGATTGTAATTTTGTGGTTTATCAGAGAAGACATTGGTTAGAAAAAGTTTATCCATCATTTTTTTTCCAGATCACTTGTCCTGTTTGTAATTTACAGTAAAGATTAAAATGGAACTTTGCTGATGTAAGGATATTAACTGCGTATGTATAGGGTAAGTCGGCTATTGGGTTGGAATGGCAGTCAGCCATAGCAGGCAGATTGTTAAAAAGGGAAGTATTCAAGTAGCTATCACTATGTTCCAGGAATATAAAAGAATGTACTGACAGATTTTTCATACTCTACTTCATATTTTGATCTCTGTTTTTAAAATGGGCGCCTGTTTAATTATAAGCAACGGGAATAGCAACACTTTGATCCCTCCTCTTTCATCATCTCAAATCAAACTATAGATTTCTTTAAATTTGACATCAGTTTATCTCGCTTCAAATTCCATAAAGAGAAGTAGTGTCCCTATTCCTCTGCTGGGACTATCTTCTTGGAATCAGGTCAATTTATGGACTTCCTTGCTGGTTGAAATTCTTTTTCCCTTCCTCCACCACATCCCCCTCTGCCTCACCCACTGTCTGAGCCTACATCCCTGACAGCATGTGGTACAGTGACAGTCATGATAGGGTCATGACCATAAATGTTCCTCTACGCAATCTAGCACAGCTTTGTATCCCTGCAGGAGCAACAAAGTGTGGACTGTTTTAATTTTATTTAATAGTTTTATATATTTTTTAAGATTCATGCTCCCTGCAGTCCATTGGACTTCTTGGCAGCATCTCTAACTTTGTATGGAATCCTGTTAACGTTGGGATAAAAATGACTCTCCTGTCCATGTTCGTGCGTTTAAAACAACTTGCTGCGAGAGGCATGGACCTCAGCATGCATCCTAGCTTGTGTGCAGAAACCATGGGGGTCAAGTTTCGGCCTGAGTTGCTCCTATTTTTTTGGAGCAACTAGTTTAGAATGGAGTATCTTAGAAATTGCAATTCTCGGCATTTAATTTGCTCCAGTTCTAGTCGGTTAGAACAGTTTCATTTTAGAACAGATTTTTTTTTTCAAAAGGGGGCCTCCGGCCACTTACGCCTGCTTTGCAAGTTTAGGCAGCGAAAACTTACTCCAAACTAACTTAGAATGGAGTAAGTGTAGATTTTTGCACGCTGAGAAAAACCTTGCCTACACTTAGAAATCAGGCGTAAGGAAGAGAGATGGGGGGGTGGGAAGGGAAGTTTACAAACATGAAACACATCACTTTTACAAATAAAGAGCCATCAATAATAAATGATAAATAAATCAATAAATTAACCACTAAATCAATCAAAAAAAATTACAAAAATAAAAAAAATAATTAAAAAATCAATAAATAAAAAATTAAGTTTCTACTCACCGACTGCAGCACCGGGAGCCCTCCAACAGCGTGCTGGGATGCCCCCCCAGTGTCTCTCTCTCTGTCTGTCAGTGTCTCTCTCTCTCAGTGTCTCTGTGTTTCTGACAGCGAGGGAGAGGGAGGAAGTGGGGAGAGGGAGGGGGGGAGAAGAGGGAAGAAGAGGGGGGTCGATGGAGGTGATGGGGGAGGCTGAACAGGCCCGGCCGACGAGAGGAAGCCGGGCCGAAGACTTTGGGCGGGGCCCGCCTCCAGCAAGATGCCGGGCGGGCGGGCCCTGCCCAAGATGGGGAGGGGGATCGGAGTGGAGCGGACCTGAAGGGGGGTGGGGCGGGAAGAGCCGGAGCGGAGCGGGAGCTGAGGGGGGGAAGAGCGGCAGACAGCGGAGCGGGAGTTGAACGGGTGGGGTGGGGGTGGGTGCGGGAGAGAGCCGGACCGGGAACTGGGGGGGTGCGGGAGAGAGCCGGACTGGGAGCAGGAGCTGGGGGTTTGGGGGGGGGGGTGGGGGAGGGGGGAAAAAGAGCCAGACCGGTGGGTGGGGGGGGGAGGCGGTGGCTGCGGGAGAGAGCCGGACCAGGAGCAAAAACTGGGGTGGAGGGAGGGTGCGGGATAGAGCCGAGATGGGGGGAGGCGCGGGAGAGAGCTGGAGGAAGCAGGAGCTGAACGGGGGCGGGCGGGGGGGAAGAGAGGAGCCAGAGCAGGAGCTCAAGGAGGGAGGTCCAGTCCTATCTTCGCCGCCCCAGTGAACCCATTCGGCCAGGGCTAGAGGGCAGCATGCTTCAGGCCCCTCCCACACAGCCTCGGGCGCCTGGAGCTACTGCACATGCACGCACACACTGCAGCACACATGTCCAGAGATCCCCGCACTGTTTTCAGCGCCGGGACCTGGCACCGCCCCCCACAGCTTGTGCTGCGTGCGCCGAGGGCCTGGATTAACCTGAGGGAGGGGAGAATACCGAGGTAAGTTTTAGGTGCAGTTTTGAGCACGGAAATCAGGCGTGGCTCGCGGGGTTGTACCGTTCTAGGCACAGCCCGAAACTTGACCCCCTTGTTTGTAGCTGACCTCAGTGCTATTTGCAGCAATAAGTAGTCAGCACTATACCTCTGGTTTGCCAACTGTACATTGCGCTCCGCAGATACAGGTCAGAGACTGGTAGCAGCAGTTGATAACTGTGAAAGGAGATTTACCATGATAGATTTTTATTTATATTCAATTGAGCAAGACCACCATTGTCAAGTAGTTCATGCAGTGCAACAGATAGTTATGGCAACCGTCCACTTCTCAACACAATGATGTAAGCGCTGAAGCAGCTCTGTAAGGTTGTGAGCAGTGGAAGAATGCAAATCTTGAATGACGGTCCTTGCCCCAGATGGTACAGGTGTAGATCACGGCCAAAATGTGAAACCGGCACTATTAACTCTTCAAGCATGAAGTGCACTCCTTCTCTTTCCTTTCCCTAAGCCACCTCTATTCAGCTTCTGTGGCTCCCTGAGGCAGCCTTTGAGTGGTGACCATATTCTGAGTGGCGAACCAGCTTTGCATCCTGAAAACTATTGCCTTCTCACACTAGCAGGAATGTGGATGACCACACTGGCACAAGATGGATAGAAAGTATAACAATTCACTACCTGCTGGAGTGATGCTCCGCAGCTTTACTGATCTATTTCTGGGCCTCCATGGTTGAGTGTCACGTCAGGAGCATAAATCACGCCATTATAAGAGTCACCTACAATATTAATTGTCAGCCCTAAATAGCTGCAGCGGGAATAATTTGTAATAACATCGTAAATCCAGTAATTTCATGATCACCATTATGTTCAATGGGGACCGTCACGGCAAGAAGACTTTTATCAGCTTTGGCGATGCTAACGGTGGAGTGTCACAAAATGTCCAGCAATTTACGGAGAATCGGAACACATGGTGCATTCCTTCTACCCCGCAAATTCCTGGGATATTTTACGAATTGACGATCACCATTAATGCGTTATTTTAATGACCCGAGTTCCCAGCAATTTCTGTCCCAATTGTCTTAATTGTGCGAAGGCAAAGCAGTGCTGTTTATTAGATGTTATGCCTAAACAATGTATTAAAAGTTTTCAGCGATGTCTTTACTAAAGTGCAGCCAATGATTCTCTTTTTACTTCTTCCAGCCCCCCCATCACCCCCACCTCAATAGTCGGTTGTACTCTTTCATTAGATGCAGATACTGCTGAAAATCTTTGCAAACTGTCCTCCAAAAAGCCACACCTTTAGATGCTGCTCTTCCTAGATACAAATATAATTTCTTCTCGAGGCATTCATTCTCAATCAATCAATCGGTCCCTTTCTCTCTCTTTCCCTTTCACTCCACCCCCACCCCCCCTGCTCCCCACATATAATTTTGGCTTATTTTAATGCACAATTATCTGGTTGTCCTTAATGGCTTTCGTGTCTGAGCTTCATGGTGGGCATTTGGGTCCTCTGTTGATTGTTGATTGTGAGGCATGGCCCACTCCTCCCTCGTGGCCTGCAATGGGCCTGTGGAGAGAGGCAAGTATAAGTGGTCAGTCTATAAATATAAACTGAGTACATCCCATTTAGGTTGTGCTCTCAAAACTAAATTATGAGCCACTAATATTGAAGTGCTTCAAGACTCAAACTGATTCATCACTTTGCAGCGTTCTGTTTTTTTTAAAAAAACAGCACCGGTTTCCCAAGTATTTTTTTAAATAATATAATTGCTTCTTTAAATATGTTAGACTGATAAATATCTTGTTTCAGTGACTGCTTCAAATAGTTTGGTTAAATGTCCGTCTCAGATGAATGAAGCCAAATTTGATCTTGTATCTGCTGCTCTGTACTGTATTGTGTTGTGGACATTGGCTTAAATAGTGACCTTAGTTTACAGTGCTGTTGAACAGTCTGTGTCTGTATATGTGCGACAAAACTGGGGGGGAAGGGGGATGCGGGGGGAAGAGAGGATGTGGATTCGGCAGACACATAAGCACGTAACTCACAACCTAAAATTGAATGATTCACATAGACCAAACTCAGTGTTCATTTTATGGTAGACTTTTGAGTCCCATTTTGACCACTGGTTTTACATAAGTACTGTAATAAGTGGCTGTGAAGTATGGAAAATTGTGATAATTGACCTTTGTAAACATTTGCCAAAGTGAAAGAATGCTGTGTGGGCAGTGATAACTAGTTGTAATTCAGTGGTGTGACCATGTGGCAATCATTGCTTGTGTATGTTGCTATGGTGACGGGAGTAGGAGTGGTTGTCATGGCTGTTTACATTGAAACTGTACCAGTTCAAAGATTGCTGCTACTGTCTACTTACTTGTATCAGCTGATGTGTCTCGAGTTAATAGCAGCCAGAAAGTAATGCTAATGTTTATTTTTTTTTAAAGTATATTTAAACTGTGCAGAGGCCACTTGTCTGGGCTGTAAAAAGTAATGTGCATTATGTCCTGTGAGAGTTTCCTACCTCTGTTGCAATAGATCGATGGTTTTGTGCCGATAGATACCTATCCACTTTTGTGCAGGGGAGTAGAGTGGGAGGATACTTTTTTCAAGTTTTTAGCTAATTAGGCTAAAACTAAATTGCTTTTTCACGTTAAGATGGCATTTATTTAGTAGCCTAGTTGCAATCTATAGTGAAGCCTGCCTGGTTGCTAATATTATGAAATAATGGGTCAAATACTGAGCTAAGGTAAGTGATGTTTCAAAGGAAAAAATTCCATTAAGACGCAAGTAGGGCTGAGAAATTGTGCTTATGCACGCAGTCATTTTTATTGCTCCAGATTTCTTCAGTGCGCCTTGATCTTGATGCTTAAGTTCGGCAGAAGCAAAATAAAAAGTGTAGGAAAAACAGCAGAAATCATTTTCCTTACAGGCTCAAGGGTTTGTGTCAAAGGTCACGTTTTCTTGGATGACTTGAGAGATTAGCTCAAATTTGAAACTACGGAACAGATTATAACAAGGAAAGCCAGGTCAAATATAAAGAATATGCGTAAATTACAATTGGGAAGATGAGAAAGACCAAGAGAGGGAATATGAGAGATAATTCATTGAAAAAAAGAGGGCAATGGAAAAGTTTTCTATTAACACATAGTGAACAGATATTTAAGTTATGGGTAGGGCCACTAAGACATATTGAAGATGAGCTTGAAGTAGGGAGTGAAGAAATGGTAGAGATATTAAATAAGGACCCTGCTTCACACACAGTGGATGTTGCGATTGTAGAACTGCCAAAAATAAAGAACAATTAGTGCAGGTTATTATTCAAAGAGTTACTCAAGGTAGATAAATCACTGGGACCAAATGGTGTGCATCCAAAGATCCTGAGGGAAGCAGCAGCTGCTCGGACAATAATTTTCCAAAATTTGTGGAAAGGATAAACGGATGACAAATCTAACACCCCGCTTCAAAAAAAAAGGAGGCAGGGATAAACCTGGGAATGATTGGCCAGTAAGTATTGCCTCAGTTGTTAGTAAACTGAGAGTCTGTTAAAAGGGATGAAATTGCTAAGCATTTGAAAAAACAGGAGTAAATCTGTGCCATTCAGCATAAATTTTCAAATCGCAGGCCACATTTAACCAACCTTTTACAATTCTTTGAAGAAATAAGAGAGGGTAGATAAAGCAAAAGTAGTGGATGTGACTTACATGGATCTTCACAAAGCATTTCATAAGTACCACATCAGAGACCTATGGCAAAGACAAGGGCACATTGAATTAAGGGGAATGTGTCCAGATGGATAAAACGATGGTTGGTGGACAGAAAGCAAAGGGTAGGATTGTCAAGGGAGTTCCTCAGACTGGAAAGGTGAGTGGAATTCCACAAGGGTCATTGTTGGTGTAAAGTCCTGTCCCCTCAGTACAGATTCACACGAGGCATGTAGTGAAGTCAAGGTCACTCTGGACCTGCACCTTTATTTCACAGCTCTGGAATGCTGCACTTGCCTGAGACCTGTCCTTATATACCTGTCTCTTGCAAGTGCACCTCTGGTGGTAAGGTATGCTGGTGGTTACAGGTCATATCTTATTACAGTCATGTATAGCATGTTGGGATACAGTTATATATAATAATGTAAGATACATGACATCACCCTCTCCCCAAGGTCTTATTGTCTTTATAGGTTCAGTCTCTCAGGTGGTCTACGCTCTCGCGTGGAGCGTCCGAGTTGTGGTTCAGTTGTTTGCCTTGGTGTCTGTTTTTCTTTGGTGTGGTTGCTGGTATCTCGCCTGGGCTGTCTGTTTCGATTAGTGTGATTGTTGTTGACTCGCCTGGGCTGTGTTGGGATTGCCCTTTCCTCAGGTTGTTCCCTCTGTCTGTCCACCAGGTGTGGTGCGAGTTCCACATTGTAGTCTGCCTCTGGTTCCGCAGTGTTGTTGGTAAATCTGCTTTTGACTTGGTCTACATGCCTCCGGCAGGTTTGGCCATTGTCCATTTGTACTACCAGTAGCCTGTTTCCTTCCTTGCCCGTTACTGTCCCTGCAAGCCATTTGGGACCCCTGCCATAGTTTAGTACAAACACTTTGTCCCCTATCTCATTCCATCGCCCCCTCGCATTTCTGCATTGGTACTCAGTCAGCTTACGGCGCTTTGCCTCAACGATTTCGTGCATATCTGGGAGGATTAATAAGAGCTTTGTTTTTAAAGTCTTTTTCATCAACAGTTGCGTGGGGGGGATCCCAGTCAGTGAGTGCGGACAAGATCTGTATGCCAGCAGCAGTAGCGACAGGCGACCCTGCAGCGTGGGACCTTGGATTTTAAGCATGCCTTGTTTAATGATTTGCACTGCTCTCTCCGCCTGGCCGTTGGAGGCCGGCTTGAACGGTGCTGTCCTGACGTGATTTATGCTGTGGTCAATTATAAAGTCTTGGAATTCTGCGCTGGTGAAGCACGGGCCAGTCACTGACCAACATGTCAGGGATTCCGTGCGTTGCAAACATGGTTGCGAGGCTCTCCACAGTGGTGGAGGTTGTGCTCGAGTTTAAAATGGTGCATTTGATCCACTTTGAAAATGCATCTACAACTACGAGGAACATTTTGCCCATGAATGGGCCCACATAGTCTACATGCACCCGCGACCCCGGTTTGGTAGGCCAGGGCCAGGGGCTCAGTGGAGCCTACCTGGGGGCATTGCTGAGTTGGGCACAAATGGTGCACCTTCGGACGCAGAACTCCAAGTCCGCGTCAATACCAGGCCACCAGACGTGGGATCTGGCTATGGCCTTCATGAGAATGATCCCCGGGTGCTCGCGGTGGAGCTCCCGGACAAATGCCTCTCTGCCTCACAGAGGCATGACTACTCGGCTGCCCCACATCAGGCAGTCTGCTTGTAGTGATAGCTCATGCATGTGCCTGTGAAAGGGTTTTAATTCCTCGGGGCAGTCATCGCGAGCCTCTGCCCAGTCACCGGTTAGGACACATCTTTTTACTAAGGATAATGTGGGGTCGCTGGCCATCCAGGCTCTGATTTGGCGAGCCGTCATGGGCGAACCTGTGGACTCAAAGGCATTGATTGCCATGACTATCTCACAGTCCTGTTCGTCAGACCCTTCCGTGGTTGCTAGGGGTAGCCTGCTGAGCGCGTCGGCACAGTTGTCTGTGCCTGGTCTGTGCCTTATGGTATAGTCGTAGGACGCCAGCATGAGTGCCCACCGTTGAATTCGCGCTGAGGCGTTGGCGTTTATTGCCTTGCTCTCGGATAGGAGGGACGTGGCCCCGAAAAGGTATTGGTGCATCTTTTTGACACCGTACACGCACGTGAGCGCTTCCTTCTCTACCATTCTGTACCCGCGCTCCGCCCGCGAAAGTGACCTGGCGGCATAAGCTATGGGTTGTAATTTGCCCACACTATTGACATGTTGCAAAACGCACCCGACCCCATACGCTAACGCATCGCATGTGAGAACTAGCTTTTTACCTGGGTCAAAGAAAGTCAAAACACTGTTGGAACACAGAAGGTTGCGTGCCTTATTGATGGCGCGTTCCTGGGCGTCCCCCCAAAACCAATCGCACCCCTTCCTGAGTAGCATGTAGAGAGGCTCCAGCAGCGTGCTTAAGTTCTGCATAAAGTTCCCAAAGTAATTGAGTAGCCCGAGAAAGGCGCGCAGTTCTGAGACATTCCGGGGCCTGGGTGTCAGGCGAATTGCTTCTGTTTTGGACTCTGTTGGGCGGATTCCATCAGCGGCAATCCTTCTGCCCAAAAATTCAATCTCGGGTGCGAGAAACAGGCACTTGGATTTCTTGACTCGTAGGCCTACCCGATCCAACCGCTTTAGTACTTCCTCCAAATTACGGAGATGGGAGTCGGTGTCCCTGCCCGTGATAAGTATGTCGTCTTGAAATACAACCGTCCCCGGGATGGACTTGAGCAGACTCTCCATGTTGCGCTGGAATATGGCAGCTGCCGACCTGATGCCGAATGGGCATCGATTGTACATGAAAAGGCCTCGATGTGTTATTGATGGTGGTGAGTAGCTTGGATTCCTTGGTCAATTCTTACGTCATATCCGCAGATGTGAGGTCTAATTTTGAGAAAAGTTTACCTCCAGCCAATGTGGCAAATAAGTCTTCCGCTCTGGGCAGCGGGTACTGGTCCTGTAGGGAGACTCTGTTTATGGTAGATTTGTAGTCCCCACAGATTCGTACGGATCCATCAGGCTTCATGACTGGGATGACGGGACTTGCCCAGTCACTAAATTCCACAGGTGATATAATGCCTTCCCGCAGAAACCTGTCTAGTTCGTGTTCAATCTTTTCCCTCATCACATAGGGTACAGCTCTGGCCTTGTGCTGGACCGGTCTAGCATCCTGTGTGATGTAGATTTTGACTTTGGCCCCTTTGAAAGTGCCCACACCTGGCTGAAAGAGATGTTCAAATCGCTTTATAACTGTTGAGCAGGAGATCCGTTCCTCTAATGACATAGCATGGACATCATCCCATTTCCAGTTTAGTTTTGCCAGCCAGCTTCTCCCCAGCAGTGTTGAGGGGTCTCCGGGGACAATCCACAGGGGAAGTCAGTTCACTGTCCCTTTGTGTGTGACAGAGAGCATGGCGCTGCCAAGGACTGGTACGATTTCTTTGGTATAAGTCCTTAGTGTGGTGTCGACCCTTGTGAGTTTTGGTCTGTCTCTTTTATGCGGCCACAGTTGTTCAAATTGTTGAGCCCCCATGAGAGATTAACTCGCTCCCGTATCCAGCTCCATGTTGACAGATATCCCGTTGAGTAGGACCCTCATCATTATAGGAGGCGTCCTGTTGTAGGAGCAGCGGCCATTGATCGTGTTGACCCGCTGTACACCGGTGTCCCGGGTACTGTCCCCACCATCTTCTGGTCCGCTTTCCGACCCATCCGATTCGTATACCAGCCGAGCTGCCGTTTTTTTGCACATGTTGGCCAAATGCCCTGTATATTCATAATTTCTGCAAACAGCCTACTGAAATCGACTTCCCCTTGACGAGTGCCCACCTCCAGCACAGACCTGTTCCATTGTTCAAAGAGTTCCCAAAGAATGAGCTGCGTCTGGCTAATCTCTCTTGAGCTTCTCTCAGTTTGTAGTTGATTGCTCGCATTGTGGGTTGATGAGGTGTGAACGGCCGTTCCTGTGGCCCTTGATGGCTTCTCCCTACTGTCGAGAGCCTGTTCTCTGTCTGTGTGTGGGGATAGCAGCTTGTTTAGTGCTGTGAACTTCTTGTTCCAATATTTCGTTAGTTGTCGTACCTGCATTGTAAATCAACCTCATTTCTTCTTCCCCTACCAAGAATGTCTGTGCAACCAGTGCTGCTACCTCTAAGGTCAGGTTCTTGGTCTCTTATGAGCTTTTGGAATATGCCTGCGTGGCCTATTCCTTCAATGAAAAAGTCTCTCAGCATTTCTCTCCTCAGTTCATCGGAGAACTCACATAAACTAGCCAACCTCCGAAGTTCTGCCACGAAGTCGGGTATGCTCTGGCCCACACAGCGTCTGTAGTTGTAGAACCTGTGTCTGGCCATGTGTAGGCTGCTCGCTGGCTTCAGGTGGTCTCTTACCAGTGTGCTCAATTCTTCAAACGACTTGCTTGCTGGTTTCTCGGGTGCCAACAGATCCTTCATGAAAGCGTATGTTTTCGAGCCACAGCTGGTCAAGAGATGGTCTCTTCTCTTGTCTGCCTTATCGTCGCCTAACCAGTCTTTGGTTACAAAGCTTTGCTGGAACCTTTCTATAAAGTCCTCCCAATTGTCTCCCGCATTGTACTTTTCATCTGATCCGTTGTTCGCCATTCTGTGGATTCTGTAATCCCGTAACCCGTCGCCACTGTAAAGTCCTCTCCCCTCAGTACAGATTCACACGAGGCATGTAGTGAAGTCAAGGTCACTCTGGACCTGCACCTTTATTTCACAGCTCTGGAATGCTGCACTTGCCTGAGACCTGTCCTTATATACCTGTCTCTTGCAAATGTACCCCTGGTGGTAAGATATGCTGGTGGTTACAGGTCATATCTTATTGCAGTCATGTATAGCATGTTGGGATACAGTTATATAGAATAATGTAAGATGCATGACGGTTGGTGCGACTCTTGTATTTACTGTCTTTACATAAATTATCCAGACTTGGGAATAGTGGGAACAATATTGAAATTTTCTGATGGTGCAAAATTAGGGAGTATAACAAATGATTAAGATTGTGAAAGGCTGCAGGAGGTGAAAGGACATAGATAAGCTAGCAGGATGGGTAGCTCGGTACAAGCCGATATTGAAAAACATGAAGTCATACATTTCGGAAAAAAGAATAGGGAGAGAAGATTTTAAATACATAGAATACTAAACAAGAAAGTATTGTTGAACTTGGAAAAGACATTTAATAGTTTACAGTTGGAGTATATTGTGCAGTTTTGGACGCTCCATCGTAGAAGGCATATAGAAACAATGGAAAAGTTTCATAACATAAGAAATAGGGGCAGGAGTAGGTCATTTGGCCCCTCGAGCCTACTCCGACATTCAGTAAGATCATGGCTGATCTGATCATGGGCTCAGCTCCACTTCCCTGCCTGTTTCCCATAACCATTCACTCCCTTATCGCTTAAAAATCTGTCGATCTCCGCCTTAAATATATTCAATGACCCAGCCTCCACAGCTCTCTGGAGCAGAGAATTCCACTGATTTACAACCCTCTGAGAAGAAATTCCTCCTCATCTCCGTTTTAAATGTGCGGCTTCTTATTCTAAGACTATGTCCTCTAGTTCTAGATTCCCCCATGAGTGAAAACATCCTCTCTGCATCTACCTTGTCGAGTCCCGTCATTACCTTATACAGGTACAGCATTGAGGTTCCGGAATTCGTACTGCTCCGAAATCTGGACATCGGGACGATCCATGGCGGGGTCATCCGGAATCCGGAAAATGTTCCGGAATCGGGACTCCTGTCTCGGTCCGCCGCCGACCTCTCACCCGCTGATCTCTTACCCGCCTGGGGCTGCTCCCACCTTGGAGTGACCTGCCCCCGCCGCATCGGGCAGACTCGCTCGGGCCGTCTCACCCCCGCCACCTCTGGCCGACTCGCCCTCACCGCCTCGGGCTGACCTCCCCTCTCTACCTACCTACCTACCTACCTTGACCCAGGCGTTTCCAGACTCAGGACGTCAGACATACACAAACCTGGGCTCGGGCGTTTCCGGATTCAGGACGTCATAAAAACGTTCCAAAGTCCAGAAATACACAGAATCCGAAGTGGCCTCGGTCCCGAGGCTTCTGAATTCTTGACGCTGTACCTGTATGTCTCAATAAGATCACCTCTCATTCTTCTGAACTCCAATAAGTACAGGCCCAACCTGCTCAACCTTTCTTCATAAGCTAACCCATTTATCTCAAGAATCAACAGAGTGAAACTTCTCTGAACTGCCTCCAATACAAGAAATCCCTCCTTAAATAAGGAGACCAAAACTGTACGCAGTACTCTAGGTGTGGCTTTACCAATACCCTGTACAGTTGTAGCAGTACCACTCTGCTTTTATACTCTATCCCCCTTGCAATAAAGGCCAACATTCCATTTGCCTTCCTGATTACTTGCTGTACCTGCCCACTAACTTTTTGTGTTTCATGCACAAGGACCCCCAGGTCTATCTGTACTGCAGCACTTTGTAATTTTTCTCCATTTAAATAATACTTTGCTTTTTTATTTTTTCTGCCAAAGTGGATAACCTCACACTTTCCCACATTATACTCCATCTACCAAAGTTTTGCCCACTTACTTAGCCTGCCTATGGGGCTAGAACCCCCACTTTTGTGCTTATCGCCGCAAAATGGGCGTTATTTCCGGCGTGGGCGTTAAAAAAGGGTTTTCAGATCGCCGGCTTCTCGCCTATTCTCAAAACACCTAGTTTACATTTTTGAAAATGGACGTTACCGTGAACAATATCAAATGGGCGGTCGCGTTAAGTTTTTTTGACCTTCTGCCGTAAAGTGTGGCCGTCCTTAGCAACGGCATGGCAGCGCTCGATTCCCGCGATTCTGGAGGTCAAGGGTCATCATGACGTGCAGAAAAGGAGACAGAGAGAGAGGGAGCTCAGACACTGAAAGCGTGTGTGGCTGTGGTGTGTGCTTGTTTGGCTGTTGTGGGCGGAACGACGGAGATTCACCAGCAGCAAAAAGCCTACGAAGCACCAAGAACATAGTTGGAACCGAGTTTTTGTCCAACAAATAAGATGTAACATGGAAGGGATGGAGGAGGCCCTGGAGCTGGTAGCCAGGAACACTGGTGGCAGAGGGCTCCCAGTGGTCCCGGAGCGTGGCACTACACCCCAAGGTGCCGCACCCCCATTGCCAACCACACATGAGAGCCAGGAGCAACATCTTGTTTCTGGCTCGGAGCATGTTCCCACCTCTGGACCATCCTCTCCCGTATTTGTCCAAGCAGCGCTTCGACCGTCACCCCGCCCCCCCCCCCCCCCCCCCCAACTGAAGCATCGCCAAAGGACCTCCTCGGCCAGGAGGGGAAGGGGTAAACATAGAAACATAGAAAATAGGTGCAAGAGTAGGCCCTTCGAGCCTGCACCACCATTCAACAAGATTATGGCTGATCATTCACCTCAGTACCCCTTTCCTGCTTTCTCTCCATACTCCTTGATCCCTTTAGCCGTAAGGGCCATATCTAACTCCCTCTTGAATATATCCAATGAACTGGCATCAACAACTCTCTGCGGTAGGGAATTCCACAGGTTAACAACTCTCTGAGCGAAGAAGTTTCTCCTCATCTCAGTCCTAAATGGCTTACCCCTTATCCTTAGACTATGCCCCCTGGTTCTGGACTTCCCCAACATCGGGAACATTCTTCCTGCATCTAACCTGTCCAGTCCCGTCAGAATTGTACATGTTTCTATGAGATCCCCTCTCATCCTTCTAAACTCCAGTGAACACAAGCCCAGCCGATCCAGTCTCTCCTCATATGTCAGTCCTTCTATCCCGGGAATCAGCCTAGTGAACCTTTGCTGCACTCCCACAATAGCAAGAACGTCCTTCCTCAGATTAGGAGACCAAAACTGAACACACTATTCCAGGTGAGGCCTCACTAAGGCCCTGTACAACTGCTCCTATACTCAAATCCCCTAGCTATGAAGGCTAACATACCGCCTGCTGTACCTGCATGCCACCTTTCAATGACTGATGTACCATGACACCCAGGTCTCATTGCACCTCCCTTTTCCCTAATCTGCCACCATTCAGATAATATTCTGCCTTTGTGTTTTTGCCATCAAAGTGGATAACCTCACATTTATCCACATTATACTGCATCTGCCACGCGTTTGGCCACTCATCTAACCTGTCTAAGTCACCCTGCAGCCTCTTAGCGTCCTCCTCACAGCTCACACCGCCACCCAGCTTAATGTCAACTGCAAACTTGGAGATATTACACTCAATTCCCTCATCCAAATCATTAATGTATATTGTAAATACCTGGGGTCCTAGCACTGAGCCCTGTGGCACCCCACTAGTCACTGCCTGCCATTCTGAAAAGGACCCGTTTATCCTGACTCTCTACTTCCTGTCTGCCAACCAATTCTCTATCCACGTCAGTACATTACCCCCTATACCATGTGCTTTAATTTTTCACACCAATCTCTTGTGTGGGACGTTATCAAAAGCCTTTTGAAAGTCCAAATACACCACATCCACTGGTTCTCCCTTGTCCACTCTACTAGTTACATCCTCAAAAAATTGTATAAGATTTGTCAAGCATGATTTCCCTTTCATAAATCCATGCTGACTTGGACCGATCCCGTCACTGCTTTCTAAATGTGCTGCTATTTCATCTTTAATAATTGATTCCAGCATTTTCCCCATAACTGATGTCAGCCTAACCGGTGGAGGTGGGGAGAAGTGGGGGGTAGGGGGGAAAGGGTTGGTTTGTACAGACATACTGATGATTTCAGACAAATGTTCCCTTTAAATGTTTTTTATTTAACAAAACCTTGTAGCACATTGGCTCAGATAGCTTCACCATTACACGCTGGTGATTCCTTAACATCAAAGGGTATAATCGCACTTAAGTTCAATCAACTTAAACTTGACCTGTCACCAAGATGATGCCCACCATTGATGTATGGCCTGCACACCCAGCAGTGTGTCAGCCTTATAAATAACACCAACGTTCTTTCAGACAAAGCGATCATTGATGAGCTCCATACATAAGGCTCTTGCAGCTATCATGCCACCACGGGCCCTTTCATGTGGTCTACAGGGGAGCAGGGGCATGCTGATTGTCTGGGCCGATGTCAGCATCCGCCTCCTCATCCTCCTCTTCCTCTCTCTGGTGAGGTGGACTGTCAGACTTATCAGGCAATTTTTGTCCCCTCCTGATAGCCAAGTTGTGTAGCATGGAGCACATCACCTCAAATTGAGCAACCTGCTCAGGATGGTATTGGAGCTCACCTCCTGAGTGGTCCAAGCATCTAAAGCGCTGCTTCAGCACTCCAATGGTTTTCTCCACAATATTGCGAGTTGCTCTGTGGCTCTCCTTGTATCGCTTCTCGGCCTTGGTGATCATAAGTGGGGATCATCAGCCAGCTGGTGAGGCCATATCCTTTGTCCCCAAGCATCCAGCATTGACCTTGTGGCTCATTGTTAAACAAGTCAGATACAGTGCTCTCACGCAGGATGTGAGCATCAAGGATGCTGCCCGAAAATTGAGCATTCACTGCCAGTATAATTTGCTGGTGGTCGACAACCAGTTGGACATTCAGGGAGTGGAATCCCCTGCCGTTCCTGAAAGCCTCTGCATCCTGAAAAGGTGCCCACGTTGCGATGTGTGTACAGTCTATTGCTCCCTGTACCTTGGGGAAGTTTGCAATTCTGGAGAATCCTGGAGCCCTCTCACTCTGTGCCTCCCTGGTCATAGGGAAGTTGATCAAGTCCCTCCTGCGTGCATACAGGGCTTCAGTTACCTGTCTAATTCAGCGATGTGTGGCATGCTGAGAAAGTCTGAAAATGTCTCCAGCTGCGGCCTGAAAAGAACCCGAGGCGTAGAACGACAGTGCCGCGGTGACTTTGACTTCAATGGACAGTGCAGTACTGATGGTGCTGGCAGGCTGCAGATCTGCCCTCATCAGCTGGCATACCTCAGCGATGACCTCTTTGTGGAAGTTCAGTCTCCGACGACAGGTGGTGTCGGTCAAGGCGAGGTAAGAATGCTTCTCCTTGTACTTGCGGGGGGTGTAACGTCTGGTCCTCCTCATCTGTCTGTCACTTCATACATTGGGCACATAATGCAGTGGAGCGTTCCTTCGGCGATCTCGAGTCAGCTGCATGTATTTGGTCACCAAGAGAGGGTGAGAAAGGACAGGCCCTATTGCAGTAGCTTTCTGTTTTCCTCCGATTGGTCACAAACAAGGAATGAACACACCTTTTCATTTCCAATTGCTCACAGTGTGGTCAAGATGTTTTTAGAGATGTTCACATCAACTCCAACGACCTGCAGAGTACATCCGAACTCCGCCGAGGTTGAAGCACTGTAGACTTTTAAAGGACGTGACCTGTGATCTACAACATGGCCTCAATAACGCTGTGATTCGTTCCGGTTTGTTCCACTTTTTGTGGGTGGTTTTTTGAGCGAGCGATATTGTGGGCAATGTGTGTGAGGTGGTGAAATTGATGATGGGCGATCTCCATGGCCGCTAGTTTGGGTAAATATGCTCTTTACAACAAAAAACCGTGGGCGGGCATTAATATTGAATCTTGGCATTAAATCCGTGCGGAAGGTAACGCTGGGCGATATTATGGGCGTTGAATTCGCCCGTTCTGCTGATTCCGTCCCTAAAAAGTGGGCGGCAGTAATATTTCTTCTCGCTGTTAAGCACATGGGGAAAGTAACGCTTGGCAAAAAGTTTCCGAAAAATACCCGCCAGTTTCCATTTTGTGCCAAAATGGGCGATATATGGGCATTATACGTCATTTCAGCGGTAAAATGGGCGTTAAGTGGGCGTTAAGCATGCAAAAAAAGTGGAGGTTCTAGCCCATGATCCCTTTGTCGATTTGGGCGATCTCCATGGCCGCTAGTTTGGGTAAATATGCTCTTTACAACAAAAAACCGTGGACGGGCACACAATATGCTCTCCCACTCATCTTTGTATCATCAGCAAATTGGCTACATTACACTTGGTCCCTTCATCCAAATCATTAATATAGATTGTAAATAGTTGAGGACCCAGCACCGATCCCGGTGGCATCCCACTCGTTACTGTTTGCCAACCGGAAAATGACCCGTTTATCCTGACTCTCTGTTTTCTGCCAATCCTCGATCCATGCTAATATATTACCCCCAACCTCGTGAACTTTCATCTTGTGCAGTAACCGTTTATTTAGCACCTTATCGAATGCCTTCTGGAAATCCAATACACCACATCCACTGATTCCCCCTTATCCACCCTGCTCATTACATCTTCAAAGAACTCCAGCAAATTTGTCACGAATGATTTCCCTTTCATAAAATTATGCTGACTCTGTTTGACTGTATTATGTTTTTCCAAATGTCCTACTACTGCTTCCTTAGTAATGGACTCCAGCATTTTCCCAACGGCAGATGTTAGGCTAACTGGCCTATAGTTTCCTGCTTTCTGTCTGTCTCCTTTTTTAAATAGGGGCGTTAAATTTGCGGTTTTCCAATCCGCTGGGACCTCCCCAGAATGCAGGGAATTTTGGTAGATTGCAACCAATGCATCCACTATTTCTGCAGTCACTTCTTTTAAGACACTAGGATGCAAGCCATCAGGTCCAGGGGACTTGTCCACTTTTGGTCCCATTATTTGACTGAGTACTGCTACTTTAGTGACTGTGATTGTTTTCATTTCCTCCCTCCCTTGATTATTCATTATTGGGATGTTTTTAGTGTCTTCTACCGTGAAGACCGATACAAAATATTTGTTCAAAGTCTCTGCCATTTCCCCGTTCCTCATTATTAATTCCTCAGTCTCATCCGCGTTGTGGATTCACTCGAATATAACAAACAATGAAAGGATTATTTATAAAGAGAGACTTGAGAAATTAAGAGTTCTTTTTCATTAAAGCTGAGAATGTTAAGGAGTGACCTGATGGAGGTCTTATGAAAAGTTGAGAGAAGGTAAACTGTGATAGATTGTTTCCACTGGTCGGTGAGATGGTACCAAGTGGACACAAATTTAAGGTAATTGCAAAAGGAATTCAAAAGGAAATTTAAAAAAAATTTTCAAGGAAGGTAGTTGGAACATTCTTTCCGCAAACCATTGTCGGTTCATAAATCCTTTTAAAAGGGAATTGGATTTTTCCTTGAAAGAGGAATATTAAAAGACACGGGGAACAAGCAGGAGAGTGGGATTAGACTGGGTGGCTTATGTACTAAAGAACATCAGCACGGACCTGAAGGGACAATTGGTCTATTTGTGTGCTGAGTACTCATTCTATGAGTATGATATGCCTGTGGAGCTTTACCCCAGTATGAATTGCTTTAAGGAGAGGAGGCAATAAATAAAGAATTTCAACTGAAAGACAGCAATCAATTAGTACAGCACTCAAGTGTGAACCTATATATCTGTTCAATTCCATACCCCTCTTAGTATTGGACTGAAGTCTGAACCTTGTTACTGTACTGAAGACCAAAAGCATTGTTTTCGGTCCCCGCCACAAACTCCGTTCCCCAGACACAGACTCCATCCCTCTCCCCAACTTCTGTCTAGGGCTGAACCAGACTGTTCGCAACCTTTGTGTCATATTGAAATGAACTTTTGACCACATATCCGCAGCATAACTAAGACTTCCGTAACATTGCCCGTCTCTGCCCTTGCCTCACCTCATCTGCTGCTGAAGCCCTCATCCATGCCTTTGTTACCTCTAGACTTGACTATTCCAACACACTGCTGGCTGGCCTCCCACATTCTACCCTATGTAAACTAGAGATGATTCAAAACTCAGCTGCCCGTGTCCTAACTCACACTAGGTCCTGCTCACCCATTACCCCTGTGCTCGCTGACCTACATTGGCTTCTGGTTAAGCAACGCCTCAATTTTAAGATTCTCATCCTTGTTTTCAAATTCCTCCATGGCCTCGCCCCTCCCTATCTCTGGAATCTCCTCCAGCCCCACAGCCCCCTGAGATGTCTGCGCTCTTCTAAACTGCCCTCCTGAGCATCCCTCATTATAATCACTCAACCATTGGTATTTGTGCCCTCTGTTGCCTAGGCTCCAAGCTCTGAAACCCCGCTGTCTAAAGCTCTCCGCCTCTCTACCTCTCTTTGCTCCTTCAAGATGCTTCTTCAACCAAGCTTTTGGTCACCTGTGCTAATTTCTACTTATGTGGCTTGGTGTCAAATTTTAATTACATAATACTTCTGTGAAGCGCCTTGGGACGTTTCACTACATTAAAGGTGCTATATAATTACCAGTTGTTGTTGTATGTCAATTAAATGACTTACCCTGCGAATTCGGAAAATTGAATTTTTTGCTCAGTTTGAAGAGGTGCTTAACCTGAAATCAGCCTGGTTAATTTGGTAATTTGAAATCTTAATTAGTTCATACAATCTCGAGCATTTCATGTCATTGTGAGAACATGGCTGCCTTGTGTCACCTAAGGTTTTAGGTGTCATTCCATCCTACGGCAAAGGCTGGAGGAGCATCATGCTCACACATCAAAGGTCAGTAAATTTGATTGACAACTCAGTGTGCTGACTCCATCTCACAGATTTAGAGCAAGGGAGAGAAAAGTAGTTTTTTGGTCGGTAGATTATCTTCCTTTTTTCTCTTTTCTTTCTGCTGTCGCTTTTCTCCTTTCTCTTCCCCTTTTTTTTTCGACCACCCTCTTCTCCCCCCCCACCCCGTTTTCTCTTCTCCCCCCCACCCCGTTTTCTCTTCTCCCCCCCCCCTTCTCAACCCCCCCCCTTCGTTTTCTCTCCCCCCTCCCCATTTTCTCCTCCCCCCACCCCTTGTTTTCACTCCACCCCCTGTTTACTCTCTTCCACCCCCCCCCACATTTTTTCCTCCCCCCCCATTTTCTCCTCCCCCCCCCATTTTCTCCTCCCCCCACATTTTCTCCTCCTCCCCCCCCATTTTCTCCTCCCCCCCCATTTTCTCCTCCCCCCCCATTTTCTCCTCCCCCCCCATTTTCTCCTCCCCCCCCCATTTTCTCCTCCCCACCCCATTTTCTCCTTCCCCCCCTCCCCGATTTCTCTCCCCCCCCCTCCCCGATTTCTCTCCCCCCCCCCCCCCACGATTTCTCCAACCCCCCCCACGATTTCTCCACCCCCGATTTCTCACTACTTCTCTCTACCCCCCGATTTCTCTCTACCCCCCCGATTTCTCTCTACCCCCCCGATTTCTCTCTACCCCCCGATTTCTCTCTACCCCCCGATTTCTCTCCACCCCCCGATTTCTCTCCACCCCCCCGATTTCTCTCCACCCCCCGATTTCTCTCTACCCCCCGATTTCTCTCTACCCCCCGATTTCTCTCCACCCCCCCGATTTCTCTCTACCCCCCGATTTCTCTCTACCCCCGATTTCTCTCCACCCCCCCCCGATTTCTCTCCACCCCCCCGATTTCTCTCTACCCCCCGATTTCTCTCTACCCCCCGATTTCTCTCCACCCCCGCCCTCGATTTCTCTCTACCCGCCCCCCCCCCCGATTTCTCCACCCCCCCGATTTCTCTCCACCCCCGCCCCCCCGATTTCTCTTCCCCCCGATTTCTCTAAACCCCCCTCCCCGATTTCTCTTCCCCCCCCGATTTCTCTCAACCCCCCTCCCCGATTTCTCTTCCCCCCCGATTTCCCTCAACCCCCCCTCCCCGATTTCGCTCCATCCTCCCCCCGATTTCTCACTACCCCCCCGATTTCTCTCTACCCCCCGATTTCTCACTATCCCCCCGATTTCTCTCTACCCCCCCCCGATTTCTCTCTCCCCCCCCCCGATTTCTCTTCCCCCCCCGATTTCTCTCTTCCCCCCCCCCGATTTCTCTCTTCCCCCCCCCGATTTCTCTCTCCCCCCCCCCCCCGATTTCTCTCTTTCCCCCCCCCGATTTCTCTCTTCCCCCCCCGATTTCTCTCTTCCCCCCCCGATTTCTCTCTTCCCCCCCCCGATTTCTCTCTTCCCCCCCCCCCCCGATTTCTCTTCCCCCCCCCGATTTCTCTTCCCCCCCGATTTCTCTTCCCCCCCCGATTTCTCTCCCCCCCCTCCGATTTCTCTTCCCCCCCCGATTTCTCTTCCCCCCCGATTTCTCTTCCCCCCACGATTTCTCTTCCCCCCCCTCCCCGATTTCTCTCAACCCCCCCTCCCCGATTTCTCTCTAGCCCCCTCCCCCGATTTCTCTCTAGCCCCCTCCCCCAATTTCTCTCTAGCCCCCTCCCCCGATTTCTCTCTAGCCCCCTCCCCCGATTTCTCTCTAGCCCCCTCCCCCGATTTCTCTCTACCCCCCTCCCCCGATTTCTCTCTAGCCCCCTCCCCCGATTTCTCTCTAGCCCCCTCCCCCGATTTCGCTCTATCCCCCCCCTCGATTTCTCTCTACCCCACCCCCCTCGATTTCTCTCCTCCCCGCCCCCGATTTCTCTCTTCTCCCCCCCCCCGATTTCTCTCTCCCCCCCCCGATTTCTCTTCCCCCCCAATTTCTCTCTACCCCCCCACCCTGTTTTCTCTCTTTCTCCCCCGCCCCCCCAGTTTTCTCTCTTTCTCCCCCCCCCCGTTTTCTCTCTTCTTCCCCCCCGCTCTCTCTTTCCCCCCCCCTCTGTTTTCTCCTCCCCCCCCCCCCCCCTCCATTTTCTCTCTCTCTGTCCCCCCCCCCCCCACCCCTCTGTTTTCTCCCCCATCTCTCTGGAAAAACAATTTTTGAAGTTATGGCAATATTTATTGGAAGACATATTTTAAAATGGAACAGAAAAGCAGTGGAATATGTTTAAGGCTAGGGAATTGCAAGTCTACAATAAAAACAGAACATGCGCGCGGCTACGCCCTGCATTAGCATTTGCGACTGGAGACCAGACCAGGAGCCGGGGGGAAAACAATTTGCGCATGCGCAGAACAAATTATTTTTTTTCAGTGCCGCAACTTTTGTCTCCGGCACAGAAAGTGTGTGGTGCAATGCCGGAGTTAACGCTAACGCTCCTCGTGAACTTTCATTCGCCGAAAGTTCCTCGCTCTTGACGCTAACATTAACCCGGTGCTAAATTTTTGGCTCAGCCAGGAATTGCGCGCGGAAACGGGCATAAACGTAAAAAGCCTAAAATCCAGCCCTTTAAGTCAGATGGTTGTGAGTTCAACTCCCAAGATGAAATTGATATTGGGCCAAATTTTGGGATGGATATAATGGTGAGTCTAACGGCGCTCACCATTATTACCGTGCAAATTAGATAGCAATTTAAAATCTGAAGGAAGGAGACTCCACTTATTAAAATTTCTGGCGAGTTTAGTGCGTATATATTGGGTAAGTATGGCAACTTCACATCGTTCCAACTATTTCAATGGGGAGAGTCTCTCTTTTCTGTTTTTACTTTACACTTTCTTTCATCATCCTCTACAATCATGCAGCCACTGGAGGAGCAGGGGCATCTCAGACAGCAACTTCCTGATTTAAGCATTTAATTACTCAAGAGATGAGGACTATATAAATGCAAGTCTTTCTTTTAACAGTATGGAAAAAGTAGATTCAGAAAAGTGCTTCACATTAAACAGTAAGAGCAGAACAAAGGGAGAGAAATTTAAACTAGAAAAGGCACAATCTCTCTCTCTCTCTCTCTCTCTCTCCTCACCTCTTGCACATCTGTGCAGTTAAATGCGTAAATCAGGAAGTTGCTGTCTGAGATGCCCTCCTCCAGAAACTGCGCAGATACAGAGGATGAAAAAAGAAAGTCTAAAATAAAAACAGGAAAGAGAGACTCGCCATTGAAATCGATGGAACGATGTGAAGTTGCTGTGCTTACCCGATACATACACACTAAACTCACCAGAAAAAGTTGCAGCTTGTCTGTTCCAGTGTCAGTAAATTTATAATGGTGTGATGTCTTAATTACCACCAACCAAACCCACTGGCACTGAAAATTAACTTTAATATTGTGGAGTCTCATTCCTGCAGATTTTAATTATTGTTGGAGATTTGTTTTAAATTCAACAATTAAATATTTTTTTAAACTTTTTCTGTCTCTTTTATCTCTCTCAATCCAAATTGTCTTTCCCCCTCTTTATGTTGCTTTCTGTACCTGATTTGACATTAAATGAATTATTCTAATTTACACTTCCTGGTTTAGACTGCACTGCTCATTAATGATTCTTCAATCTGATTGGATACACAGTTGCTTGCCCTTTCGCACAGGTCTCAGATCCCCTGTAGCGGGCGCTGTGCTTTTTCGATAGTTGGCTGATGGATACTTACTGTGCAAAAGCCCAGAAAAAGTCTATGTGCAGGTGTATTGATTTATTTGCCCGCCACTGACCGCAAAATCAGGCCCACAAGTATAATCTGGACTGACACTGCAGTGCAGTACTAAGAGACTGCTGTATTGTCAAGGTGCTGCTTTTCAAAGAAGACATGAAACAAAGGCACCGTTTGCCTGTGCAGGTGGACATAAAAGCTGCATTGGCATTAGTCAAAGAAGACCAGGTTCTCCTGGTGTCCTGGCTAACATTCACCCTCAAACCAACACTACCAAGAAAGATTTTCTGGTCAGTCATTCATTTGCTGTTTGTGAGAAAATGCTGAGAGAAAATTGACTGCCCTGTTTGTCTACATAACATTTCTAAAGTAGACCTTTGGTTGTTTGGCCATTTCAACACTACTCATAAGACACTTGAGTCCAGTGTTCCTGTTGCGCTCTGGTGGTCCTGCACGGGCCGCTTGCCAGCTTCACAATGGAAAAACTGCGCATGTGCGGAAATTTGAATCGGCCCCACAGCTCGTTAAAGTGGCCGTGTACCCCCCAAAAAATTAGAGGGAACACTGCTTGCATCACCCATTTTTTTTCTTGCTACTTTACATTTGTCCGCATTAAATTTCACTTGTCCGTCACTGTTTCAAGTAACTGTAGCAAAATTGGTATATAAAAAAAATTAATCTGTGTGCTTTAATCCAGTGAATTTGAAAAATACCCCAACATTTTACTCTGTTGAACAGATATTGAACACTATTAATAATTAACAGCGCACTAAGCATCTTGGGCAAGATTGACGAGTTTTTTAAAAAGAAAGTACAAGGTTCTCGGTTGCTATTGAAAGTAAATTTACTGCCAACCACAAAAAGTCCAATTTAGTTGCAAAAAGGAAGTTCCCAAACAGTACTACATCATTATCTTCCTGGAATTTGGTTATTTTTAGAGTTTTGATGAATTTTGCATACTATTACTTTTTTTTTTTACTGCCTTATTCTTTATTATTACGTAAGTGTTGTTCACCGCTGTCTGTGCACGCAATGAATATGATCACCTTCCATTGCCAGACTTGCTGATCTGATGAAGTCTCTGGAATTGTTTTCAAGATGTCTTCATGTTACACTCCATGCAGTGTGATGGGACGTTTGCAGTAGTGTACACCTCATTACAACACAAAATGCCTGGCTTCCAAGGTTCGTGCTGGAGCAAGGATGGATTATAGTGTTGCTTGCTGTACCCATGATGTCAATTACTTCACTGTTTATGTTGTACAGCATTAATTTTTAAGGATCAATTTTTCTCTCAACCCACTTATTTCTAATATAGCTGAATAGAATCCTTACTTGCAAATCATCTGCCCTTATGAGCTTTTAAGAATGGTGAAAAATGACATGGTAGTATCTGGATTGAGCAGTTACCCATAATCTTTTATTTTGTTAAAAAAGATGTCATTATAAAAAGAATGGCTTACATTTATATCGCGCCTTTCACGACCACCGGATGTCTCAAAGCGCTTTACAGCCAATGAAGTACTTTTGGAGTGTAGTCACTGTTGTATTGCAGGAAACGTGGCAGCCAATTTGCGCACAGCAAGCTCCCACAAACAGCAACGTGACAATGACCAGATAATTTGTTTTGTTATGTTGATTGAGGGATAAATATTGTCCAGGACACCGGAGTTAACTTCCCTGCTCTTCTTCGAAATAGTGCCATGGGACCGTTTATGT
Source organism: Pristiophorus japonicus (assembly GCF_044704955.1). Classification (NCBI taxonomy): domain Eukaryota; kingdom Metazoa; phylum Chordata; class Chondrichthyes; family Pristiophoridae; genus Pristiophorus; species Pristiophorus japonicus. The sequence continues at coordinate 36,592,950 of NC_091985.1, read as the reverse complement.
CCGCCTCAGAGAGCAGACGGGGCCTCCGGTTTAACGTCTCATCCGAAAGACGGCACCTCTGACAATGCAGCACTCCCTCAACACTGCACTGGAGTGTCAGCCTAGATTTGTGTGCTCAAATTCCTGGAGTGGGACTTGAACCCACAACCTTCTGACTCAAACGAGTGTGCTACCCACTGAGCCACAGCTGAGACTCTGGGATTTAAGGCTTAAAACAAACAAACCAGTATTGCATTGTTATGAAGGATCGACTTTAACCCACACACCTCATAGGGTGGAAATGAGAAAACTTAGTCCCTGGGCCACTTGTGCATCTCCTGGCTGCAAGTTAAACTGCTGCTTTGGTCATGGGGGTGGCCAACCTGAGGAGAGCAGAAGCAGGGAATGAATGGATTCACTCATCACTAAATAGGCTCCTGGTCCCCCATTGCCTCAAATTAAACATTCTCATTCTCATGCTTAAATCCCTCTTGTCTTTGTTACTCCCTATCTGTGTAACCCCCTCAGGCCTGACAACCACCGCTCCCCCCCCCCCCCCCCCCCAAATTCTCCATTCTTCCTACTCTGGCCTCTAATGCATTTCTATCTTCTTCCCACTATTGGTAGCCTTGCCTTCAGATGCAAGGGTACCACATTTTGGAATTCCCTTCCACCTGCCTCTCTTCCTTTAAGATCCTCCCAGCTTTTAGTCACCCTTCCTAATATCGCCTTCTTTGACTTGCCTTTGTGAAGTGCCTTGAGTCTTATTCTTGAGTTAACAACACTATATAAGTGCAAGTAGTTGTAAGTCATGTGGACACTACCAACAGCAGTGTCTTTAAAAAAAAATACACTGCTGGGAGAGGAGCGGTGCATGTGTGTAAGCAATCCTAGTTTTACTCAGTCAGTGTACACAGGATATGGCCTGGCTGAAACCTGCACTTCAGCTACCATTGCAGTATCAAAATACCCTCAGTGTCAGGTAATACATCACAGGGAGGAAGTCGTAAGACACTTTTGTAGCGCTTCAGATAAAGCATTAATAAGGGCAACTGTGTAGTGTGACATCCTGTAAAACACCCCACAAATTTTTGCAGTTAATGCGTGTAGGAAGATTTTTGCCCAAGTACGGTTTATTAAAAAAAAATAATATGCAGTGAAAATGCAGATTTTGAAGGGAATTCAAGAATTAACAAATGTCTTCGAGGACCAAATCAGTTGCCCTAGTGCCAATACTGGGAGTGAACCCTAAGTTTGAACTTTTGCCTCTTGATCCCCTTTTATGGATATTTAATCCTTTAGTGAGGACATTAACATGGACCAACACTGCAGGGAGTTATTAGTGTTTATTGCTCTAAAAACAGACAAAAAAGGCTCTCCCTATAAATCTCCTGTGTTTAAAAAAAAGCCCCATAAGTGATTTCAAGGGTTTAGTCTGAACTTGAAGTTCAAGTGCTGGTTATCAACCACACAATGGGCCCAAGTTTCCACACGCGCCTAGAACGGCGCAGTCCTGACCTGGATGCCGTTTTTCGCGCCACAAAGTGCGCCTAAAAAAATCCTCGGTATTCTCCACCTACCTGCAGGTCCTCTGGCCCTCGGCGCAGCCAGCACGAGCTGCGGGGGGGCGGAGCCAGGTCCCTGCGCTGAAAACAGTGCCGGGACCTCTGCACATGCGCGCTACAGTGGGCACGCAAGTGCAGTAGCTCCAGGCGCCGAACTGTGTGGGAGGGGCCCGAAGCACGCAGCCCCTAGCTCTGGCTGAATGGCCTCACTGGGGCTCCTCCCACGGCCAGCTCCTGCTTCTCCACCCCCCCCCCCCCCCGATCAGACCCGACACCCGCTCCCCCCCTCCCGCCTCCGGACCAGACCCGACACCCGCTCCCCCCCCCCCCCCCCCCCCGCCTCCGGACCAGACCCGACACCCGCTCCCCCCCCCCCCCCCCCCCCGCCTCCGGACCAGACCCGACACCCGCTCCCCCCCCCCCCCGACCAGACCCGACACCCGCTCCCCCTCTCCCCCCCCCTGCCTCCGGACCAGACCCGACACCCGCTCCCCCCCCCCCCGGACCAGACCCGACACCCGCCTCCCCCCCCCCGACCAGACCCGACACCCCGCTCCCCCCCCCCCGGACCAGACCCGACACCCGCTCCCCCCCCCCGACCAGACCCGACACCCGCTCCCCCCCCCCCGGACCAGACCCGACACCCGCTCCCCCCCCCCCGACCAGACCCGACACCCGCTCCCCCCCCCCCGGACCAGACCCGACACCCGCTCCCCCCCCCCCGACCAGACCCGACACCCGCTCCCCCCCCCCCGACCAGACCCGACACCCGCTCCCCCCCCCCGACCAGACCCGACACCCGCTCCCCCCCCCCCGACCAGACCCGACACCCGCTCCCCCCCCCCGACCAGACCCGACACCCGCTCCCCCCCCCCGACCAGACCCGACACCCGCTCCCCCCCCCCGACCAGACCCGACACCCGCTCCCCCCCCCCGACCAGACCCAACACCCGCTCCCCGCCCCTGCCTCCGGACCAGACCCGACACCCGCTCCCCCCCCCCCCGACCAGACCCGACACCCGCTCCCCCCCCCCCGACCAGACCCGACACCCGCTCCCCCCCCCCGACCAGACCCGACACCCGCTCCCCCCCCCCCGACCAGACCCAACACCCGCTCCCCGCCCCTGCCTCCGGACCAGACCCGACACCCGCTCCCCCCCCCCCCGACCAGACCCGACACCCGCTCCCCCACCCCGACCAGACCCGACACCCGCTCCCCCTCTCCCCCCCCCCTGCCTCCGGACCAGACCCGACACCCGCTCCCCCCCCCCGCCTCCGGACCAGACCCGACACCCGCTCCCCCCCCCGCCTCCGGACCAGACCCGACACCCGCTCCCCCCCCCCACTGCCTCCGGACCAGACCCGACACCCGCTCCCCCCCCCCGCCTCCGGACCAGACCCGACACCCGCTCCCCGCCCCCGGACCAGACCCGACACCCGCTCCCCGCCCCCGGACCAGACCCGACACCTGCTCCCCCCCCCCCCCCGACTGACCCGACCCGCGCTCCTGTTCCCGCTCCGCCCCCCCCCAGACTGACCCGACCCGCGCTCCTGTTCCTGCTCCCCGCCCCCCCGACTGGACCCGACCCGACCCGACCCGCGCTCCTGTTCCCGCTCCGCCCCCCCCCAGACAAACCCGACCCGCGCTCCTGTTCCTGTTCCCCGCCCCCACGACTGGACCCAACCCGACCCGACCCGACTCCCGCTCCTGGACTGGATCCGACCTGACCTCTCCCTTCCCCCCCCCCCTCCCTCTCTCTCTCTCTCTCTCTCTCTCTCCCCCGTCCCTCTCTCTCTCTCTCTCTCTCTCCCCCCCCCTCCCTCTCTCCCTCCCCCCCCCCCCCCCCCCCCCCCCCGAACCAAACCGAACCGACCCGACTCAATCCAACCCAACGCCACCTACCTGTAAATCTGGTGCTGGGGTCTCGGGCCGGCCCGTTCAGCCTTCGGTCCCGAAAGGCCTGCCTGAAGCACTTTCACACAGGTAGGAAGATGGTTTATTTAATCTTTTCTTTGCTTATAAATGTTTATTCACGTTGGATTTATTTGTATAATATTTGTATAAGTATAAATAAGGATTTGTTATAAAATTTTATGACTTCCCTTCCCCCCACCCCACCCCCACCTCGTTCTGGACACCTAATTTGTAACCTGCGCCTGATTTTTTAATGTGTAGAACAGGTTTTTTCAGTTCTACAAAAATCTTCACTTGCTCCATTCTACTTTAGTTTGGAGTACGTTTTCACTGTGGAAACTTTCAAATCAGGCGTCAGTGGCCGGACACGCCCCCTTTTGAAGAAAAAATTCAGTTGCAAAGTAGAACTGTTCTACCTGACTAGAACTGCAGAAAAAAAAATGTGGAGAATTGCGATTTCTAAGATAGTCTGTTCTCCACCAGTGGCTCCTAAAAATCAGGCGCAAATCATGTGGAAACTTGGGCCCTTTATCTTTACTCTTGCGATTGTAACATCATCTGAGTCCTTCAATCTCCCCCCCAGCCCCCCGACCTAAAAAGCAGGATAGCGGCTCTGTGAAGACCGAATGAAAGGTGAGGATCAGAGTCACGGTGTCGGCAATGCTATAGAAGGCTAGGGTACTATAAGAATCCTAAGTTTTCTCCGGATACAAAATTCAGCTATTTGATCTGGTTGTTACAAACCAGTGGCAAATATTGCTGGAAAAGGTGATCATAGAATGGGAATCCTGAAGAAAGCTCAGCCCTGCTTCTCACCATACAGAACTTGTCCTTCAAAGATGTATGCACCCAGCGACAGAACAGTATTGCACTGTTTGACAGGTTACAGAGAAACTCTTTGTGAACTTCTAGGTTTATCAAAGCTAAGAGATATTAGTATCAGGCAATGATATGCTCTTCCACTTTTATTATCCAGTTGTACACAGTATGAATTATTTGATTTCTTATGTCATCCATTGTTTTGGCTTTTCTGAGAAAGATAGCCAACTTAAGCTGAATTTATGCTGGAACTACAGACCAGTTAGCCTGACATCAGTAGTCGAATCTATTATCAAGGACGTGATAACAGGGCACTTAGAAAAGAATAAGGGAAAGGGAAATCATGTTTGACAAATTGAGGTTGTAATTGCAGAATAGATAAGGGGGAACCAGTGGATGTGGTGTATTTGGATTTTCAGAAGGCATTCAATAAACATAGGAACATAGAAAATAGGCACAGGAGCAGGCCATTCGGCCCTTTGAGCCTGCACCGCCATTCAATATGATCATGGCTGATCATTCAACCTCAGTACCCCACACCAGCCTTCTCTCCATACCCCCTGATCCCTTTACCCGTAAGGGTAACATCTAACTCCCTTTTGAATATGTCCAACGAACTGGACTAAATAACTTTCTGTGGCAGAGAATTCCACAGGTTCACAACTCTCTGGGTGAAAAAGTTTTTCCTCATCTCGGTCCCATATGGCTTTACCCCTTATCCTTAGACTGTGTCCCCTGGTTCTGGACTTCCCCAACATCGGGAACATTCTTCCTGCATCTAACCTGTCCAATCCCGTCAGAATTTTATACGTTTCTATGAGATACCCTCTCATTCTTCTCAATTCCAGTGAATATAAGCCTAGCCGATCCAGTCTTTCCTCATATATGTCAGTCCTGCCATCCCGGGAATCAGTCTGGTGAACCTTTGCTGCACTCCCTCAATAGCAAGCATGTCCTTCCTCAGATTAGGAGACCAAAACAGCACACAATACTCAAGGTGTGGTCTCACCAAGGCCCTGTACAACTGCAGTAAGACCTCCCTGCTCCTGTACTGAAATCCCCTTGCTATGAAGGCCAGCATGCCATTTGCTTTCTTTACTGCCTGCTGTACCTGCATGTCTACCTTCAATGACTGATGTACCATGACGGCCAGATCTCGTTGCACCTCCCCTTTTACTAATCTGTCACCATTCAGATAATAATCTGCCTTCCTGTTTTTGCAACCAAAGTGGATAACCTCACATTTATCCACATTACACTGCATCTGCCATGCATTTGCCCACTCACCTAACCTGTCCAAGTCCCCCTGCAGCCTCTTAGCATCCTCCTCGCAGCTCTCACTGCCACCCAGCTTAATGTCATCTGCAAACTTGGAGATATTACATTCAATTCCTTCGTCTAAATCATTGATATATATTGTAAATAGCTGGGGTCCCAGCACTGAACCCTGCGGCACCCCACTAGTCACTGCCTGCCATTCTGAAAAGAAACCGTTTATTCCCACTCTTTGCTTCCTGTCTGCCAACCATTTTTCTATCCACGTCAATACATTACCCCCAATAACGTGCCTTAATTTTGCACACTAATCTCTTGTGTGGGACCTTGTTAAAAGCCTTTTTGAAAGTCCAAATACACCACATCTACTGGTTCTCCCTTATCCACTCTACTAGTTACATCCTCAAAAAACTCGAAGATTTGTCAAGCATGATTTCCCTTTCATAAATCCATGCTGATTTGGACCGATCCTGTCACTGCTTTCCAAATGCGCTGCTATTACATCTTTAATAAATTGACTCCAGCATTTTCCCCACCACCTATGTCAGGCTAATCGGTCTATAATTCCCTGTTTTCTCTCTCTCTCCCTTCAATCCATAGGAACTGATCCAGAGTCCATGGAATGTTGGAAAATGACCACCAATGCATCTACTATTTCAAGGGCCACTTAAATACTCTGGGATGCAGACTATTAGGCCCTGGGGATTTATCGGCCTTCAGTCCCTTCAATTTTCCTATCACCATTTCCTGACTAATAAGGATTTCCCTCAGTTCCCTCTTCTTACTAGACCCTCGGTCCCATAGTATTTTCGGGAGGTTATTCGTGTCTTCCTTAGTGAAGACAGAACCAAAGTATTTGTTCAATTGGTCTGCCATTTCCTTGTTCCCCATTATGAATTCACCTGATTCTGACTGCAAGGGACCTACATTAGTCTTCACTAATCTTTTTCTCTTCACATATCTATAGAAGCTTTTGCAGTCAGTTTTTATGTTCCCAGCAAGCTTACTCATACTCTTATTTCCCCCTCCTAATTAAACCCTTAGTCCTCCTCTGCTGAATTCTAAATTTCTCCCAGTCCTCAGGTTTGCTGCTTTTTATGGCCAATTTATATGCCTCTTCCTTGGATTTAACACTTTCCCTAATTTCCCTTGTTAGCCACGGTTGAGCCACCTTCCCTTTTTTATTTTTACGTCACACAGGGATATACAATTGTTGTAGTTCATCCATGTGATCTTTAAATGTCTGCCATTGTCTATCCACCGTCAACCCTTTAAGTATCATTCGCCAGTCTATCCTAGCCAATTCACATCTCATACTGTCGAAGTTTCCTTTCCTTAAGTTCAGGACCCTAGTGTCTGAATTAACTGTGTCACTCTCCATCTTAATGAAGAATTCTACCATGTTATGGTCACTCTTCCCCAAGGGGCCTCGCACGACCAGATTGCTAATTAATCCTCTCTCGTTACACAAGACCCAGTCCAGAATGGCCTGCTCTCTAGTTGGTTCCTCGACATATTGGTCTAGAAAATCATCCCTAATACACTCCAGGAACAACTCCTCCACAGTATTGCTACCAGTTTGGTTAGCCCAATCAATATGTAGATTAAAGTCACCCATGATAACTGCTATACCCTTATCGCATCCCTAATTTCTTGTTTGATGCCGTCCCAACCTCACTACTGCTGTTTGGTAGTCTGTACACAACTCCCACTATTGTTTTCTGCCTTTTGGTATTCCACAGCTCTACCCATGCAGATTCCACATCATCCAAGCTAATGTCCTTCTTTATTATTGCGTTAATCTCCTCTTTAACCAGTAATGCTACCCCACCTCCTTTTCCTTCCTGTCTAGCCTTCCTGAATGTTGAATACCCCTGGATGTTGAGTTCCCAGCCTTGGTTACCCTGGAGTCATGTCTCCGTAATTCCAATTACATTATATCCATTAACAGCTATCTGCGCAGTTAATTCATGCACCTTATTCCGAATGCTCCTCGCATTGAGACGCAAAGCCTTCAGGCTTGTTTTTTTTTAACATTCTTTGTCCTTTTAGAATTATGTTGTAATGTGACCCTTTTTGATTTTTACCCTTGATTTCTCTCCATTCTTGTTTTTCTCTTTCCTACCTTTTGCTTCTGCCCCCTTTTTACTTCCCTCTGCCTCCCTGCATAGATTCCCATCCCCCTGCCATTTTAGTTTAAACCCTCCCCAACAGTACTGACGAACACTCTGCCTAGGACATCGGTTCCGGTCCTGCCCAGGTGCAGACGGTCTGGTTTGTACTGGTCCCATCTCCCCCAGAAACGGTTCCAATGTCCCAGGAATTTGAATCCCTCCCCCTTGCACCATTCCTCAAGCCACGTATTCATCTGAGCTATCCTGCGATTCCTGCTCTGACTAGCACGTGGCACTGGTAGCAATCCTGAGATTACTACCTTTGAGGTCCTACTTTTTAATTTAACTCCTAGCTCCCTAAATTCAGCTTGTAGGACCTCATCCTGTTTTTTACCTATACCGTTGGTGCCACACAAGAGGTTATTAAACAAAATTAATGCTCATGGGATTGAGGCTAATATGCTAGCAAGGATTGAAGATTGGTTAATGGACAGAAAACAAAGAGTAGGAATAAACGGGTCATTTTTGAGTTGGCAGGCTGTAACTAGTAGGGTGCCACAAGGATTGGTGTTTGGGCCTCAGCTATTCACAATATCAATGAGGGGATCAAATGTTATATATCCACGTTTGCTGATGATACAAAGCTAGGTGGGATGTAAGTTGTGAGGAGGATGCAAATAGGCTAAGTGAGTGCGCAAGAACATGGCAAATGGAATATAATGCGGAGAAATGTGAAGTTATCCACTTCGGTAGGAAAAATAGAAAATCAGAATATTTTTAAAATCATGATAGATTGGGAAATGTTGGTGTTCAGAGGGACCTGGGTGTCCTTGTACACGAATCATTGAACGTTAACATGCAGGTACAGCAAACAATTAAGAGAGAAAATAGTATGCTGCCCTTTATTATAAGAGGATTTAAGTATAAGAGTAAAGACATCTTACTGCAATTATATAGGGCCCTGGTGAGACCGCACCTGGAATATTGTGGGGTGCCCCTGGCTGGGGAGTCTAGAATTAGGGCCCACCATCTCAGAATAAGGGGTAGGCCAGTTAGGACTGAGCCGAGGAGAAATTTCTTTACTCAGAGATTTGTGAATCTTTGGAATTCTGAGAGGACTGTGGAAGCTCAGTCAATGAGTATATTCAAGACAGAGATCGATAGATTTTGGTTATTAAGGTAATCAAGGGATATGGAGATAGTGCAGGCAAATGGAGTTGAGGTATAAGATCAGCCAAGATCTCATTGAATGGTGGAGAAGGCTCGAGGGGCCAAACAGCCTACTCCTGCTTCTATTTCTTATGTTCTTACGTTCTTGGGAATTTTGGACTATGCCTCCAGCAGAGAGAGGAGACTTTCATCCAATGGATCGGGGTTGGATTCAAACCTAGGTCTGAGGTTTTTTAAAAAGTAGTGAGCTAACCTACTGCACCAATTAACCGTAACTTTGCTGTATGGCACATGCCAGCAAAATATGGTTCTTCCCTGTGCACTAGATCCATTCCAAATGCTGAGAGGGTGTCCTAAGGTAACCTAAAGTTTTGCTTAGAGACTTTTCATTTCATGACCAACACTCCAAAGCATTCTGAATCTATAGCCACATCTTGGTGAAATCCAAGAAACATGCTCCTGATTAACATCCTCAAGCATCAAGACACAATGTCTCCTGACTCGAGATACTGATTCCCCATGGAAATAATTTCTCAGGGTGTTGAAAATGGTCAGATAGCTGATTTGGTCATATAGCTGAAGAAATCTCAACAACATGAAAAGATAGTTTTACAAATTCAAGCTGAACTGCACAAGTATAATATTTACGAACGTGGCAATACTCATCACCTACTATTAATGTTCAGGTGCCTTAACCAAAATATCTTTTTAGAGGTAATTTAATTCGTTCCTATTTCTGTTTGTCTCGGTGTATTCTGTAATGATTATTTGTATACATTTTTGTGATACCATGTATGCCTTTGTCATCCATGACGATATTGGAACATTTCAGTAATTATTTTAAGTATCCTTCAGTCTTTTTACTTCTGAGCATCTAAAATAAAATGGTGTAAATAAATTAAATCAAAGCATGCATAAAATCTCTGTGCAGAAATTTGGTCAGTTACCAGCATTTACAATGACTGCAAGTTGTGCAAGAGCAATGATGCAACTTCCAAGCACTGAAACTAGAAGATTTTTTGTATATGCAGCATTATATTTCTTCCCACAATTATGCACGTTAATTCAGAATGAAGATCGTATTGCTGCCTGCAACTGAGTGCTGTTCTGTGCTGTATAAAGAGGTAATGTAGCTGAAGAAAGGAAATGGGAAAGAGGGGAAAGTGTGAATTAAAGGAAAGTAGGATCAAAAAGGCATGGAGAAAAAAAAAGTATTGATGGACGAGGAAGTCTGTATATTTTGAACTTTTACAAACAACAAATTGAAGTCTGAGGATCAGAAAGAAAAAAGTTGTGGAGAAGAGAGAGAAACTTGGGGATGTGGTGGGGAGAAAGCAGGGTGTTTTGGAGAAGTTTCCCTCTATTTTTCCCCTGGTTTCTCTCTTTGGTTTTTCCCAGACACGGATGTTCTGTGGTTGAGAGGGTAAGTGAGAAGCTTGGTCCCAGCCCACTGCTTGATGCCAATCTTACTAATTTGTTCAGGGGCATATTTAAGTGGGCACTTTGCCCACAAATCATATTCCAGATTGAAGTTACCTGATGTCCACTAGCAGCTCATTAGTATGAGGGAATGATTCTATTAGATTCCACGAAGACAACCTATCGTGCTCCAATGTGTGGCATTGCTGGTAAGTCTATCTTTAACCTTGTTTTGTCGTGGATATAGCTTTCTGTGCGAGTGCTAAAGTTGACACCTGAAGCAGGGGAGTGACTTTCTGTTGGTTCCATTGTTGTGATTGTCCACAATCGAGAAAGGCAACATCCAGTTAGGACTCAGGGAAAATGGGAGATAGACTTGGACATCGTGCACAATTTCTATTGTATATTCATAGTTCATGGAGGTGGCATCACATTCAAATTATCAAAACTATTTTTTCTTCTTGTAAAATCATAAATGAATGTTCAGAGCATAAACTTTCTTAACCTACAAACCACAACAATAACATTACCGAGCACTTATACTACCAACAGATGAATTGGAACCAACCCACAAAGAAATATCATGCTACATTAAGCCCACCTTATTTACCACTTTATCTAATTATTTATCAGATCTATTTGAATTAATGGTCTAAACAGAATATAGCATGAAACCTGAGAGATTTATACCCAACACATGGTACTAAGCATAACTTTTCCTTGAGAGCAATCCATTTAGTAGATATAAATCATACCACATAGATCTTCCTTAGGACATTTCATATTCATTTTTTCTTTTATTCTTTGATGTTTCATTATCTTCCAATTAAAAATCTGATTTCTTAATGATTTTACTTGAATTTGAACAATAAATGCTGAACCCAAGTGCTCCCTTTCTACCCTGTATTACGTTATTGAATGCTACTGTAATCATTTTACATTGTTATTGAATGTTGCAGTAATACATTTACATATTACACACTCCTACACTTTCAATCATTTCCACAATCTTTGCAACTCTCTTTCCTCCCCCTCCCTCCCACTGTTTTTACCCATTTTTGAAATGACCAAGAAAATCACTGAAAGGTGCCAGGGAAATACTTCCAAAATAAAAATGTTATACATTTCTATTACATATTTAAAGATTGTGAATGGTCTCCAGATTCTGATGGTTCTGCACCAGTGGGTGGTGCTGTAAACATAATGTTACATGACACATTTGAAATAATGGAGAACCAACTAAGCGATTGTGACTGAACCCTCCTTAGTGCAACACCATTGGCTAACTCCAAAAATTCGCTGCACTGGGCCCTTGAGATAAGATGCTGGAGAGCTTGCCGCTTTGGAACAGAACCATTGGCTGCACTTTAAACATGACCCAGAATTTGCGAGGCAGAAGTTGTCTGGCGGCTAACCCTGTCCCATCCACCTAGGGTGAAAATATCCATCAGTCATTGGCTCCGCACCCCATACTGAGGCTAATAGTGGCTGCAAGCATTTTTTTTCTTAGGGTAAAATACACTTCTCTCCTCCCCCTCACCCATTCTTCTCCCCTCCGCTATCCCACCTGCTCCACTCATACCTTTTCCTATCGTCTTCTTCCCTCCCCTCCACTCTCTCCCTCTCCCCCCCCCCCGGTCCACCTTCCCTCCCTCTCTTCTCCTTTCCCCAGCCCCCTCTCCTCCTTTCTGCAGCCCTCTCTTCCCGTCCCCAGCCCTCTCTTCCCTTCCCCCGTCTTGCCCTCCTCTGCACCCCTCCTTTACCCTCCCCAACTGGTTCATTCTGATGTCACGTCCAAGTAAAAGTACAAATGAGTTAAATTTTATAAACTAAATAATTGTACAGATATGCGAGTTCAGTCAATTAACTGGGTTAGGTCTTGTGGGGAAAAAAACATTCCTTAGACTGTCACAAGAACTAATCAGCAGTCACGGATTTGACTCACTATCGCATTATCATTTTCTTATCAGTTCGATGAGTGTACAGTTCAGAATTGACTCGCCTCTAAGAAGCTGTTTCTTTGATTTTTTTAAAATTATGCCCACATGAAGATGTGTCGCTCCTCTGAAGAACAGAAAATCTTAACACCATAATGCTTCTGGTTGCAAACCGCAGTGAAAAATTTACCTCTTTAAAGAACCTGGTGTAGCATTGAGTGTTCATTTGTGCTTTAGTTTGGGATTTTGCTTCACCAACTGAAAGGGCATCTGACTTTGTCTCACAAGGGAAAAAAATAAGTGATTTATTTGTTAGGAATCAAACTCTTAAAAGGAGAAGATTCTCATTTAAGTAATACATTTTCGATCCTTATTAGGCCATTACAATGCAAGGAGATCTGAGTCTCAACAATCTTTTTAATACTTGGTCTTTCCCTGAGCAGACACATATCTAAACTGACCTTCATACTTGGACTTCCCCTTGGGGCCGATATCTAAACTGACCTTCATGCTGGGGGGTTTTCCCAGAGACAAGTTTCACTAGTCCTGGGCCTGGGGGGCGGGGGGCGGGGTGGGGGCTTATAAGGCATAAGGAAAACTCCTCTACGTGGATCTCTTCCTGAGCCATTGGATCTTGTCATCTGGCAAATTGAACTAGGATTGTAGTGGGCATATCTGTGAAGGTAGCTTAACAAGCTGTAGAAAGTTGCCTATCTGTCTCTCAGGCAAGTGTGGATATTGAGTTAGAGGAGGACCTGCGGTGGGCATGGAGGTAGAGGTTGAATAAATGTCAAAAACACTACCACCAACAGAAAAGAAAATGCTTCCACTGTAATTTTTGAGTTTTAAAAGAAGAAAATAGATGATAGAAGCTTTTCTTCGGCTGAATGGCTAGGTATTCTAATCCAAAGTCTGAACTAATGATTCTGAAGACATTACGAATGATGCTAAAAGTAACAGTTTCCCCATTCCATCTGATACTGCTCTAATCATGGATGACCATGCCAGTGGGGATAGACTAATCAAGCCAAACTGTAGCTCAGTACCTGGGAACAGTAGCATAGTGGTTATGTTACTGGACTAATGATCCAGAGACGCGAGTTCAAATCCCACCACAGCAGCTGGGGAGCTCAAATTCAGTTAATTAAAACCCATCTGGTTCACTAATGTCCTTTAGGGAAGGAAATCTGCTGTCCTTACCTGGTCTGGCCTATATGTGACTCTAGACCCACAGCAATGGTGGACTCTTAACTGCCCTCTTAAATGGCCTAGCAACCACTCAGTTGTAACAAACCACTCCAAGAAACAATAATAAGAATAAAACCGGACAGACCACCTGGCTTCGGATACGACAACAGCACACCCAGCCCAGTCGACCCTGTAACGTCCTCCTCACTAACATCTGGGGAATTGTGCCAAAATTGGGAGAGCTGTTCCACAGACTAGTCAAGCAATAGCCTGATATAGTCATACTTACAGAATCATACCTTTCAGCCAATGCCCCAGATTCCACCATCACCGTCCCTGGGTATGTCCTGTCCCACTGGCAGGACAGACGCAACAGAGGTGGTGGCACAGTGGTATACAGTCAGGAGGGAGTGGTCCTGGGAGTCCTCAACATTGACTCCGAACCCTACTAAGTCGCATGGCTTCAGGTCAAGCATGGGCAAGGTAACCTTCTGCTGATTACCACCTACCACCCTCCCTCAGCTGATGAATCAGTACTCTTCCATATTGAACATCACTTGGAAGAAGCACTGAGGGTAGCAAGGGCACAGAATGTACTCTGGGTAGGGGACTTCAATGTCCATCACCAGGAGTGGCTCAGTACATCACAATTGGCCGAGTCCTGAAGGATATAGCTACCAAACTGGGCCTGCGGCAGGTGGTGAGAGAACCAACATGAGGGAAAAATCTACTTGACCTTGTCCTCACCAATCTACCTGTCGCAGATGCATCTGTCCATGACAGTGACCACAGCACAGTCCGTGTGGAGACTAAATCCCTTCACACTGAGGACACCCTCTATCATGTTGTCTGGCACAACCACCGTGCGAAATGGGATAGATTCAGAACAGATCTAGCAGCTCAAAACTGGACAGCCATGAGGCAGCATCAGAATTGTATACTACCACAATCTGTAACCTCGTGGCCCACCATATCCCTCACTCTGCCATTGGGACAACCCCTGGTTCAAGGAGGAGTGCAGAAGAGTATGCCAGGAGCAGCACCGGGTGGACCTAAAAATGAGGTGCCAACCTAGGGAAGCTGCAACACAGGACTACATACATGCTAAGCAGTGGAAGCAACATGCTATAGACAGAGCTAAGCAATCCCACAATCAACAGATCAGATCAAAGCTCTGCAGTTCTACCATATCCAGCCGTGAATGGCGGTGGACAATTAAACAACTAACGGGAGGAGTAGGCTCCATAAATATCCCCATCCTCAATGATGGCAGAGCCCAGCACATGAGTGCAAATAAGGCTGAAGCATTTGCACTATTGTCAGCCAGAAGTGCCAAGTGGATGATCCCCACCATCACCGATGTCAGTCTTCAACCAACTCGATTCACTCCACGTGAGTGCTGTGGATACAGCAAAGGCTATGGGCCCTGACAACATCCTGGCTGTCGTGCTGAAGACTTGTGCTCCAGAACTAGCCGCACCTCTTTTCCAGTACAGCTACAACACTGGCATCTACCCGACAATGTGGAAAACTGTCCAGATATGTCCTGTCCACAAAAAGCAGGATAAATCCAGTCCAGCCAATTGCCTCCCCATCAGTCTACTCTCAGTCATCAGCAAAGTGATGGAAGGTGTCATCGATAGCGCTATCAAGCAGCACTTACCAATAACCTGCTCACCGATGCTCAGTTTGAGTTCCACCAGGACCACTCGGCTCCCGACTTCATTACAGCCTTGGTCTAAACATGGACAAAAGAGCTGAATTCCAGAAGGGAGGTGAGAGGCAACATTTGACTGAGTGTGGCGGCAAGGAGCCCTAGTAAAGTTGAAATCATTGGGAATCGGTGGAAAGCGCTCCACTGGCTGGAGTCATACCTAGCACAAAGAAAGATGGTTGTGGTTGTTGCAGGCCAATCATTTCAGCCTCAGGACGTCATTCCTCAGGGCAGTATCCTAGGTCCAACCATCTTCAGCTACTTCCATCAATGACCACCTGTAGGTCATAAGGTCAGACGTGTGGATGTTCGCTGCTGATTGCAGTGTGTTCAGTTCCATTTGCAACTCCTCAGATAATGAAGCAGTCCATGCCAGAATGCAACAAGACTTGGATGACATTACATAAGAATATAAGAACATAAGAAATAGTAGCAGGAGTGGGCCATTTGGCCCCTCGAGCCTGCTCCGCCATTCAATAAGATCATGGCTGATCTGATCATGGACTCAGCTCCACTTCCCTGCCTGCTCCCCATAATCCTTTACTCCCTTATCGCTCAAAAATCTGTCTATCTCCGCCTTAAATATATTCAATGACCTAGTCTCCACAGCTCTCTGGGACAGAGAATTCCATAGATTTACAACCCTCTGAGAGACATTCAAGCTTGGGATGATATGTGGCAAGTAACATTCACGCTACATGTGCCAGGCACAGACTATCTCCAACAAGTTTGGCTCTAACCACTGCCCCTTGACCATCGCTGAATCCGCTACCATAAACAACCTGGGCTCACCACTGACCAGAAACTTCACTGCATCAGCCACATAAGTACTGTGGCTACAAGAGTAGGTCAGAGGCTGGGTATTCTGCGGTGAGTGTCTCACCTTCTGACTCCCCAAAGCCTTTCCACTATCTACAAGGCACTCGTCAGGAGAGTGATGGAATACACTCCACTTGCCCGGATGAGCGCAGCTCCAACAACACTCAAGAAGCTCGACACAATCTAGGACAAAGCAGCCCGCTTGATTGGCACCCCATGCACCATCTTAAACATTCACTCCCTCTACCAGCGGTGCACTGTGGCTGCAGTGTGCACCATCTACAAGATGCACTGCAGCAACTCGCTAAGGCTTCTTCAGCAGCATCTCCCAAACCCATGACCTATACCACCTAGAAGGACAAGGGCAGCAGACGCATGGGAACAACATCACCTGCATTTTCCCCTCCAAGTTACACATCATTCTGACTAGGAAATATATCGCCATTCCTTCATCGCTGGGTGAAAATCCTGGAACTTCCTCCCTAATGGCACTGTGGGAGTACCTTCACCACATGGACTGCAGCAGTTCAAGAACGTGGCTCACCACTACCTTCTCAAGTGCAATTAGGGATGGACAATAAATGCTGGCCTTGCCAGTAATGCCCACATCCCAGGAACAAAAAAAATCTGCGCATGTATGGGGAAAAATGCCAGAATACTTGTCTGATGCATGTTCTACCTCGTCAGTTTGAACAGAAAGCAAGAAAGAAAAAAAAGAATGAACTTTAATTTATATAGCGCGTTCACGACCTCAGGACATCCCAAAGTGCTTTGCAACCAATGAAGTACTTTTGAAGTGTCGGAAATGGGGCAGCCAATTTGTGCACAGCAATGTCCCAAAAAAACAGTAATGAAATAATGACCAGATATTGGGATAAAAATTCTTCTTGGGCAGAATTGTATCAGTCACCATTTATGCTCCCCGCCCAATATTCAGTTCCATTGGCTTCAATGGACCATTAGAGTTTCTTCCTCTGAAAAGGTGGCAGGTGTACTGTGGGTTGTTTAGCAAAGACGTGGCTGAAATTTTGTCTAGCCTTTTGTAAAAAAAATGATCTGTTCTCTCGATCTGACCTTCGTATGAATAAATGTCAAATGACTAACTGTCGGTCATCTATGTATTTCAGTTTTTGCACCAGTCATTCATGCACAACACCAATTGATGAAACCCATAAAAGTCTTACTCCGCTTTGAGTGTCTGTTACTTTGATTAAGATCCATAAGATAGTTTTTCTCAACAGTTTCTGTTGTGAAAATGCTGGAATTGCATCTTGAGTTATTCTCAGAGGTGAGGAGGCTGCATCTTCTGCCATTATGCCCAGTTAATGATGACAGCCATTTCCTGAAAATCAAGTGAGGTACTTTGCCTTGTTTTTGTTCATATAAAATAATAGTGTTTACAAGGGGAGTACACTACTTTTATATTTACTTGGCTGGCACAAGTGAAGTAAATTAATAAGATGCTCAATTGTGCCAGTAAATGTATCCTTGCTGAATGGTTTTCAATGTAAGATGGAGAGCCACTGCTAATGTGGATGCACGTGTGTTAATTGCAACATGTGGTGTACATCCACAGTGGCTTCTCTGAGTCTTTAGAGGGTAGCCATAACACCAAGTGTGCATGACAAATAACCCAAATGTGCACACATCAATCGTTTACCCTGGAATTGGAACTCTGTTAACATAGTACTATCATAGCTCACGTCATAATGTTATGACATTTACTGATATCTAGGTGCAAGTGTGTGAGAGGAAGTGAGCGCAGAGAGAGGGGTGAGAGAGGAGGAGTGGAGGCGGGCAAGAGCATGGGTGAATGAGAGATCAAGTGGGTCAGTGTGTGTCAGAGAGTGGATGGGAAATAGGTATGTGTGTGTGAGAGAGGAGGTAGGAGATAGGTATGTGTGTGTGTGAGAGAGGGGGTGGACATACTAGAGCGTGAAATGGAAAAAGAAACACCAGAATAAGACAAGTTTTTTGGAACAAGAAGCTAGAAACATAGTAGAAAAGAAGGAAATAAAAAGGAAAGAGTAAGAGAGCGTGACAGTTTGTATTTTTTCCGGAAGCAAAAGCACATGAAATCAACTATTATAATAACATACTGGTATAGCACTCCTGTCATTATACGTAATAACATGTCCTCTTGACTTATCATGAACAATGCCACTGGAGATCGACTGTCAGGAGTTTCACTCTTTTATTTGCTCTCAAGATTTGGGCAGTGCTGGCAAGGCTCCCATTATTGCCAATCCCTGCTTTCCCGGAGTGGTGGTGTTGCTTCTCCTTGACCTGCGGCAGTTTTTGCCGTAATGGTGCTCCTATGATGATAGGGAATTACAGACTCCGTGATAATGAAGAACTCGTGATGTGTGTCCAAATCAGGATGGTGTTTGACGTGGAATGATGGTAGTCCAATTATTTTTCTGCTCTTGGAGGTTGCCAAAGTAGGTTCAGTGCATTGCATTGCAATGTGATAAGACGTACTGTAGCCACAGAGCACCGTGCTGGAGACAGGTGGATAATGATTCCAATGGTAGGGGCACTGAACTATTTCAACTTTTTGTCTATGTATGGCAAGGGTGACAAGAAACATCCCTCGGCACCTCACAAAGACATAGGGAACAAAATGGATGCCAAGCCAAAGAAGGAGATATTGTGAGGGGTGATCCAAAAGGTTTATCACAGATTGGGTTTTGAGGAGAGGGAGGTAGAGAGGTGACGAGGTTTAAAGAGGGAATTCCAGAGTGTGGGGCCTAAGCGGCTGGCGGTTTGGAGACCAGAGTCAGAGAATTTTTGGAGGTGTCGACTTTAGTGTTGGAGGAGTGTATTGGATTGGTGGGGGGAGCGGGGTGGTTGAAGCCATGGACAAATTTAAATGCAAGGAGAAGAATTTTAATTTTGAGACATTGAGGAATCAAGAGCCATTGTAGCACGCAGGACTGATGGGTGAATGGGATGGAGCAGGAGAGGTTACGGGCCATTTTGAAATAAGTGGAGGTTGGGAGTTCACGGAGAGCGTATTAGAATACTTCTGTGTGTGGAAACTGACCCTGTGTCTAATGTCACCAAGGAACACTTTAAACTGGTGCCATCTTTATTTCAAGGTCATTGGCGAAACTATTTTATATCATTTTGTGACAAAAATTATCTGTTCTCTTTTCTCTCAGTAGTTTTCTTTCCAAGAACCAACTTGTGATACTTAGTGAATAGAACCTAGTACTTGTTGTGGACCATCCCCACAGTATATTCTCTTATACTGTTTTTTTTACTCTACAACAGTGAGCTGTGAAGTTATTTTGGGGGCAATTTTCGCCATCATTGGGCAGTGTTTTTTTGGCTCCCGGCGATTTTTTTGGACGTAATCAGTCATTTGAAATTTTCCCCAAAGTTTTGGCACTGACGCCGACGGTCAGTGCCAGATATTTTGCCGATGGTACGCGTTGAAAAGGGATTCCGTGCCGTTTCTGATCATTTGTGCCAGTTTCCCCAACAACGATTTTTTTCAAAACGGCGCAGAGACCTCAGACACCATTGTAAAAAAGCCTACCTTAAGTTAAGGAAATCTGCGCTGGCCCGCTGCAATCCCTGCCCGAAGGTCCTCCACGTACCCGGCCCACTGCAATCCTTGCCCAAAGGTCCTCCACGCATGTTCTAGAGCTTCTGTGCCAGACTAAACAACAGTCATACTCCAGGTACATTGAAAAATAATTTGCACCTTTATAAGGAAATGTCATTCACAAAAGAGCCTTTTCAATCTAGTAGCCTTAATACAATTGAATGCAACTTCGTGTCAATTTCATACTATTTCAGTCCACGGTATTTTCAGTTAGTGAGTGATTTTTTTCCCCAGCATATGTGCAGTGATTTTTTCCTCCAGCGCATGCGCAGTGATTTTGTTTTTCCCAGCGCATGCGCAGTGATTTTTCGGCGAACGCTACAAGCTCCGCCTCCAGAATTGTCTTCGGGTAGCGCGGCGCTAAAAATAACTTCTGCTTTGAGGAAAGTGTCTTTTTTTTTGCACAAACGGGGTTGGGGGGTGGGGGGGAGAAACGAACATTATCGTACGTGGGTGCCAGAAATTGTGAATGTGGAAAATCGGGACCCTTGTGCTGCAGCATCTTAACTGCTTCCTCCACTAAATACACTGTCACATCAGCACCACGTGACTGGAGCAGTTCAGTAGACTTAGAGGAAGTCAAAAGAGTTGCCAACAAAAATTCTGCTACTCCATACTTCTGTGTTAAGCTGGTTTTAATGTTCATTTCACTGCAGATAAAAAAAATTTTGTCCAACTTCATTGACATTAAGATGGCGTGCAGCGTGTGATGCATCTCGAGATGCATCCATGTAATGTGTTGCACTCATCTATGGTGCTTTAAGAGGATATATTACCTTTGCCTATGAGACTTGAGGGGCTTTCACACTTGCAAAATAAATTCACCATTACAGTGCGTAATCATACACCGACATACATAATAAATAAGCAAATCTATGTATATGGAAATGATTGCTACGTGACAGCTGCTTTGTACAGCACTACCGCATTCACTTTGTTGAACTTTTTAATGGAACTTTTGCTTATGGTTATACCAATATATTTTTCAGAGAAAGCAATAGAGAAATTGCTGCACTGTCACCTTTTTTTATTTTGCGTTTTGGCATTTCCTTTTAGTTTGATACAGTTGATGTATAATTCTAAAATGACGGTCCCATTGCATGGGATTTTACCAATCTCTGTCACCATCAGTGTGGGGATTTCCCCCTTAATTACTTATGGAGAGTTGCAGATTCAACATCAGTCCATCGATTCCTCACATCAGCTGAAGAAAGTTAGCCTGGCCTCGCACATAAAATTTCTGCCTGGTGTCAGCTCATGAAAGGGTAAAACACTGCCTCTAATTATAGCAAAGTGCTAGTGTCTTTGATGCATCTGTCTCTAGTTTAACCACCACAGACTTCATTACAAGTTGAAACTGTGAGGCTGTTCAGGAAGTCGAGAAATGATTTAAGCTTATTGGCTAAACATTTTTGGGTTGGCTGTGCATAATCGGCAGATTCTCAAAGGACAGAATACATTTCTAGCCTTATTGACATTGCCCTGCTAGCCAGAATCAGGCAGGTTTTGAAAACAGACTGAATGTTTGCAGACTTTTTCTAAGGCAAGTCTTTGCTCTCTCTCACTCAGGAAATCCCACTGTCAGAAATCCTGCAGTTGGATCCACCTCGGGATTTTACAAATCTGGCTCAAGGCAGCAACCCTCACTGTTTCGAGATCATAACTGACACCATGGTGTATTATGTTGGAGAGAATCTTGGAGGCAACTACCAGAATCATGCCCTGGCTGCCACAGGAGTAGGTTTAGATGTTGCTCAGAGCTGGGAGAAGGCCATTCGACAGGCCCTGATGCCAGTCACTCCACAAGCCAGCGTCTGCACCACTGCAGGACAAGGCAAAGAGCACAGTAAGTAATTCTTGTTCTGCTAACCCTGTCAAGTATTGAAGGCCAAAAGTGTCATTTGAGATGGAGGGTCAAACAGTTCAAATGCCAGGCTTCAGTTTTTGTAATGAATTAGCTGAGTTATCACAATATGCAGTTAGTTTATTTTTGAGATATCTAAATATGATTTTGTTACTTATGCTCTTGGGTAGGGGTGTTGTATTTCATGGTGGTTGGTCTGTGAGCATTGCGATTTGATATTTGAGCAAAACTTGTCATGTAACTTAATTAAATCAGATCTGATTTTTTTTTAATTATTACTGGTCAATTTGATTTGTTGGGATGACTTTTAGATTTAGGCTTTTATTGCTTTCAATTTAAATTTGGTTTAGTGAATCACGAATAAATGGTAGCAATGTCTCTTGAATTCTGGAATGTTGCACTGGCCTCTTTTGCTTACTGCTGGCTCAGCCTGGAAATCAAACTTAATATTATTTTTTTAAAACCATTGACCAATTTTCTAAGAAACTCTAGTTGTAAACTCGCTATCATTGTTGCCACTTTTAAAATTTACCTATTTTCTTCTCTTCTCTTCTCATTATGTTAGCCATAGCTCAGTGGCAGCACTCTTGTCTCTGTGTCAGAGGTCGTGGGTTCACTGCAGGAATTGAGCACAGAATCCAGGCCGACACTTCAGTGTAGTGCTGAGAGAGTGCTGTAATGTTAGCAGTGCTGCTTTTGTGATGAGATGTTAAACTGAGGCCCTATCTAGCTCTCAGGTGAACGTAAAATAAGACTATTCGAAGACGAGCAAAGCCATTGTTCTGGTGTCCTGGCCAGCATTTATCCCTTAACCAACCCCACCAAAAACAAATTAATTGGTCCCACTGTGTGTGGGACCCTGCTGTGTGCAAATTGGCTGTGCGTATGCAAACAAAACAACAGTGATACACTTTAAAAGTAATTCATTGGCTCTGAAGTGCTTTGCGACATCCTGAGGACATGAAAGGGTTTTTTTTAAAAATGCAAATTCATTCTTTCTTTCTTCTCTTCAATATGTTGATTCATGCAGTAAAACAGTTCCATGGAAATTTCTGCCCCCTTGGACCTGATTCAATTGGCCATTTTTCATATGGCGTGGAGACATTGAGTGTGGAAAGAGGGGAGGGCACCTTAATTGGCCCTCACCCAGTATCCACACAAGGAGTATCAGCAGTAGGAACACTGGCTGATTTTTTTCTATCCCTAGCCTAAGGCCAGTGAGATAAATGATTGTACTATAACCACCCTCCAGCTGAGATCAAACCTGACACACTAGTCTTATTCTTCCTTCCACTCCTCTCGCATCACAGTGTGCTGTCTGGGAGAATGTCCTAATTGTCACTGCACTATCTAGTTTACACTTGTGTTGATATCTGAACTTCATAGTTTGGTATATAGGGAGTGGGCTCAGTCAGTGTACAGCATTACTGAAAGTTCAGACAGTTGTGAATCTCCGGCAAAGATTTATCAAAAATATATTTAATGATGGAGAACTCTGATCTGCTAAACTGTATTTAACTGTAACTGCTTCCGAGTCTTTTATTGTGTTACTGTACTAACAAACTAGTCAGCTTGCTGTACTGTATACCTGCATTCTTTATTCAGCAGATTGTAGAGTAGTTTTAATTATGGAATAGTCTCCAGGCTGGATAATTAGTCCTCCTAGCATGGGAAGTCTATTAAGGAACAAGTGGCTATATTGGAAATTTAAGGGGTGTCTTTAGAAAAATTATACATTCTTTCCTTTTACTTTTCCTTTCCTGAAGTCGGTAATGTGTGCTGAGGTAGGTTTCTGTAGCCTATGGCAGTACTTGCCCCAGTCACATTGTCTGTGCTGTGAGTATTTGCCACCATAATACACCAATGCTCCCATCATCCTCGCGTATGCTTCTCAAGGGTTGCTGAATGGTAAACGGGGACACTGGATGGCCTCTTTCCCCTATCCCCTGCTCCAGCCTGGAGATCCTGAGGCCAATTATAGCACCCCCAAACGCAGCCTCAAAATTAGATTGATTAATCCATCATTTGACCCGGGATTGGCCTTGAATTTTCCTGATTTTGTGCGCAGCACACTGCACTGTATTTAACCACAGAGTATCTGGGAGCTCTTATGTAAATCTGTTTGTATATTTTTTGTGTTTTAACTCATGGGTGATGCTACTTTTGTGTTTATGTTTATAACCTTCCTTTATCTACCATTTACTGAAATTTTGTTTCACCAACTCTAAAGTCTACAAGATGATTATGCAATTGTGTTTTACTGACCACCAGTTTTTTTGTAAAATTAACAGAAAGAACAGAAAAAATAAAAGTCCCATGTAACCAAAACCAACATCTCACTGTTGATGCACAGTATAGTTAAATGCTTTAAGAGATGTGTTCTAGTTTGTTGTAAGATATGGTAAATCACACCACAAGTAAGGCTGACTAGGCTGATGGCATGAAACTAAACTTAGTGTTAAGGCTGAAGGAGTAGAAAGGCACCCCCAGAAATATGGGGAATTTTTTCATGTTTTTTTTCCCTCTTCTGTGATATAAATGAAAGTACACGAGGAGAAGGAGGTACAATTGTCTGTTTTTAAAAAAATCTTTGAGCACATTTCAGCGATTCCTTGCATGTCAAGTGATCAATCGAAGCTTGGTTTCATGGACAGACCTCTGGTGCAGAACGGCCATGTCCCCACAGGGAGGGACACTTGGACAACTGGTAATGCCAGGCTAACCATGCAACCGACTATAGAGTGGGATAGGCAGAGGCCCGATAGCAGATCTGCAGCCTGTCCTCTTGGCCAAGCAAGGTGACTAGCTTTACAGTGGACAGATTGAGAACAATCGCACAAAGACAATCTCTTTCCTCCACAATTTGCATTCTTTTCTCCCATTAATTGGGAAAACAGTGCAATATAATTGACTTCGTGTAAATGTTAACTAATTCTTAACTTTATGTTGACTAAATTGTGTTTTCTGAACAAAAATCTTGCATCCCCTTAAATTGAATTGTGGTCTGAAGGCCACAGATTACACAGAAGTATCATTAAATGGGCTGCAGATGGAATAGAAATTGGGGCGGGGCCAAGGGGAATTTTGGAAGAAAATGTTCTTTGAAATGAGAGCAGGTTCATTAGCTGAAGATTCCAGAAGCCAAAGAAGAGCTGAGAGTTGGTGGTATTCTGGTTTTAGTTTAACTAGATGCTTTTGGTATAACTAGATGCTGAGACACTGGTACAACATTCCCATCAAACTGGATTATAAAGTATTTGCTAGAACACAACAGGACTGTGGAATTACTATTGGGGAAATCCGTTGAAGGATAATCATGAATTTCTTAGAAAAAAGGACATATTTGAGAAAAAAATAAGAATTTTGGCCAAATTGATTTATTTTGTGGCACAGAGATGAGCCTGGATTTTAAGAAAATAGTATCACAGTTGAGCAATATAACATTTTGTATGACACCACTTTGTAAATCACGAGAAGAAAAAGCCTCCATGTTTTGTGTGTGCCAACAGTTAGAAGGGAGAGTCCCAGAAGGTAGGTATTTGTTTTGATTCAAAAGGGGGAAAAAAACTTTGAGTTCCATGATTGTTTAATGGCTAGTTTGTACGGTGTTCTAATGGATATGGATGAATGGTGTTGCAATCCCTAATTAATAAATGGTGTGTCTGACTTCCCTAAGAGTTCTGTATACTGCCATTGCTTTTTATTTTCGAGACTTTCAATACAAATTGTCCTTATCTGTGAGCATGGGAAGCAGAGTAGCAAGCAACGTCTTAATTTGTAACTCAGTTGAATTCAGACAATCTTCCTATCTACTGTGCAGTATCTTTTTGAAAAGTTAATACTAGTAAACCTGTTTCCACCACCCTTTCAGGCAATGCATTCCATATCATAATAACATAAATTTAAAGTATTTACCTTTTTAAACGTGGATTTAATTGTATGTTTTGATATATTGGGTTAGACAAGTACATCGCTAGCAGACTTGTGATGGTTTGCAATGTTAAATGGGTCTTAGAATGGACTAATTGTATGTTTTGATACATTGGGTTAGACAAGCACATCACTTGCAGACTTGTGATGGTGTGTAATGTTGAATGGGTCTCGAGTGGACAATAATCTTCGTAATCCTGAAAATTTCCAAAGGCAGTAGTTTCCCACTCTGGGGCTTATTTTTCTAATCTGTTTTTCTTCTTGAGGGTCGGTAACCAGTGAACACAAATTTAAAACAACAGTCAATAAAGCCAGGGGAAGATGAGGAGAAATGTTTTACAGCGAGTTATTATGATATGGAATGCATTGCCTGAAGGGGTGGTGGAAATAGGTTTACTCGTTACTTTCAAAAGGGAATTGGATCTCTACTTCAAAAATAAAAATTTGCAATGCTATTGGGAAAGAGCAGGGAAATGGGACTATTTGTTAGCTCTTTCTGAGAGCCAGCACAGGCATAATGGGCCAAATGGCCTCCTTCTGCACTCTATTGATTCATTGGGCCCAAATTTCCCTGAGTTGCACCGTTTTTTTTTGGTGTAACTTGATTTTTCTCGTGTATTTTTTTAGTTGCAAATATGGCCATTTAATTTGCGCCAGTTTAAGTGAGTTATTTAGGTTTTTTGTGAGGTCAGTTTTTTTTTTCAAAAGGGGGCGTTCCCAGCCACTTACACCATTTATGCGAATTTGGCCAGAAAAAAGTTGTACTAAACTAACTTAGGGCAGCGTATGTGTCCACTTTTGTCCGCACAGAAAGACCTTACTTACAGTTAAGGAATCGGCGCAAGTAACTACATTTAAAGCACCACCAAGCACCAAACAAAGCACAAAAAATAATAAGCAATTAATTAACAAATAAAATAGAAGGAACCCTGCACCTAAAGCACCAAAATCAATCAGTAAATAACAAATAAAAAATAGAAGTCTGACCTTAAGGAACGCAGCGGGCCGCCGATGAGGGAGCTCAGCCCCTCCCACACAGCCTGCAGCGCGCGTTTGCAGAAACGGCCTGCCAGGAGCTACTGCACATGTGCGCAGACTCTAGCGCGCATGTGCAGAGGTCCCGGCACTGTTTTCAGCACTGGGACCTGGCTCCACCCCCAATCCATTGGGCCACGCTGCGCCACAACGGAGGAGAGGCTGGGAAGCAGCAAAATTCGGAGGTCTTTTTTTCGGCGCGCTTGAAGGCGGGCAAAAGTGGCGCAGATCGAGTGAGGACGCCAGAAAAAGAGGTTAAGGAAATTTGGGCCCCGTGATTCTAGGTTCTGCACCTTCCCCCAGGATTGATTACATGCAGGTGTTGTCGTTGGTCCATCTGCCAGGCAGTGTGTAATTGTGGCTCATGCACTCTGTTCCTTGAGGGAAAGTGCTTCGGGCCTGGCCAATATTGGGAACTCGTCATGTTAAGTGACACTTCTGTCCTCTGCACATTGAATTCAAGCTCATTAGTGTTGATATTACTGGCTTGGTGGCTTTTGATGCTACTGACTCATCGCTGCTTCAGGCTAAATCTGAATCTGTTGAGACATTTTAATGGCTGTAACTCTGTCAGACTGGACTCAGATTTGTGTCTTTGAGACAAGAATGTTTGTGCCCTGTCCTGCTTTGACTACTCAAAGACCTTTCAACTTTTAAACAGGCCCTTCTTTTAACTTTCCTGTAACCTCTATGCAAATTATTTCACATCTCAAGCGTGGTTCATTACACAATATTTCTGGAGAACTGCACAGAGTCCAGAAACTTGAAAAAAATATTTATGTATTTTTTTTTAATGCATTATTTTTTCCCCTTCCCCTTCTGTAGTCTTGTGCTGACAGGACAAGCAAACTTTCTGGGCTTCGATCAGTTTTATTTTAGTGTAGAGCTATTTTGCTTCCTTCCATTAGGAGAAGTGCCTAGCTTCCACTGTGCATCTGTATGGCAGAACAGATCGGATCAGTAACTCACCATCTAAGAAACCGTAGGTGAGAAGCTACTCGTTCTGTTGCCCGGAATCAGAGAGCACACCTCAATTAGAAATGCTCATGCAATTTACCAAAAAAACAGTATTGGTGAAAGATTTGACTGTGGTCCTCAAAGACTTAAATGGGAACTTCAGGCTTCGTGACAAATGAAATGTCCCACACACTTATCAAGCACTAATTCATTGCGGCAACTAGAAACTGCTTTAGAGAGGTTATTATTAGCTTGTCATAACATGACGATAACACCGTGCTTGCTGCTGGCTGCAGTGAGTTGAAAACAAGAGGTTGGCATTTAATTTTTTTTAAATTAGAGTTTGTTAAAATAGGTTCTGGGACTGGTTGAACTGGAAGGAGGTTCATGTTTGTTCGTACTTTTAACAAGTTACATTTTAAAATGTACAAAAATGCTGAAAATTTGATGCATTTCACTGAGCAGCAACTATTGATGAACGGCTGCTGTTAATCTGTCTGATCCAGTTAATGTTTGTTTTATTGGAAAAATCTTCATTTTTTTTCACTCCCTCCTCCATATTTTTATTTTCCTGCTTCATGTCTGCACACACCATTTCGCCCCACCCAAGAAAATGAACATTTAATATCTTCCTTCCACAGTTGTGTCAAAGCCACGAAAGAGCCAGCTACCAGGAAGTAAGCAAGAGCAGCAAAATATGACCTTTATTTGCATAGTGCAATAAAAGTCAGTAGAAAATGGTAATCTGAAGGCAGTCTAACCCCAATCCACTTTAACAATGAATGTAATGCTCTTGTTAATCTGGATGCTTCCCAAAAATGAAGTAAAGGACAAACCCCAAATAATTACAGGCGAATGAATTTAATGTCAGTAGTGGAGAAATTGCTTGAATCCATTATAAAAGGCAGAGTCTTGGAAAAGTTTAAGTTAATTAGAGACAGTCGACAGAGTTTTGTGAAAGTATGTTATGCCTGTCTAACCTAAGAAAGTTCTTTGGTCACTGAGATGGTAAACAGTGGAAGATCAATTGATGTCACATACTAGAATTTTCAGAAGGAATTTGATAAGATTCTGCTCAAGGGTTTACTGGTTAAAATTGAGGCATGTGGAATTGGAGACAGATTGTGGAGTGAATAGGAACGTGATTGGGATGTTTAAAGACATCGAGCTGAGATAAAAGGATATTTTCAGGCAGTGACTAGTGATGTCCCCCAAGTAATCGGCATGGTCCTAGCTTTTCATTGTGTATACAAATAATCTGGATTTAGGAATAGCAAAAGGTCATCTCCAAGTTTCAAGATAAGCTAAGAGGTATAATAAATTTTGAAGAAAATTGCAAAAGAACATTGATTATACAAATGATCCATTCCACCCAACTTTATTTCCTCAGCCCTAAACTTGCTGACATCATCAGCCTATCTCTGTTCTCCAGCATTATCCCACCTTCTTCAAGAGTGCCACTATAGCCCCCTGCTCAAGAAAACTGCCCTTAAGTATTCCATTCTCTCCAACTACTGCCCTATATGCAAACGTCCTTTTCTTTCCAGAATCCTGGAGCATGTAACCTCATAATTGTGCTTCACCCTCTCACCACTCCTTCAGAACCCTCCACACACTTGAACTCACTTGAAATGTTCTTATGAAATGCTACGGCCATTGTCCTCACCCACACTAAGCCTTGCACTCCCATTATTTTCGTGCGCGCCAAACTCCATAAGCTCACCGTGTCCCAAATGAGTTGGCTTCTAGATTCTTCTCTTCGCTTTCAAATTCCTCCATGGCCTTACTCCATTTAGTGATGTCTTCCTGTGTCTACTCAAACAAGCACACTCTACACTCCTCTAACATCAGTTTCTTCTCATTCCCTGCTCACACTCATGGACGGCTGCTCTAACAGCCGCTACACCCCACTCTTTGGAACTTTGCCTTTTTCCTCTGATTTGCCATCTCCCTCCTTGACTTCAGAAAGCTCCTTCAATCCCTTCTCTTTAACCATTAATTTGGATGCCCATGCTAACCCTCTCTCTTACTCTCCTGCTTAATGTCTGCTGTTTTTTTATTCATTCACGGGTTATGGGTGTCGCTGGCAAGGCCAGTGTTTTTGCCCATCCTTAGTTGCCCTCGAGAATGTGGTGTTGAGCGACCTTCATGAACCGGTGCAGTCCGTGTGGTGTAGGTACTCCCACAGTGCTGTTAGGTGAGGAGTTCCAGGATTTTGATCCAATGACAATGAAGGAACGGCAATATAATTCCAAGTCAGGATGGTATGTGATTTGGAGGGGAACTTGCAGGTGGTGGTGTTCCTATGTACCTGCTGCCCTTGTCCTTCTAGGTGGTAGAGGTCATGCGTTTGAGGGGAACAGTTGAAGATGCCTTGGCGAGTTCCTGCAGTGCATCTTGTAAATGGTACACACTGCAGCCATGTTGCGCCGGTGGTGGAGGGAGTGAATGTTTAAGGTGGTGGATGGGGTACCGATCAAATGTGCTTCTTTATCCTGGACGGTTTTGAGCTTCTTGAGTGTTGCACTCATCCAGGAAAGTGGAGATTATTCCATTACATTCCTTAACATCAAGCATTTTGAGTGATCTGCAGTCTAAACAGGGAAGCACCGGGAGATGGGATGAACAAAAAAGGATTTCGGAGTTCAGGTATATAAGCCAATACAAAGCTAGTTTGGAGGTGCAAGAAATGATCAAAAAGCCAAGTGGGATTATCCTATCAAAAACATGATGGGCCAGATGGCCTCCTCCTGTGCTATAAACATCTATGGTTCTATACAAGACTTCATTGTGAGGTACAGAATTTAAAAGCAAAGAAATGCTACTATGGCTATGAAGAGTTCTGGTCAGATCTCACTTGGAGCACTGTGTTCAGTTTTGGCATATTCACCTTAGCAAGGATATATTGACCTTAGCGACAGTCCAACAGTGATTCACTAAGCTCAAACCTGTGATGGAGTGATTTAGCTGTGATGTGAGACTGATGATATACTTGGTTTATTGTCCCTGGAGATTGAGCTGTTTAACGTAATGAACGGAATTGACAGAGGAGAGAGGGGACAACTCATCTTTCTCGCGAGAGAATACAGAATAAGGGGATATAATCTTAGAATTCAGAGTGAGGTATTTTCAAGTAAAACCAGAAATGAAATTCACACACAGCATTGCAAAAATATGAAATGCATTGTCTCCGAATACTATACAGTCTACTCCTCTTAATCTAGAGCTATTTCATTCATTGTTAGCATTAAGGTATTGTTTTATATCATTAATTTGAATTACTGGATAATGCAGAATTGATGGTGCAAAAAATTATTTTGAATTATCAGGAGTAGACTGTGGATGAAAAATCAATTGAGGTGCTTAAAAGGTTTGGGGCTGGATTTTCCTTTTAACTCGCCCCCGCCTGATCCTTAGCGGTGTTCCGGCGGTTGCGTCTTTTTCAGCCGCTGGTGCGCGTTCCCGCGGTTTTCAGGTGCTCCATGTCGGTGGCGGCGAAGCAGTGCGGGAGCGAAGTACAGCAGGTGGTGTGCAACAGAGGAGGCCTATCCACTCGGGAATCTTCGGCTCCCAAGTTGTGTGTACGCGCCCGGCTGTCAAGCTCCGCCCCCCAGAGGCACCGATGAGAGCCAGAGACTGCCGGCCTGAGATCGCTGTGGGGGGGGGAGAAGGTGGGGCAGAGAGTGAGATCGCTGTGGGGGGGGAAACGGAGAGTGAGAATGCTGCGGTGGGGGGGCGAGGGGGGGAAGAGAGTGAGATTGCTGTGGGGGAGGGGGGTGGGAGAGTGAGATGGGGGGGGGGGTGAAGGAAGAGTGAGATTGCTGTGGGGGAGGAGGGGTGGAGAGTGAGATCGCTGTGGGGGGAGAAAGGGTGAAGAGTGAGATCGCTGTAGAGGGGGAGGAAGAGTGAGATTGCTGTGGGGGGGGGAAAGAGTGAGATCGCTGTGTGGGGGGTGGAGAGAGAGATCGCTGTGCGGGGGGTGGAGGAAAGAGTAAGATCGCTGTGCGGGGGGTGGGGGGTGGAGAGTGAGATCGCTGTGGGGGGAGGAAGGGTGGAGAGTGAGATCGCTGTAGAGGGGGAGGAAGAGTGAGATTGCTGTGGGGGGGGGGGGAAAAGAGTGAGATCGCTGTGTGGGGGGTGGAAAGTGAGATCGCTGTGCGGGGGTGGGGGGAAGAGTGAGATCGCTGTGCGGGGGGTTGGGGGGTGGAGAGTGAGATCGCTGTGTGGGGGGGGAAAAGAGTGAGATCGCTGTGGGTGGGGGCGGGAGAGTGAAATCGCTGTTGTGGGGGGAGGAAGATTGAGATCGCTGTGGGGGATGGGGGGGCGGTGCGGGGGCAGAGTGAGATCACTGTGGTGGGGGGGTGGGGAGATCACTGTAGGAGGTGAGATAGACTGGGGGGAGGAGATACACTGGGCGGGGGGGGGGCGGGGTGGGAGAGAGACTCTGGGGGTGAGTGAGACTAGTGAGTGAGAAAGACTAAAGGAGTAAATAAGGCTTTATTTGACCATTTATATTATTGTCTAACGTTAGAAAATACTACAATCCATTAAAAAAATACATCAAACTGTGGAGAACTATAAAGATCTGTGTAATATCAAACAAACCTGTCAGATCTGTGTTCATACCGCCGACTTAAGATCCTGTAAGACCTGCTTTTTCAGGACAGTATTAAGGTCCGGTGGTAAACGGATCTTAAATGCTGAAACTTCCATTTTGGATGGTAATATATGGGCGGACAGTATCGAATACCGCCTGTCAGTAATGACTGTGGGATTTACCGCCAGGCGGTAAATGGGTGGCTTGAGAGGAAACTTGCATTTCTGGGCGGTAAATGGGCGGTTTGAGAGGAAACTCTAGTCCACAGACAACTAGAGACTTGTTTACTTGGGAAGTAAAGATATTAAGGGATATGGACAAAGATCAAAGAATTGGAGATAAAACAAAGAGATTCCATGACTGACAAAATGATGGAGCCACATTAGTGGGCTGAATGACCTCTTGTTTCTAGATTTCTTTAAAACCTAGCCATAATATCTCCTTATTTGGCTCGGTGTCAAATTTTGTTTGATAACGCTCCTGTGAAGCGCCTTGGGATGTTTTACTTTGGCGCTATATAAATACAAGTTATTGTTCCCTCCAATATTTCCTGGCAGACTTGTAAACTATACACATCTCCACACCCTGCATGCCAATTTATGCATTGTTCGCTTTATCTCCTCTCTCACTGTTTGCTGCATCCAATCTGTACCACATATGACATCTTGATTTCATCTTCCAGGTCACTTGTTTCTCGTGCAGGTGTAAATGTTGTGAAGCAGCCTGGTAGTAGCCTACAGATTATTTTATAGCTGAAGTACAAGGTTCTGTTTTCAGAGTTCCAAGCTCAAAGTCGTTCTTAGGTAGGAGAAGCTGTTTGTAAAGATGCTGCCTTCTACTGGCGTAAACCTGGGAACAGTTCACCCACCTGCTCTTCAGGAACAATTTGTGCTGAAAGTGAGATTTAAGCAACCAGAAGAAAAATAATACCCATCCATGGCCCCTTTTGTGCAAATCAGAATTTGAACATGTTAAATTATAATTGCTTCAGTGGCAACCCGTGTTATGAAATAGAGGAACAGGAGAGGAATTTGGAGTAGTTGAGGCTAATAGCATAAATGCATTTTAAGAGGAAGCTAGATAAACATATGAGAGAGAAAGGAATAAAAGGATATGTTGACAGGGTTAGATGAAGTCGGGTGGGAGGAGATTAGTGTGGAACATAAAAACTGGCACAGACCAGTTGGGCCAAATGGCTGTAAATTCTATGTAATAGAGGAACAGTATTTTGAGTAATCCTGATACTGAAATATTTCTGCTGCTGAATAATAATTTTAATTCCAACTCTGTCCATTAAATCCCTCTTTGTCATTCTTTTCACAGAAGACCTGTCTCTCAGCATTTCTGTATCTAACTGCCAAGTCCAGGAGAACGTGGTAAGTCGACATTTATTCTCCCAAGTGCTCCAATAATTTGCAATTTAAACCAGTAAATTATAGGCCAGTTAGTCTGTCTTCAGTTATTGATAAACTGCTAAAATCTATAATGCAGTTCGAAATTACTAAACGCTTGAAGAACGAGTCAATCAAGGCCAATGAGTATTGATTTCTAATGGTCTTTCAGAGTTCTTTGAAGAAATAGCAGAGGGTTGTAGGTAAAGGAAATGCAGTGGATGAGGTTTATATAGATTTTTTTAAAGTATTTGACAAGATGATCATTGTTCAATGTCAATGACCTGGACTTAGGAATTATGGGAAAATAATATTGCAATGTACTTTAAAAAAAAAAAAAATTGGTGGGTATGGCGAGTTGCGATCAGTACATAGATGGGCTAGCAGGTTGAGTAGATAAGTGGTGGATATAGTTCAGTGTGGACAAATGTGAAGTACTGCATTTTAGAAGTGATGGAATGGAAAAGAAAATACATGTGAAATGACAAACTATTAAATAAAAAGAAGAACATTATATAAATGCACAAGTCATCAAAGGTGGCATCGTAAGTAGATAAGGTTATAAAAGGGCAAAAGAGAATTGGATTTATTTTGGAGAGGAAAGGCGCTAAAGTTGAATGTGAGAGAAAACATCGGGCCTCAGTTGGAGAATTACTTGCAGTTTTGGATATTCCTTTATAAGAAGGATGTATAGTTAATGAAAAAGCTGGAGTGACGATTTAATAGGATGTTACCAAGGATGAGGTTTATTGCTATGCAGAGAGGCTTGATAAGTTGGGGCATTTTTTCCCACTAGAGCTGAGATGGTGGCTGGTTGACCAGATAGAGGCTAACAAGATTATGAAGGCCTTTAATAGATGCAATGGTGATGTATTGTTTCCACTAGTCAATAGGATGGTAACAAGAGGGCACAAATTGAAGGTAATCGCTAAAGGAATTAAACAGGAGGTAAAAAACTTACTTAGCAATGGGGTGGTTAGAAAGTGGAATTCTGTGTCATTGTTTTGGCACAAGTTTCGCAGATATTCTGGGCCAATAAGTGTTGAAGTGACTAACACTCTTGGGTGTGTCTCAGCAACACCATTCATAGAGTATATATGTTTTCTTGCAATGTGCCATACCATTCACTTATTTCATCTACCACTGGTCTACTCGGTTTGATTTTCACCAGTTTTATCTAATGTGGCAGCTTGGCCCAGTTGGCAATGTTCCGTTGTAACCACCAAGGGCTTTCTCTGTAAATAAAACAATCCGTGTTGAAAGAGACGGGACAAAAGCAGGAGCCCCCGTGAAAAAGATCTGAATTGTAAAGCAAACTTAGGATTTAAAAGTATAATTGACTTTTTTCAATTCGTCTGTCTGTGTGTGTGTGTGTGTATGTGTGTGTGTGTGTGTATGTGTGTAAAACACAAGTGGTTAGGTACAGGTCTCTCAACACTGTGGTCATAACTTGACCACTACTGCTGAGTAATGTTGGGAGTCAACATCTTTGCCTTTTCTGTACGAGGCTGACTTTTCAGCATAGCATTTTCAACGTTGTGGTTACTGTAAAATCCAAGTTACTCAGTGAATTGGTTCCATGAGTATCCTGTCTAAGATCCATGCTGTTGACTACAGCTTCCTATTTAGTAGTCTCAAGAAGCCACCCCGATATCATATAAAGTAAGATGATAAACTTATGCTACACATCTCTGTAGTCTTAGCATTTCTACTCCCTCAAACTGGTACATTTGACTGTTAACAGAAACCAACAATTCATGCATCAACAGGAACAAGTGGTTATGTGGACAGTACAGGGACAGCAGAGGAGCCTACAGAACTTCAGAAAGGACAGATGATAACATAAATTATTCACACACTGCATTTGGTTTCAACTTCGCACTACTTTTGTTACAGGATATCAGCTCTGTGTACCAGATCTTTGCTGATGAGGTGCTGGGTTCAGGGCAGTTTGGAATCGTATATGGAGGTAAGTCGCACGGTACTCCTGGTCATAGCAATCAATATTTTTGTCTTTTTAAAACACAGTGCTTTTTGTTGTAGACCAGTTACTGCAACAATAATTTGTCCAGGTACACCTGAGGAAACTTGAAAACTACCAATGCTAAGTCTCAGATCCCAGACCTCATTTTCATCCCAAATAATGCACGTCTGTTTTAGTGATCTCACGGATTCTGTCTTGCTCAACTCCTATGAACACCGTATTAATCCCCTCCCACCAAAAAGGCAAAAATATGTCTAACTTTCAGTTTCATTGGTAAAAGAACAACCCGGAAAGGAGCAAATGGGAGTAAATACAGCTTTAGGTTCAACTTGAGCTGTGCTTGTATGGATAAGTTGGCACTGCAATTGTTGAGCTTTCAGGTAGTAAGATTTGCGAGCTGCCTGTTAACAGGGTTTTTAGTGGCATTAATTGGTCAGACGGGTTCATACCAGCACTTCTCCACAGGCTGTGAGATCCTGTTGTTGACTGGCTTTCAGGGGAAACACAAAATGAAAGCTAAGCATCTCACCACAGAGAGGAACAAAATGTCAGTGAGGGTAACCTGGGTCATATTTGTACACCTAACAGCAACTGTAAGAGATCAACTTGGCAGAGGTTTCACCGATCATATAATATTGGGTGCTCTTAATTTTATGGTTAAATACTTAGAAACTTCGGGACGGTATTTGAAGAAATGGCATGTGACCAGCAAAATCTATTGTTTAATTTTCCTTTCAAGCAGACACTATCAAAAAATCTGATTCCAATTTGGAGTGATGTGTCTGTTGGATACATAAAAACATAAGAAATAGGAGTAGGTTATTTGGCCCCTCGACCCTGCTCCGCCATTCAATAAGATCACAGTTGATCTGATCTTGGCCTCAACTCCACTTCCCTACCTGCTCCCCATAACTCTTGACTCCCTTATCGTTCAAAAATCTGTCTATATGCACCTTAAGTATGACCCAGCCTCCACAGCTCTCTGGGGTAGAGAATTATAAAGATTCATGACCCCTCTGAGAACTAAAACTCGACAGATCGGAAAAGACAGTTTTCGGCGCATGCGCATTACGATGCCTTCCCGGTTCCATACACACTCTGTACAGACCCGGGAAGGCCGGAATTTTAGGGCCAATAATTTGCTTTTTTATTTTTCCTACCAAAGTGGATATCCTCAGATTTTCCCACATTATACTCCATCTGCCAAATTTTTGCCCACTCACTTAGCCTATCTATATCCCTTTGCAAATTATTTGCATCCTCCTCACAACTTGCTTTCCCACCTATCTTTGTATCATAAGCAAATTTGGTTACATTACACTCAGTCCCTTCATCCAAGATATAGATTGTAAATAGTTGAGGCCCCAGCACCGATCCCTGTGGCACCCCTCTAGTTACAGTTTCCAAACCTGAAAATGACTCATTTATCCCAACTCTCTGATTTCTGTTAGTTAGCCAATCCTCTATCCATGCTAATATATTAGCCCCAGCCCCGTGAGCTCTTATCTTGTGCAGTAAGCTTTAATGTGGCACCTTCTCAAATGCCTTCTGGAAATCCAAATACACTACATCTACTGGTTCCCCTTTATCCACCCTGCTTGTTACATCCTCAAAGAACTCTACCAAATTTGTCAAACATGATTTCCCTTTCATAAAACCATGCTGACTTTGCTTGACTGTATTATGCTTTTCTAAATGTCTTGCTACTGCTTCCTTAATAATGGATTCCAGCATTTTTCCAATGACACATGTTAGGCTAATTGGTCTATAGTTTCCTGCTTTCTGTCTCCTTCCTTTCTTAAATAGGTGCATTACATTTGTGGTTTTCCAATCCGCTGGGACCTCTCCAGAATCCAGGGAATTTTGGTAGATTATAACCAATGCATCCACTATCTTGCAGCCACTTGTTTTAAGACCGTAGGATGCTGACCACCAGGTCCAAGGGACTTGTCCACCTTTAGTTCCATTAGTTTGCCTCTGGTGATAGTTATTGTTTTAAGATCCCTCCCCCCCTCCCAATAGCCCCTTGATTATCAATTTTTGGGATACTTTTAGTGTCTTCTACCATGAAATAAGTATTTGTTCAAAGTCTCTGCCCGTTTTCCATTATTAATTTCCCAGTCTCATCCTCTAAGGGACCAACATTTACATGAGATACTCTCTCCCTTTTATATACCTGTAGAAGCTCTTGCTGTCTGTTTTTATATTTCTTGATAGTTTACTATCATATGCTATCTTCTGTCTTTATCATTTTTTTAGTTATCCTTTACTGGTTTCTAAAAATTTCCCAATCCTCTGGCCTTCCACTGTCCTTCGCAACATTGTATGCCTTTGTTTTCAATTTGCTACCATCCTTTATTTCCTTAGCCAGGGATGGTTCATCCTTCTCTTCGCATCTTTATTTCTCACTGGAATAAATCTTTGATGAGAGTTATGAAATATCTCCTTAAATGTTTGCTACTGTGTTTCTACAGTCTTACCCTGTAATATACTTTCCCAGTCCACTTTAACCAACTCTGTCTTCATACCTTTGTAATTACCTTTATTTAAGTTCAAGACATTAGCTTGAGACCTGTCTCACCCTCAAACTGAATTTGAAATTCTACAATGCTATGATCACTCTTCCCAAGAGGATCCTTTATTATGAGATCATTCATTAATCCAGTTTCATTACACATTACCAGATCTAAAATAGTCTTCTCCCTGATTGGTTCCACAACATATTGTTCTAAGAAACCATCCTGGATACGCTCTATGAACTCAACCTCAAGGCTTCCTTTGCCAATTTGATTTGTCCAATCAATATGACGATTAAAATTGCCCATGATTATTGCTGTACCTTTCTTACAAACCTCCGTTATTTCTTGATTTATACTCTGCCTTAGTGTAGCTACTGTTAGGGGGCCTATAGACTACTCCCACCGGTGATTTATTTCCCTTATTAGTTCTTATCTCCACCGAACTGATTCTACATCTTGATTTTCTGAGCCAATATTATTTTTCACCACTGCACTGATCTCATCCTTTATTAACAGAGCTACTACGCCTCCTTTTCTTTTCTGGCAAATGGCAAATACCCCCTGAATATTCAGTTTCCAGCCTTGGTCACCTTGTAACCATGACTCTATAATGGCTATCAGATCATAACCATTTATTGATTAATGTGCAAAGTTAAAGTACATGGGATTGGGGGTAGTGTGCTGACATGGATTGAGAACTGGTTGTCAGACAGGAAGCAAAGAGTAGGAGTAAATGGGGACTTTTCAGAATGGCAGGCAGTGACTAGTGGGGTACCGCAAGGTTCTGTGCTGGGGCCCCAGCTGTTTACACTGTACATTAATGATTTAGACAAGGGGATTAAATGTAGTATCTCCAAATTTGCAGATGACACTAAGTTGGGTGGCAGTGTGAGCTGCGAGGAGGATGCTATGAGGCTGCAGAGTGACTTGGATAGGTTAGGTGAGTGGGCAAATGCATGGCAGATGAAGTATAATGTGGATAAATGTGAGGTTATCCACTTTGGTGGTAAAAACAGGGAGACAGACTATTATCTGAATGGTGACAGATTAGGAAAAGGGGAGGTGCAACGAGACCTGGGTGTCATGGTACATCAGTCATTGAAGGTTGGCATGCAGGTACAGCAGGCGGTTAAGAAAGCAAATGGCATGTTGGCCTTCATAGCGAGGGGATTTGAGTACAGGGGCAGGGAGGTGTTGCTACAGTTGTACAGGGCCTTGGTGAGGCCAAACCTCGAGTATTGTGTACAGTTTTGGTCTCCTAACTTGAGGAAGGACATTCTTGCTATTGAGGGAGTGCAGTGAAGGTTCACCAGACTGATTCCCAGGATGGCGAGACTGACCTATCAAGAAAGACTGGATCAACTGGGCTTGTATTCACTGGAGTTCAGAAGAATGAGAGGGGACCTCATAGAAACGTTTAAAATTCTGACGGGTTTAGACAGGTTAGATGCAGAAAGAATGTTCATAATGTTGGGGAAGTCCAGAACCAGGGGTCACAGTCTGAGGATAAGGGGTAAGCCATTTAGGACCGAGATGAGGAAAAACTTCTTCACCCAGAGAGTGGTGAACCTGTGGAATTCTCTACCACAGAAAGTTGTTGAGGCCAATTCACTAAATATATTCAAAAAGGAGTTAGATGAAGTCCTTACTACTAGGGGAATCAAGGGGTATGGCGAGAAAGCAGGAATGGTGTACTGAAGTTGCATGTTCAGCCATGAACTCATTGAATGGCGGTGCAGGCTAGAAGGGCCGAATGGCCTACTCCTGCACCTATTTTCTATGTTTCTATTTCTATTTGTGCCATCAACTCATCTATCTTGTTACGAATGCTGCTGCATTCGGATAAAGAGCTTTTAATTTTGTCTTTTTACAATTTTTCCCAACTCTAACCCCACTTTCTGATGCACTCTTATGTTTATATTCTCTGTACGCAGAACTAGAGTTCTAACCCACCTCCATCAGCAGTTTAACATGAGGCATTGAGAAGCTACAAGTGCTTCCTCTGAATTCTTTAAAATTGGGTCTTTGGGTAATCTACTCAATCAATCATGTTACTTGTACTTCTTCAATTTATGAAGAACACATTTCGTAATCCTCACACTAGTATAAAAGTTCAAGGAACTTGGGAAAAGCTCAACATTGCTGAGAAATGTAAAATTTTGCATGTGATTGTTCCTCTCCGTAACTTATTAATTTATAACATATTGGGCCGTAATTTGCGGCCCCTGCAGATGTGTATGAGATGCGCACGCACCCGTAGGGACCTTGCAAGTTCCCGGTTTAGGCATGCGCTAAAAAACGGAACTTGCCGATCTGTCAAGAATCTTCTTGAGAGATCCAACGCATTCCTGAGAAAAGGGTATCCGCTGGTGCAAAGTTGCCCAGTTTCTGCCCAGAAAATGCCCGTGAAATTCTTAGGCCTGATAAAAGGCCTGCTTTTACCAGCATGTATTTTAAAAAGCAGAAAAATAAAATTTTATCAAAAATGTATACATTTTAAAAACCTGTGAAATAAGGTAAGTTTATTTTTAGCCCTTTTAAAATATGTAAATTTATTATTCAAAAAGTTCCATTTTTGTTTTAAATATTTAATTAAATGCCATTTAAATTCATTTTAAATATATAATTTTTTTTAAATGCGTTTGTTGTGTAGGTGTATGGGGTTTCCGTACATATGGAATCCCCATAAGCATGAATGGGGATTCCCTTCTGTCATTCGTTCGGCTGGCGCATGTGATCCCAGGGGCGCTTGCGAACCTCGTGCGTGTCAGAGACACGTGAGCCTCTACCCGCAAGTACTGCAAGGTCTGTACCGCCCCGACCACCAGGTATGCGGGCATTTTTTTTTCAGATCGCAGGCATTTCCCCACAGGAATCCTCCGACCGCAAATTCAGGGTCATAACTTGCATAATGTAATTTTCTGAGAACAGGGCAGCAGCACAGACATTTGTGCTCCAACACTTCAAGCAGAAATAAAATGTGGGTTCACTGAGATGCCACCTGCAGTAAGTTCCCCAATCCGGGCTAAGCCAGTATGGGGGAACTCGTGATCCTGAAACCAATCCTTTTCATTGCCTGCATTGAAATGCATCTATCACAATTTTTTGGGGGGGGAGCGGTTGGGGAAACAGTCTCTGAATGCAAAATTTGTAATGTCTATTATGTATGTGTAGGAAAGCACAGGAAGACTGGAAGGGATATGGCAATCAAAGTGATTGACAAAATGAGATTCCCTACAAAGCAAGAAAGCCAACTTCGCAATGAGGTGGCCATCCTTCAGGTAGGAAAAGCAAATATTCGTGCAACTTTTTGAACGTGGTGAATTCAGCGATGAATAACAAGTGTTTGTCTTGTGAAATGAGTAATTTCAAAGAAGTTTGGCATTTGTTGAGATCCATATTTATTAATTTATCTTTGCCTGGATAGTTCAATAGGTTACAACATTGACTTTGC
The DNA here is from genome assembly GCF_044704955.1 of Pristiophorus japonicus. Classification (NCBI taxonomy): domain Eukaryota; kingdom Metazoa; phylum Chordata; class Chondrichthyes; family Pristiophoridae; genus Pristiophorus; species Pristiophorus japonicus. The sequence goes on along the minus strand of NC_091985.1, from coordinate 36,551,692 downwards.
ATTTTCTGCCTAGATTGATGGAATGAAAGTTATCTGCTGGCTGTAAAGGTCATAATTGAAATGAATTTTGGCATACTTAATCTATTTCCCAGCAGGCAAAAATACACAGTGCAATACTGCATATTTTGGTGCATTCATAGATACACAATTGTCAGTCTCACCCAAAAGATGTTTGTTGTGGGAAATAGAAATGTCACACTGATGAAGTATGGGGTCTTTGGCTCATTTGGTAGCACTCTCGTCAGAAGGTCATGAGTTCAAGTCCCACTCCAGGACTTGACCACATTATTTAGGCTGAAATAGCAGTGCAGTACTGTGTTGCCAGAGGTGCTATCTTTAGGATGCAACACTGAGGCCCTGCCTATTCTAGTTACACTATTCAATCTCTGTGTCTTGAATTAACATTTATCTCTCAACCAAAACCACCAAAGAAAAACTGGTCTCATTACTGCTTGTGGGATCTTGTGCACAAAATTGGCTGGAGTGTTTGCCTACATAACAATAGAGTGACTACACTTTAAAACGCAAGTCATTGACTGTGAAGCACTCTAGGATGTCCAGAGGATTGGATGAGGCGTTATATAAATGCACATTCTTTATTTTCTTTGCTCTTCTGAGGTTGGGACTAAGGCACATGTTGGGAGCAGAATAGAGGAGCTGTATTCTGAATCTAGCTCAGTTATACCTTATCTGGGAGCCAGTGCTGAAACTGGTAGTGAAAGTGTGTTGATTTTCCAGCAGTGAAATACCTTATCTGGAACAGCTCAAAAGTGTGAAGACTTATTTTATTTAAAAGTTCGAATTGGCAAAATACTATACATTTGAATTGTAAGGTTTCAGATTTGGTTGCTTTTAATTACCATTGCAAATTTTGTTATGATACATTCTTTTATCTACACTTTTTTTTTTAAAGTCTAGCTGAATAAATAACAATTTTACAAGTGAGCTGTTAAGTTGTGAGGTAAATATGTGTGTTGTTTGTATACATGAAGAAACGTCGACACTAAGATTTTAATAATGATCGTAAAGGTCAATTTTACATATTTTTGTTTTGAATTATTTTGCCCTAGATATTAGCTTTTCCTGTGTCACAATATTCCTTATCCAAGATAAGGTAGCAAGCAATCCAGGCCTGTTGTAATGATGTGAGTTATCATGGCAAGAGTGATGCTGGTCCGCCTATTTTTGTTTCTCCACACCTCCCCCGCCCCACCCCCCCCCCCCCCCACCCCCAACCCCCAACCCCCGTTGGAAAGCACATCATCTCCACTAGCTGACATCCTAGTAGGAGTCATGGCCACAAACCCACATCCTACCACGTCTTAATCTTCTCTCTCCCTCCTCCAGGTTTCTCCCCTCCTTTTCGTGAAGGTAGTGACTCATGCTGGGGTGTTGTTCCACGGATGCTGGCCACCCACTGGAGGAGGTGGGAGGAGCAGAGCAGCAGGACAGAATATTGCTTCTTGCTCTGCACCTTGGGAAAAAAAAGCACCATTCCCTGATTTACAGGATGGGAAAGTGCCCCATCCTAGTACTGTCCCGATGGTAGTCTCAAACCAGTCATGAGGTGGTGGGTGAGACAGGCAGACCTGCCCAGCCTCATTCATTTGGCATGAAAATCACAAAACCAGATGTTTTTGATTGTAAATTTCAGTTGTAAAATATCCGTGATACTGACCTCTCCCGACAGAGGCGGCATTACATTTGCCCTCTCATTGTACTTGTTTAAGTACACCTACAGAGCTATGCTTTGCCTGAATAGAATGCTGTGAGCAAACAGTATAACTCCATGCAATCCCCTCCATGCGCTGCCCTCAAAGCAGATGTTAAGTGTCAGACTAATGCCTGCAGTATCACAGCAGTATTCATTAACAAGTCTAATTTTTTAACAAAAGTCTTGTTCATTCTTAGAACCTTCATCATCCTGGAATTGTAAATCTTGAGTGTATGTTTGAAACTCCTGAAAGAGTCTTTGTTGTCATGGAAAAACTCCACGGAGACATGCTGGAAATGATCTTATCCAGTGAGAAAAGTCGCCTGCCGGAACGCGTCACCAAATTTTTAGTCACGCAGGTAATTTGAGTTTGATTCTCTTCCCTCACCCCACCCAGCTCCCTCTCTCTCCCAATGCCAACAGGCTTCAGAATCATAAAAGGCTGTCATTGTTCCAATGCAACAATCACGTGTTCAGCCATGTCTGAAGTTGAGATTACTTGTGAAGCTGTGAATTAACCCTCTGTGTACTGAAAGATAATGCCAGCTTTTTGAATATGTCAACTATTTTTTTTCCCAAATCCCTAATGTTACACCCTACCCCTCTCTTGTTTTTAAGGATTCTGTGCTTCCTTGCAGTACACTATTCCCTGCCTGAATAGGCAGCTAGGTGATGTCTGCAAATGCTCTTCTTTGCTTAAAAAAAGAACAGATTGAGCCCGCAGAAAGAAAGAAAGAAAGACTTGCATTTATATAGCGCCTTTCATGACCACCGGATGTCCCAAAGCACTTTACAGCCAATGAAGTACTTTTGAAGTGTAATCACTGTTGCAATGTGGGAAACGCGGCAGCCAACTTGTGCACAGCAAACTCCCACAAACAGCAATGTGATAATGACCAGATAATCTATTTTTGTTATGTTGATTGAGGGATAAATATTGGCCAGGATACCAGGGATAACTCCCCTGCTCTTCTTCGAAATAGTGCCATGGGATCTTTTATGTCCACCCGAGAGAGCTGCCGGGACCTCACTTTAGTGTCTCATCCGAAAGAAGGCACCTCCTACAGTGCAGTGCGCTCTCAGCACTGCTTTGGAGTATCAGCCTAGATTTATGTGCTCAAGTTCCTGGAGTGGGACTTAAAACCACAACCTTCTGACTCAGAGGCGATTGTGAGCCATCAGCAGCAGCAGAATTGTATTCCACCGCAATCTGTAACTTCATGGCCCAGCATATCCCTCACTCTATATCATTACTGCAAGCCAGGGGACCGACCCTGATTCAATAAGGAGTGTAGAAGAGCATGCCAGGAGCAGCACCAGGCTTACCTAAAAACGAGGTGGCAACCTGCGGAAGCTGCAACATAGGTTTTACATGCATGCTAAGCAGTGGAAGCAGCATGCTATGGACAGGGCTAAGCGATCCCACAATCAATAGATCAGATCAAGGCTCTGCAGTCCTGCCACATCCAGTTGTGAATGGTGGTGGACCATTAAACAACTAACGGGGGGAGGAGGAAAATCCATGAATATCTCCATCCTCAATGATGGTGGAGCCCAGCACATGAGTGCAAAAGACAAAGCTGAAGCACTTGCCACCATCTTCAGGTAGAAGTGCCAAGTGGATGATCCATATCGCCCTCCTCCTGAGGTCCCCACCATCACAGAAGCTAGTCTTCAGCCAATTCGATTCACTCTGCGCGATATCAAGAAATGGCTGAGTGCACTGGATACAGCAAAGGCTGTGGGCCCCGACAACATCCCGGCTGTTGTGCTGATGACTTGTGCCCCAGAACCAGCCACGCCACTAGCCAAGCTATTCCAGTACAGCTACAACACTGGCATCTAACCGACACTGTAGAAAATTACCCAGGTATGTCTTTGAAAACAAAAAGCAGGACAAATCCATCCCATCCAATTACCGCCACATCAGCCTGTTCTCAGCCATCAGCAAAGTGGTGGAAGATGGAAAGTGCTATCAAGCGGCACTTATTCACCAATAACCTGCTCATCAATGCCCCGTTTGGGTTCCGCCAGGACCACTCGGCTCCAGACCTCATTACAGCCTTGGTCCAAACATGGACAAAAGAGCTGAATGCCAGAGGTGAGGAGAGATTGACTGCCCTTGACATCAATGCATAATTTGATCGAGTGTGGCATCAAGGAGCCCTAGTAAAACTGAAGTCAATGGGAATCGGGGGGGAAACTCTCCATTGGCTGGAGTCATACCTCGCACAAAGGGAGATGGTTGTGGTTGTTGGAGCTCAATCATCACAGCCCCAGGACATTGCTGCAGGAGTTTCTCAGGGTAGTGTCCTAGACCCAACCATCTTCAGCTGCTTCATCAATGACCCTCCCTCTATCATAAGGTCAGAAGTGGGGATGTTCGCTGATGACTGCAGTGTTCAGTGCCATTCACAACTCCTCAGATAATGAAACAGTCCATGCCGCATGCAGCAAGACCTGGACGACATTCAGGCTTGGGCTTATAAGTGGCAAGTAACATTCGCGCCACACAATGACTATCTCCAACAAGCAAGAGTTTAACCACTGCCCCTTGACATTCAACGGTATTACTATAAGATTAGGATCACAGGTCACACACAGATACCCAAAGGATTTGTAAGGTATTTTATGAAAGAGCTACAGTTTTAAAGCATAATCAGATAATGCATACGGTTAAGATAGGTAAAGACATACAACCCGTGACAGTTGAGACTGAAATGACTGGACGGACTGTTGAGTTGTTCCTTGAGTTGTAGCCAACATCCCCAGCATTGAAGCATTGACCACACTTGATCAGCTCCGCTGGGCAGGCCACATTGTTCGCATGCCAGACACGAGACTACCAAAGCAAGCGCTCTACTCGAAACTCCTTCATGGCAAACGAGCCAAAGGTGGGCAGAGGAAACGTTACAAGGACACCTTCAAGCCTCCCTGATAAAGTGTAACATCCCAACTGACACCTGGGAGTCCCTGGCCAAAGACCGACCTAAGAGGAGGAAGTGCATCCAGGAGGGCACTGAGCACCTCGAGTCTCAGCAACGAGAGCGTGCAGAAATCAAGCGCAGGCAGCGGAATGAACGTGCGGCAAACCTGCCCCACCCACCCCTTCCCTCAACGACTATCTGTCCCACCTGTGACAGGGACTATGGTTCTCGTATTGGACTATTCAGCCACCTAAGGACTCATTTTTAGAGTGAAAGCAAATTTTCCTCGATTCCGAGGAACTGCCTATGATGATGATGAGTGGGGAGAGAAGGCAAAAAAGAAGTATAAAAAAAATGAAGGGTGACATCAGCCAAGGGGGTAAGTGATTGGCTGGTGATTGGTGAGTAGTTTTTCTTCTTTTTCTTTTCCTTTATCAGTAGGTAACCTTTATCATTGTTGTTAATTTAAGGATTAAGTCATGACAGGAGAGCCCAGACCCGTGTCATGCTCCTCCTGTGCTATGTGGGAACTCGGGGAAGCTTCCAGTGTCCGTGACGACTACATGTGCAGGAAGTGTATCCTACTGCAGCTCCTGACAGACCACATTGCAGCGCTGGAGCTGCGCATGGATTCACTCTTCACTCTGAAGTATCTGCGATGCTGAGGATATCATGAATAGTACGTTTAGTGAGTTGGTCACACCGCAGGCAAAGGTTACAAAGGCAGAGAGGGAATGGCTGAGCAGCAGGAAGAGCAGTGGAAGGAAGGTAGTGCAGCGGTCCCCTGTGGTCATCCCCCTGCAAAATAGATACACCGTTTTGGGTACTGTTGGGGGGATGACTCATCAGGGGAGGGCAGCAGCAGCCAAGTTCATGGCACCATGGGTAGCTCTGCTGCACAGGAGGACAGGAAAACGTGTGGGAGAGCTATAGTGGTCGGGGATTCTATTGTAAGGGGAATAGATGGGTGTTTCTGCAGTCGCAACCGAGACTCCAGGATGGTATGTTGCCTCCCTGGTGCAAGGGTCAAGGATATCCCGGAGCAGCTGCAGGACATTTTGGAGGGGGAGGGTGACCAGCCAGTTGTCGTGGTGCATATAGGTACCTACGATAAAGGTAAAAAACGGGATGAGGTCCTACAAGCTGAATTTAGGGAGCTAGGAGTTAAATTAAAAAGCAGGACCTCAAAGGTAATAATCTCAGGATTGCTACCAGTGCCACGTGCTAGTCAGAGTCGAAATAGCAGGATAGCTAAGATGAATGCATGGCTTGAAGAGTGGTGCAGGAGGGAGGGATTCAAATTCCTGGGACATTGGAACCGGTTCTGGGGGAGGTGGGACCAGTACAAACTGAATGATCTGCACCTGGGGGACCGGAACCAATGTCCTAGGGGAAGTGTTTGCTAGTGCTGTTCAGGAGGGTTAATCCAATATGGCAGGGGGATGGGAACCTATGAAGGGATACAGAGGTAAATAAAATGGGGGCAGAAGCAAAAGATAGAAAGAAGAAAAGTAAAAGTGGAGGGCAAAAATCTAAAAAGGGCCACATTACAGCAAAATTCTAAAGGGACAAAGTGTGTTAAAAAGACAAGCTTGAAGGCTCTCTGCCTCAATGCGAGGAGTATTCGTAATAAGGTGGACGAATTAACTGCACAGGCAGCTATTAACGAATATGAACTAATTGGGATTACGGAGACATGGCTCCATGGTGACCAAGGCTGGGAACTCAACATCCAGGGGTATTCAACATTCAAAAAGGATAGACGGAAAGGAAAAAGAGGTGGGGTAGTGTTGCTGGTTAAAGAGGAAATTAACGCAATCGTAAGGAAGGACATTAGCTTGGATGATGTGGAATCTGTATGGGTAGAGCTGCGGAATACCAAAAGGCAGAAAACAATAGTGGGAGTTGTGTACAGACTACCAAACCGTAGTAGTGAGGTTGGGACAGCATCAAACAAGAAATTAGGGATGCGTGCAATAAAGGTACAGCAGTTATCATGGGCGACTTTAATCTACATATAGATTGGGCTAACCAAACTGGTAGAAATATGGTGGAGGAGGATTTCCTGGAGTGTATTAGGGATGGTTTTCTAGACCAATATGTCGAGGAACCAACTAGAGGACAGGCCATCCTAGACTGGGTGATGTCTAATGAGAAAGGACTAATTTGCAATCTTGTTGTGCGAGGTCCCTTGGGGAAGAGTGACCATAATATGATAGAATTCTTTATTAGGATGGAGAGTGACACAGTTAATTCAAAGACTAGGGTCCTGAACTTAAGGAAAGATAACTTCGATGGTATGAGACGTGAATTGGCTAGAATAGACTGGCGAATGATACTTAGAGTTGACGGTGGATAGGATATGGCAGACATTTAAATATCACATGGATGAACTTCAGCAATTGTACATCCCTGTTTGGAGTAAAAATAAAACGGGGAAGGTGGCTCAACCATGGCTAACATGGGAAATTAGGGATAGTGTTAAATCCAAGGAAGAGACATATAAAGTGGCCAGAAAAAGCAGCAAACCTGAGGACTGGGAGAAATTTAGAATCCAGCAGAGGAGGTCAAAGTGTTTAATTAGGAGGGGAAAAATAGAGTATGAGAGGAAGCTTGCTAGGAACATAAAAACTGACTGCAAAAGCTTCTATAGATATGTGAAGAGAAAGTGATTAGTGAAGACAAACATAGGTCCCTTGCAGTCAGAATCAGGTGAATTTATAATGGGGAACTGAGAAATGGCAGACCAATTGAACAAATACTTTGGTTCTGTCTTCACAAAGGAAGACACGAATAACTTTCTGGAAATACTAGGGGAACAAAGGATCTAGCGAGAAGAACGGAAGGAAATCCTTATTAGTCAGGAAATTGTGTTAAGGAAATTGATGGGATTGAAGGCCGATAAATCCCCAGGGCCTGATAGTCTCCATCCCAGAGTACTTAAGGAAGTGGCCCTAGAAATAGTGGATGCATTGGTGATCATTTTCCAACAGTCTGTCGACTCTGGATCAGTTCCTATGGACTGGAGGGTAACTAATGTAACACACTTTTTAAAAAAGGAGGGAGAGAGAAAACGGGGAATTATAGACCGGTTAGCCTGACATCGGTAGTGGGGAAAATGTTGGAATCAATTATTAAAGATGAAATAGCAGCACATTTGGAAAGCAGTAACAGGATCGATCCAAGTCAGCATGGATTTTTGAAAGGGAAATCATGCTTGACAATTCTTCTAGAATTTTTTGAGGATGTAACTAGTAGAGTGGACAAGGGAGAACCAGTGGATGTGGTGTATTTGGACTTTCAAAAAGCTTTTGACAAGGTCCCACACAAGAGATTGTTGTGCAAAATTAAAGCACATGGTATCGGGGCTAATGTATTGACGTGGATAGAGAATTGGTTAGCAGACAGGAAGCAGAGAGTCGGGATAAACGGGTCCTTTTCAGAATGGCAGGCAGTGACTAGTGGGGTGCCGCAGGGCTCAGTGCTGGGACCTCAACTATTTACAATATACATCAATGATTTAGATGAAGGAATTGAGAGTAATATCTCCAAGTTTGCAGATGACACTCAGCTGATTGGCGATTTGAGCTGTGAGGAAGATGCTAAGAGGCTGCAGGGTGACTTGGACAGGTTAGGTGCGTGGGCAAATGCAAGGCAGATGCAGTATAATGTGGATAAATGTGAGGTTATCCACTTTGGTGGCAAAAACGTGAAGGCAGAATATTATCTGAATGGCAGCAGATTCGGAAAAGGGGAGGTGCAACGAGACCTGGGTGTCATGGTACATCAGTCATTGAAAATTGGCATGCAGATTCAGCAGGTGGTGAAGACGGCAAGTGGCATGTTGGCCTTCATAGCTAGGGGATTTGAGTATAGGAGCAGGGAGGTCTTACTGCAGTTGTACAGGGCCTTGGTGAGGCCTCACCTGGAATATTGTGTTCAGTTTTGGTCTCCTAATCTAAGGAAGGATGTTCTTGCAATTGAGGAAGTGCAGCGAAGGTTCACCAGACTGATTCCAAGGATGGCAGGACTGACATATGAGGAGAGACTGGATCGACTGGGCCTGTATTCACTGGAGTTTACAAGAATGAGCGGGGATCTCATAGAAACATATAAAATACTGACGGGACTGAACAGGTTAGATGCAGGAAGAATGTTCCCGATGTTGGGGAAGTCCAGAACCAGGGGTCACAGTTTAAGAATAAGGGGTAAGCCATTTAGGACCGAGATGAGGAGAAACTTCTTCACTCAGAGTTGTGAACCTGTGGAATTCTCTACCACAGAGTTGTTGATGCCAGTTCGTTAGATGTGTTCAAGAGGGAGTTAAATATGGCCCTTATGGCTAAAGGGATCAAGGGGTATGGAGAGAAAGGACGAAAGGGGTACTGAGGGAATGATCAGCCATGATCTTATTGAATGGTGGTGCAGGATCGAAGGGCAGAATGGTCTACTCCTGCACCTATTTTCTATGATTCTATGTTTCCTTGAGTTGTTGGAGGTGTTAGGCCATTGGCCAGCATTGATCCACCTCAAAGGTTAAGACTTAAGCAAGGTGTTATGCTAGTCAGCTAGCATTCACCCACCCTGTAAAAACCTCTGCCCCGAACTGCCTGTTTTTCCCCTCTTGGTCACCCATTTTTATACTTTATTTTGATGGGCTGGTGGATACCTGCTGTCAATCATCTTTTACCCATCGTATCGTCCAATTACAGGGGAAAGTGTATTACTGGGTAATTTCTTCCTTATCTCTGTCTGAAGTTCTTATTGCCCTTTCAAGAAACAGCTTGTTTATCTTTAAGGCTCCATGCTAAATTCTTTAACGTCATAGCTAAGCCTTGAAGGCATGTTTTTCTGTTTTGTCTTGCTGTAACCTTAGCTCTCTGTCTGCTGTGAGCTGGCACAGTATTTCTTTTATAAAATCATTATTTCTTTTATAATTTGCAATTTCTTTGGGTTTAAAGATTTCTTACATTACCATCTCTGAATCCCCCACCATCAACATCCAGAAACTTAACTGGACCAGCCACATAAATACTGTGGCAACAAGAGCAGGTCAGAGGCTGGGTATTCTGCAGCGAGTGTCTTACCTCCTGACTCCCCAAAGCCTTTCCACCATCTACAAGGCAGAAGTCAGGAGTGTGATGGAATACTTTCCATTTGCCTAGATGAATGCAGCTCCAACAACACTCAAGAAGCTGGACACCATCTGGGAGAAAGCAGTCCATTTGATAGGCACCCCAGCCACCACCTAAAACATTTACTTCCTCCACCACCAGCGTACTGAGTCTGCAGTATACACCATCTACAAGATGCATTGCAGCAACTCGCCAAGGCTTCTTCGCAGCACCTCCCAAACCTGCGACCTCTACCACCTAGAAGGACAAGGACAGCAGGTGCATGGGAATACCATCACCTCCACATTCCCCTCCAAATTACACACCTGACTTGGAAGTATATCGCTGTTCCTTCATCGTTGCTGGGTCAAAATCCTTGAACTCCCTCTGCAACAGCACTATGGGAGTGAGTACCTTCACTACACAGACTGCAGTGGTTCAAGAAGGCGGCTCACCACTACCTTGAAGGGCAATTAGGGATGGGTAATAAATGCTGGCCTTGCCAGCGACGTCCATATCCCATGAACAAATTTTTTTTCAATCCACATAGGCTGGCTTTTCTGATTATTCCTGTCTTCCCCTAACAGTTTGGCAAAGATTGTGAATGGTCATTTGAAGAATCGTGGTTGTGAAAGCATGTTATTCCCCCATGAAGTTCACTGGGCCAGTTTATGCTGTAATCTCTAAAGATGTGTGTTATAAAGTAGAAATGGAAAGCACACAGAGCCACAGTGTCTTGATTCATAGTATTCATGGAATGCAGTCCTCAGATAGAATCTGACTCGAGAACTGGATCTCTTGAAATTTCTTGGTATGAAAGCGGTGCAGACACAGGAAGGAAAAGATGTAATCGCTGATGCTTTTCATTTTGGTTTACAGAAGGTTACTTTATTGAAGACCTCATCAGCCACGACAGTATGTCTGTGCCCTGGTAGAAGGAATCCTTATTTTCAAACCAGATTTATAAAATAATCACTGTTACACAAAATTAATGCTTCTTGGCGCCTTAGTGCCATTAAGAGTATGAATAAATGTTAACTGAATATACCCTGGGCAACAGACACCCAGCATGTTGATCTTCACTGCAGTAATGGCAGAGCTTAGGCGTAAGGGAGGAAAAATAGGCAGGGGGAAAACAGAGATACATACCCTTAAAAGGGGGAGACGTGCTGACATGTTCTGTTCCCGCCATAACATTTAAGTGATATTGAGCGGACTTTTAGAAGAGAATTTTCATAGCTTTTCCCGATCTGCTGCTATAACATTTTTAGCTCTTTCAAAGAGCTAGCACGGGCCTGACAGGCCAAATGGCTATCTTCTGTGCTGTGTCATTCTATGATTCTAACTTTGGTGGAAACCCTGGAGAAATGGCGTAAATGGTTGATCATAGCCATTTAAGCCATTTCTCAGGGATGCTGATTCTGCTGAAGTTACGGCGGGAGACTGGGAGAACCTCCACAGAAATTCCAGAGGCTTGTGTTTAAAGTCCATATTGTTTTTCTTTCTCAAGTGTGAAAGAACCACAGCAACACACTTGGGGGAAAAAATATATAGTATTATATGTCTTGTGTCTGTCTGTTGTTTGTAAATATTATAGAGATATTGGCCTGTAATTTGCGGTTAGCGGCGAAGCAAAGGCGCTCCCCTCTGGCCCCAAAGAAAGCTGCCCACAGATCTCGCGATCTCTGTGACGAGAAGTTTACCTTTCTCGATGGGCAATTGATTGAAGCACTGTGTGGTGGGAATACCCATCGCAGAGCTACAGTGAGCTCAACAAGCTGTCTGAGCAGCCAATCACATTGAAGAATTCTCACAGACAGCAAACCAGGAAATAAAAAGCAGCTTTTGTCCTCATTTTAAAAAAAAATGTTAGAGAGCAAAATAAAGATTGGGAGTTTCACATGGGGATAAGGTAGAAGCTGAATTATCATGAACAACTTGAAACGAAAAAATTTTTTTTTAAATTGTAATTTTTGTCATCATGGAGAATTTTGACACTCCACAAATATAAAAATGTGTTTTTCAGAGCCAGAATGTTTGTCTAGCAGTCAATACTCTGTTAAAACCCCAGTTACATCTATTCCAACAAGGCTAAACAGTTAATGGGGTATTTAACAACGATACTAGCGCAGAATAGCTCAGGTTTTCATCAGTTGCACTGATTTTACAGATTGCCAGCTATGGGGAGGGGTGCGGTCCACAGCGCAGCCAGTGTCGGAGCAGTGAATAACTAACCCCACCTTCAGGATTTCCACGTTTGCATGTGTATGCACTAAATCCTGAAGTTAAGGTCACTTTCAGAGGGGTAATGACGGTAATCGCTGACAGTTCGCCATCATTGCACACTGCAAAATCCAGGCCATAATGCTTTTTGATGTGTTGTCTTTTTATTTCCCTCTTTCTCCTCTCTATGGTCTCCCAAGCGGAGAAGGTAGGCAGGTGTCTGAATTCTCGGCTTCTACCTATGTGCCAATCTCGGACTATCCACTCGGAAGTACACAGAGTACACTCTGCTTCTGATGTGCACCACGTCATAGCACCCCATGGAGATTATAGAATAACTATGTGATGAACCACAGGTTTAAACTCCCATCCTGGGATCAAGCAGTGGGCCATTTGGGATAATTCACACTTTGTTCATTTTCAGTGTACAGCGTCACATGTTTTTCATTTATTTGTGGCCTTGCCAATGGGCAATAAGCGAATGGGCTAAGGTTTGGCAGATGGAATACAATGTCGGAAAGTGTGAGGTCATCCACCTTGGGAAAAAAAAACAGTAAAAGGGAATATTATTTGAATGGGGAGAAATTACAACATGCTGCGGTGCAGAGGGACCTGGGGGTCCTTGTGCATGAATCCCAAAAAGTTAGTTTGCAGGTGCAGCAGATAATCAGGAAGGCGAATGGAATGTTGGCCTTCATTGCAAGAGGGATGGAGTACAAAAGCAGGGAGGTCCTGCTGCAACTGTACAGGGTATTGGTGAGGCCGCACCTGGAGTACTGCGTGCAATTTTGGTCACCTTACTTAAGGAAGGATATACTAGCTTTGGAGGGGGTACAGAGACGATTCACTAGGCTGATTCCGGAGATGAGGGAGTTACCTTATGATGATAGATTGAGTAGACTAGGTCTTTACTCGTTGGAGTTCAGAAGGATGAGGGGTGATCTTATAGAAACATTTAAAATAATGAAAGGGATAGACAAGATAGAGGCAGAGAGGTTGTTTCCACTAGTCGGGGAGACTAGAACTAGGGGGCACAGCCTCAAAATACGGGGGAGCCAATTTAAAACCGAGTTGAGAAGGAATTTCTTCTCCCAGAGGGTTGTGAATCTGTGGAATTATCTGCCCAGGGAAGCAGTTGAGGCTAGCTCAATGTATGAATGTATTCAAATCACAGATAGATAAATTTTTAACCAATAAGGGAATTAAGGGTTATAGGGAGCGGGCGTTTAAGTGGAGCTGAGTCCACGGCCAGATCAGCCATGATCTTTTTGAATGACGGAGCAGGCTCGAGGGGCTAGATGGCCTACTCCTGTTTCTAATTCTTATGTTCTTATGCCTATAGCTTAACTGACGCACACATATTACTGGATGTTTTTCATTGGTTACAATAAAAATAGGAAAAGTACAGTGTGTGAATGTATGTCAACACATAAACCGATGGTCAGGAATGAGTTTCACTTGTATGGATTTGCTCATATCTAATAATACAGGATTGCGTATCGCACCAGTTTCATTCACCTTGATCATTCGGTACCTGTAAACATCTCACTTAATGTAAACTGTGGGATGAAAACACTTATTTCACGTAAATATATCTGTCTGGATCCCTCTTACTGAACTTATCATTCATTTTTTTTTTTCAGATTCTGGTGGCATTAAGACATTTGCACTTTAAGAACATTGTGCACTGTGACCTGAAGCCTGAGAATGTACTACTTGCCTCAGCAGACCCTTTCCCTCAGGTGAGTTGTATTTTGTCAAAACCATATTTACATTTTGTAATGTCAGCACTTCCACTTTGTCTAAAGTAAATCTCAATGACAGCTAGTTTATATCCTAGCATTTATTAAAATGAATTCTATTTTCTATATTCGGGATTCTAAAGATTTTTACATTATACTTTCAATCTGTGTTTGCCCAATTAACTCACTCACTTCATCATGTCATCACAATCCATGGGATATCAGCTGTATACCACAGCTTCACATTTGTATCCTTTGCACCTTCTGATCATTATCACATTGCTCCTTATGGGAGCTTGCTTGTGCGCAAATAGGCTGCCGCATTTGGTACATTACAACAGTGACTACACTCCAAAAGTACTTCATTGGTTGTAAAGCACTTTGAGACGTCCGGTGGTCGTGAAAGGTGCTATATAAATCCAAGTCTGTCTTTTTTTTCTCTTTTTTTTTGATTCTTTAGAATATAGTGATGGTTAACAAAACAATCAGATGTATTGGTTTGAAGGTGTCACTGAGTCCAAACGGAATCTCCGTGTGTTAATGACTATTATCTGCACTAACTTTAATTTAGTGCTCTTCCATTGGCTCAGTAACTCCTCCAAACTAGTGATGACCCCTTCCTGTTTAGGCAATAATATTCCCCCAAAAAATGCATGTGCAATAACCAAAGTAAACGAAAATATGTTAAAGTTAGTGGTGCTGTTTAAGAACATAAGAAATAGGAGCAGGAGAAGGCCATTTGGCCCCTCGAGCCTGCTCCGCCATTCAATAAGATCATGGCAGATCTGATCATGGACTCAACTCCACTTCCCTGCCCGCTCCCCATAACCCTTTATTCCCTTATCGCTCAAAAATCTGTCTACCTCTGCCTTAAATATATTCAATGACCCAGCCTCCATAGCTCTCTGGGACAGAAAATTCCATAGATTTACAACACTCTGAGAGAAGAAATTCCTCCTCATCTCAGTTTTAAATGGGTGGCCCCTTATTCTGAGATTATGCCCCCTAGTTTTAGTTTCTCCTATGAGTGGAAACATCCTCTCTGCATCCACCTTGTCGAGCCTCCTCATTATCTTATATGTTTCGATAAGATCATCTCATTCTTCTGAACTCCAATGAGTATAGGCCCAATCTACTCAACGTATCTTCATAAGTCAACCCCATCATCTCCAGAATCAACCTAGTGAACCTTCTCTGAACAGCCTCCAATGCAAGTATATCCTTCCTTAAATACAGAGACCAAAACTGTACACAGTACTCTAGGTGTGGCCTCACCAATACCCTGTACAGTTGTAGCAGGACGTCCCTGCTTTTATACTCCATCCCCCTTGCAATAAAGGACAACATTCCATTTGCCTTCCTGATTACTTGCTGTACCTGCATACTAACTTTGTGTTTCATGCACAAGGACCCCCAGGTCCCTCTGTACCGTAGCACTTTGTAATTTTTCTCCATTTAAATTATAATTTGCTTTTCTATTTTTGCTGCCAAAGTGGATAACCACACATTTTCCCACATACTCCACCTGTCAAATTTTTGCCCACTCACCCAGCCTGTCTATATCCCTTTGCAGATTTTTTGTATCCTCCTCGCAATTTGCTTTCCCACCCATCTTTGTATCATCAGCAAACTTGGCTACATTACACTCAGTCCCTTCATCCAAGTCATTAATATAGATTGTAAATAGTTGAGGCCCCAGCACCAATCTCTGGGGCACCCCACTAGTTACTGTTTACCAACTGGACAATGACCCATTTATCCCGACTCTCTGTTTTCTCATTGATAGCCAATCCTCTATCCATGCTAATATATTACCCCCAACCCTGTGAACTTCTAACTTGTGCAGTAACCTTTTATGTGGCACCTTATCGAATGCCTTCTGGAAATCCAAATACACCACATCCATTGGTTCCCCCTTATCCACATTGCTCATTACATCCTCAAAGTACTCCAGCAAATTTGTCAAACGTGATTTCCCTTTCATAAAACCATGTTGACTCTGCTTGATTGAATCATGCTTTTCCAAATGTCCTGCTACTGTTTAATAATGGACTCCAGCATTTTCCCAATGACAGATGTTAGGCTAACTGGTCTATAGTTTCCTGCTTTCTGTCTGCCTCCTTTTTTAAATAGGGGAGTTACATTTGCGGTTTTCCAATCCGCAGGGACCTCCCCAGAATCCAGGGAATTTTGGTAGATTACAACCATTGCATCCACTATCTCTGTAGCCACTTCTTTTAAGACCCTCGGATGCAAGCCATCAGATCCAGTGGACTTGTCCGCCTTTAGTCCCATTATTTTACCGAGTACTACTTCATTAGTGATTGTATTAAGTTCCTCCCTTCCTATAGCCCCTTGATTATCCACTATTGGGATGTTGTTAGTCTCTTCTACCGTGAAGACCAATACAAAATATTTGTTCAAAATCTCTGCCATTTCCTTGTTCCCCATTGTTAATTCCCCAGTCTCATCCTCTAGGGAACCAACATTTACTTTAGCCACTCTTCCTTTTTATGTACCTGTAGAAACTCTTACTATCTGTTTTTATATTTCTTGCTAGTTTACTTTCATAATCTATCTTTCCTCTCTATCATTTTTTTAGTTCTTTGCTGGCTTTTAAAAGTTTCCCAATCCTCTGGCCTCCCACTAGTCTTGGCCACTTTGTATGTCCTTGTTTTCAATTTGATACCATCTCTTATTTCCTTAGTTAGCCACGGATGGTTATCCCTTCTCTTAGTCTTTCCTTCTCATTGGGATATGTTTTTATTGCGAGTTATGAAATGTCTCCTTAAATTTTCTGTTTTTAGTGTTCGCACTGTAACTCGCTTCACTGCAGAATGAAAGAATGTGCGTTTATGCCGACAATTCTTCAGATGTTGATGTTTCTCTTCCATAACTCCTCATGGCCCACCAAGAGTCATGTTGTGTTGGCCTGGAAACATGGCCTTAGATGGTTCAATCGCACTCCCTCCGTATACAGTATGAACAATGAATCAACAATGGAAGCTAACCGAAAGCATAAAATGTCACAATAATCGAAAAATCACTTGCAAGGCGTCACCCTGAACAGAAATAGTTTTTTTTAAAGACATGTAATTATTTTAACTTCTATTATCTTGTACTGCATTCAACTAATTCCAAGTGCTAAGATCTTGGATTTATTCCACTGCTACATAGGCATCAATCTGAAAAGAACTCATTACCAAGCAGCATTTTACCTAATTTCAACACTGAATAATCTTTGGTCTGCATAGCCAATGTTAATGTTATCCTCTTTTTTAAAAACTCCTTGGTGATTGTTCACTTAGTGGCATCATCCAATCATGTGAAAAGCACAATTAAAGGAAAGAAAGACTTGCATTTATATAGTGCCTTTCACGACCTCAGGACATTCCAAAGCACTTTGCAGCCAAGGAAGTATTTTTCGAAGTCTAGCCACTATTGTAACGTAGAAAACATGGCGGCCAATTTGCGCACAGCAAGCTCGCACAAACCACAATGTGATAATGACCAGATAATCTGTCATTCAGATAAGATTTAGATCCCATCAGTGTGAGGTGCCCCCAAACCAGGATGGTACGAAAATGTAGATTTCATCCCATGGCAGCTCCCTGCCCATTTTTTTTGTATTACATATTATGGAACTAATTCATGTTACAAAAATGTAGATCTAAATATTAATAGTATATGGAGAGCTGAACTGAGGCACAGATTATGAGCTGGCTTTGTTGACATTAGTATCATTTGTTTCCCCCATCCTGTCCTCTATTCTCAACTGAGACTTTGTGGCATCATGTGCTGTAAGTTAATAATTTTTTGTGAGCAATTTTTATTTTTGAAAGATGCACTGCTGGGGATGGCTCTTTTTAAGTAAAAGTTCCTTATCCAAGCATAAAGCATTAGCCAATTTTAGCTCAGCACATTACATTTAATCCATCCACTAACATTTCATCCCAGAGGCAATGTCACATTATAAAATCTATTGACTTCTATAGAGTAGTCATTTCTGTTTAATGTTTCCTGTTTAATTATATTGAATGGCAGAACAATGATTTAGAAATTGGCTGTTTTTTGTCCCTTCTGCAGAAGTCTTGGGTAACATTTCTTGTCAATTGTATTTATCGGGATTCAACTGTACAAAATGCGGACCTTGAATTCTGTATTGCACAACAAGGCTGTGTGGTGAAGATTCTGTTTTTAAATCAGATTGTGTAACTTTATGCATTTTTAATATCTAGTGGGAAAATATCAACCCTATCAATTCCTTTCAAAATCCTAAAAACCTTGAATCAAATCACCCGTTAACCTTCGATGCTCCAGGGAATACAAGCCTAGTTTATGTAATCCCTCCTCATAATCTAATCCTTGGCGCCATGGTAACATTCTGGTGAATCTGCACTGCATTCCTCCCAAGGCCAATGTATCCTCTCTCAGGTGTGATGTCCAGAACACTACACAGTACTTCAGATGTGGTCTAACCAGGGCATTGTATAGCTGGAGCAAAACTTCCCCCCCCACCCCCTTTATATTCTAGCCCTCAAGTTATAAAGGCTAACATTCCATTAGCCTTTTTGATTTGTTTTTGTCCCTGACTACTACATTTTAGTGATCTGTGTACATGGATCTCTAAATCTCTTTGGGCCTCCTCTGTTCCTAGCTTTTCACTATTTAAATAATACTCAGATCTATCCTTTTTATGGTCCAAAATGGATGACCTCACACTGCATTGAAATCCACCTGCCATAGTTTTGGCCACTCACTTTATCAATGTTTCTCTCAAATTTTATGCCCCAGTCTACACTATTTACTACTATAGAGGCATAAAATACAAAACATGGTGTTAATGTTGAACTTGTACAAGATCTTTGACAGCAGTTAGAGTATTGTGTGCGATGTTGAGCACCCTGTTATAAGGGAAGATATAAAACCAATGGAAAATGTGCAGTGTAGATTCATTAGGATGTTATCAGGGATGCGGTTAAAGCCATGGAGAGATTTGAGAGTTTAAAATGTTTTTTCACTAGAATAAGATTAAGGAGTGATATAACGGGGGCTGTCAAGATTAAGAAGGGTTGTGACAAAGTAAATAGTGATAGGTTGTTAGGAAGATGATAAGATCAAGGGACAATTTTAGATAACCACAAGAAGAATTAAAGAAGTTAGAAAGAAATTCTTTACAGATAGAATAATTAATATGTGGAATTCTCTACCATAAACCATTGTACTGTACATCCATGATTATTTTTTAAAGGAAATTAGATATTTACTTGAAAAAGAGGACTACTAAGGGGTCTGAGCTGTGAACAAGAAACTGGCATTAAACTAGGTGGTTCATGTGGAGAAAAACACCAACACGTGTTGGGCCAAATGGTTTGTTTCTATGCTATATCATTCTATGATCTGTGGAACCATGACCCAGCCTGGCATACCTGTGATTTCAAAATTAACTACTGCAAACAAACTATCACTTCAGACTAAACAAATTAATATATATATCTTTGAAGCCATTCTTGAATGAAAGCTGAATTTTTAGATTTCCAATGAGCGTTGATATTTTTCCTCTAGGTAAAGCTCTGTGACTTTGGCTTTGCTCGTATTATTGGTGAGAAATCATTCAGACGGTCTGTGGTGGGAACCCCAGCCTACCTTGCACCAGAAGTCCTCCGAAGCAAAGGATACAACCGGTCCCTTGATATGTGGTCAGTGGGCGTTATAATCTATGTGAGCCTCAGTGGCACTTTTCCATTCAATGAAGATGAAGATATTAATGACCAAATTCAAAATGCAGCATTCATGTACCCACCAAATCCATGGAAAGAAACCTCCAGCGAAGGTAGGAGTTTATCCATTGAATCAGCCGAATAAATTTCCAAATTGAGCATGTGCATGCCAATGGACACTGGATGTGTAATTGGTTTACTGTAGCTTACTAGCAGTTAGTAGTTGTCGCACTTCATTGGGCTGTTAGTGAGGGGTTTTCTCTGATGTGAAACTGATTTAAAATTAACACAGTATTGCACACACAGATTCTTAAAGACAACTGCAAAATATTAACAACAATAAGACAATTGTTTTGTGGTTCTTATAGTTACCTTCTCATCTACTTAAGCATCCTCTACGAGCTGCCCCTTGGTGATGTCATCTTTAGACATTGGGGCAGCTTCCATTTATAAGCAGATGTACATCTCCATCACCTCTCTTGATCCCTCCATTGCCTCTTTCCTTGTCTGACATCCAGTATCGGATGAGCCTCAATTTCCACCAACTGAACATTGGCAAGGCCAAAGATATTGTCTTCAGCTCCTGTCACAAACTCTGTACCTGTACCACTGATTCCATTCCCCTTCCTGGCTGTTGTTGCAAGTTGATACAGACAGCTCACACCCTTAGCATCCTATTAAACCATAGTTGAGCTTCTCACCCTATATCCTCTCCATCACAAATACCACCTTTTTCCTCCTCGATAACATTGCCCAGCTTCACCATCCCCCCCCCCCCCCCCCCCCGTTTACCTGGACGCCACGATCCAGGAGCTAGTCACACCAATTAAAGTAATTAATTCAGATTTGATCAGGGACAGGAGCGTGTGACTACGAGTGAGGAAGGTATGGGGACTCTGGATGGAGTGATGGAAGAGCCTCAAACCTTGCTCTTGTTCAACATATTCAAGGCTCTTACTCCCTGTGTGGACGAAAGCAGGAACTGCAGGGAGGATGAGCAAACTGACCACAGCACCATGGTACAGGGGGCCCTTCAAGTGGGGGGAGTAAAAAGAAACATTGTAGTGGTAGGGGACAGTATCATTAGGGGGATAAATAAGGTTCTCTGCAGCCAAGAGTATGAGTCCCAAAGGCTGTGTTTTTGAGGATGTAACTAGTAGAGTGGACAAGGGAGAACCAGTGGATGTGGTGTATTTGGACTTTCAAAAAGCTTTTGACAAGGTCCCACACAAGAGATTAGTGTGCAAAATTAAAGCACATGGTATTGGGGGTAATGTATTGACATGGATAGAGAACTGGTTGGCAGACAGGAAGCAAAGAGTAGGAATAAACGGGTCCTTTTCAGAATGGCAGGCAATGACGAGTGGGGTACTGCAAGGTTCAGTGCTGGGACCCCAGCTATTTACAATATACATTAATGATTTAGACAAAGGAATTGAATGTAATATCTCCAAGTTTGCAGAAGACACTAAGCTGGGTAGCAGTGTGAGCTGTGAGGAGGATGCTAAGAGGCTGCAGGGTGACTTGGAGAGGTGAGGTGAGTGGGCAAATGCATGGCAGATGCAGTATAATGAAGATAAATGTGAGGTTATCCACTTTGATGGCAAAAACAGGAAGGCAGAATATCTGAATGGGTGACAGATTAGGAAAAGGGGAGGTGCAACGAGACTTTTGTGTCATGGTACCTCAGTCATTGAAAGTTGGCATGCAGGTACAGCAGGCGGTGAAGAAGGCAAATGGCATGTTGGCCTTCATAGCGAGAGGATTGAGTATAGGAGCAGGGAGGACTTACTGCAGTTGTACAGGGCCTTGGTGAGGCCACTCCTTGAATATTGTGTACAGTTTTGGTCTCCTAATCTGAGGAAGGACATCCTTGCTATTGAGGGAGTACAGTGAAGGTTCACCAGACTGATTCCCGGGATGGCAGGACTGACATATGAAGAAAGATTGGATCGACTAGGCTTATATTCACTGGAATTTAGAAGAATGAGAGGGGATCTCATAGAAACATAAAAAATTCTGACAGGATTGGACAGGTTAGATGCAGGAGAATGATCCCGATGTTGGGGAAGTCCAAAACCAGGGGTTACAGTCTAAGGATAAGGGGTAAGCCATTTAGGACTGAGATGAGGAGAAATTTCTTCACTCAGAGAATTGTGAACCTGTGGAATTCTCTACCACAGAAAGTTGTTGAGGGCAGTTTGTTAGATATATTCAAAAGGGAGTTAGATGTGGCCCTTACAGCTAAAGGGATCAAGGGGTATGGAGAGAAAGCAGGAATGAGGTACTGAAGTTGCATGATCAGCCATGATCATATTGAATGGTGGTGCAGGCTCGAAGGGCTGAATGGCCTACTCCTGCACCTATTTTCTATGTTTCTGCCCGGTGCCAGGGCTAATGACACCTCCTCAGGGCTGGAGAAGAATTTGGGAGTGGGAGGGGGAAGATCCAGTTGTTGTCGTGGTCCATGTGGGTACCAACGACATAGGACAAAGAAACAGGTTCTGTTGAGGGAGTATGAGAAGCTAGGGGCTAAATTAGAAAGCAGAACTACAAAGGTGGTAATCTCTGGATTACTACCTGAGCCAAGAGAAAATTTGCATAGGGTAAATAAGATCTGAGAGTTAAACACGTAGCTCAAAGACTGGTGTGGGAGAAATGGATTTTGGTTCTTGGGACACTGGCACCAGTACTGAGGTAAGAGGGAGCTGTTCCATTTGGACGGGCTCCACTAAGACCGTGCTGCGACAAGGGTCCTGGCGAATCAAATTACTATGGCTGTAGTGAGGGCTTTAAACTAATTAGTTGTTGGGGGGGGGGGGAGGATTCAGGTGAGCAAAAATTTAAAAAGTCAAAGAATAAGGAGAAGGCAATAGAGCAGGGTAGCACTGGGGGAATGAAAACCAGAGTGTGCCAGGAAGAGACAGAATGTATAAACATAAAGGTGAATCAGAAAGTGGGGTCAAAGCAGGAAAAAATGGTAAAAAATCAAATTTAAAAGCTCTTTATCTGAATGCATGTAGTATTCGTAACAAAATGGATGAGTTGACGGCACAAATAGATACAAATGGGTATGATCTGATAGCCATTACAGAGATGTGGTTGTAAGGTGACCAGGATTGGGAACTAAATATTCAGGAATACTTGACAATTCAGAAGGACAGACAGGAAGGAAAAGGAGGTGGGTAGCACTGTTAAATGCAGGATGAGTTCAGTGCGTTAGTGAGAAACGATATTGACTCAGAGGACCAAGATGTTGAATCAGTTTGGGTGGAAATAAGGATTAATAAGGGAAAGAAGTCACTGGTGGGAGTGGTCTATAGGCCCCCTAACAGTAGCTACACTGTTGGACAGAGTATAAATCAAGAAATAATGGAGGCTTGTAAAAGAGGAACGGCAATAATCATGGGTGATTTTAACCTTCATATTGATTGGACAAAGCAAATTGGCCAGGGTAGCCTTGAGGAAGAGTTCATAGTGTATCCGGGATAGTTTCCTTGAACAGTATGTTGTGGAATCAACCAGGGAGCAGGTTATCTTAGATCTGGTACTGTGTAATGAGACAGGATAAATAAATGATCTCCTAATAAAGGATCATCTAGGAACTTGTGACCATAACATGTTTGAATTTCAAATTCAATTGGAGGGTGAGAAAGTTGGATCTCAAACCAGTGTCCTAAGCTTACATAAAGGAGACTACAAAGGTATGAGGGCAGAGTTGGCCAAAGTGGACTGGGAAAATAGATTAAAGTATAGGATGGTTGATGAGCAGTGGCAGACATATTTAAGGAGATATTTCATAACTTGCAACAAAAATATATCCCAATGAGAAGAAAAGATTAAGAGAAGTGATAACTAAAGAAATAAGGATGGTATCAAATTGAAAACAAGGGCATACGATGTGGCCAAGACCAGTGGGAGGCCAGAGGATTGGGAAACTTTTAAAAGCCAGCAAAGAACGACTAAAAAAATGATAGATAGGGAAGATAGATTATGAAAGTAAACTAGCCGAAATATAAAAACAGATAGTAAGAGTTTCTACAGGTACATAAAAAAGAAAAGAGTGGCTAAAGTAAATGTTGGTTCCCTAGAGGATGAGACAGGGGAATTAATAATGGAGAACAGGGAAATTGCAGGGACGTTGAACAAATATGTTGTATCGGTCTTCACGGTAGAAGACACTAAAAACATCCTAAGGGTCTATCGGGAGGGAGGAACTTAATACAATCACTATCACTAATGTGTAGTACTCAGTAAAATAATGAGACTAAAGATGGACCAGTCCCCTGGACCTGATGGCTTACATCCTAGGGTATTAAAAGAAGTGGCTGCAGAGATAGTGGATGCATTGGTTGTAATCCACCAAAATTCCCTGGCTTCTGGGGCGGTGCCAGCGGATTGGAAAACCGCAAATGTAACTCCCCTATTTAAAAAAAGGAGGCAGACAAAAAGCAAGAAACTATAGACCAGTTAGCCTAACATCTGTCATTGGGAAAATGCTGGAGTCGATTATTAAGGAAGCAATAGCGGGACATTTGGAAAAACATAATTCAATCAAGCAGTCAACATGGTTTTATGAAAGGGAAATCATGTTGGACAAATTTGCTGGAGCTCTTTGAGGATGTAATGAGCAGGGTGGATAAGAGGGAACCAGTGGATGTGATGTATTTGGATTTCCAGAAAGCATTTGACAAGGTGCCACATAAAAGGTTACTGCACAAGATAAAAGTTCACTGGGTTGGCGGTAATATATTAGCATGGATACAGGATTGACTAACTAACAGAAAAGAGAGAGTCGGGATAAATGGGTCATTTTCCGGTTGGCAAACAGTAACTAGTGGGGTGCCGCAGGGATCGGTGCTGGGTCCTCAACTATTTACAATCTATATTAATGACTTGGATGAAGGGACCGAGTGTAATGTAACCAAGTTTGCTGATGATACAAAGATGGGTGGGAAAGCAAATTGTGAGGAGGACACACAAAATCTGCAAAGGGATGTAGACAGGCTAAGTGAGTGGCAAACATTTGACAGGTGGAGTATAATGTGGTAAAATGTGAGGTTATCCACTTTGGCAGAAAAAATAGAAAAGCAAATTCTAATTTAAATGGAGAAAAATTGCAAAGTGCTGCAGTACAGAGGGACCTGGGGGTCCTTATGTATGAAACACAAAAAGTTAGTATGCAGGTTCAGCAAGTAATCAGGAAGGCAAATGGAATGTTGGACTTTATTGCAAGGGGAATAGAGTATAAAAGCAGAGAAGTCCTGCTACAACTGTACAGGATATTGGTGAGGCCACACTTAGAGTACTGCATACAGTTTTGGTCTCCGTATTTAAGGAAGGATATACTTGCTTTGGAGGCTGTTCAGAGAAGGTTCACTAGGTTGATTCCGGAGATGAGGGGGTTGACTTATGAGGGTAGGTTGAGTATGTGGGGCCTATACTCATTGGAGTTCAGAAGAATGAAAGGTGATTTTATCGAAACATGCAAGATAATGAGGGGGCTCGACAAGGTGGAGGCAGGGAGGATATTTCCACTCATAGGGGAAACTAAAACTAGGGGACATAGCCTCAGACTAAGGGGCTGCCCACTTAAAACTGAGATGAGGAGGAATTTCTTCTCTGTGGGTTGTAAATCAATGGAATTCTCTGCCCTAGTAAGCTGTGGAGGCTGGGTCATTGAATATATTTAAGGCGGCGATACAGATTATTGAGCGATAAGGGTTATGGGGAGGGGGCAGGCAAATAGAGCTGAGTCCATGATCAGATCAGCCATGATACTATTAAATGGCGGAGCAGGCTTGAGGCTCCAGGTGGCCTGCTCCTGCTCCTATTTCTTATATTGTGTTCTCAGCTGTTCCTATCTATAGACTCAGCGATTCCAATGTTATGCTGGCCAGCCTCCCACCCTCTAACATCTGTAAACTTCAGCTCATCCAGAACTCAGCTGCCTGTATCCTATCCCACACCAGCTCCCACGCCCATCTTTCCTGTGCTCACTGACCTACATCGTCTCCTGGTCTGCCAATTCCTCAAACTTAAAATGTTCATCCATATGTTCAAATCCCTCCATGGCTTTGCCCCTTGCTATCTCTGTAACCTCCTTCGACCCTACAATTCCCAGAGCAACCTCTCTGTCCCTCTTACCGTGGTTTCTTGTGCAACTTGGCTACCAAGTTTGTCTACGCAATAACAGGGACTATACTTCAAAAGTGATTCATCGGCTGTGAAATGGTTTGAGATGTTCCAAGGAGGTGAAAGACGCTATATAAAAATGCTAATTTGTCATTTGTTCATCTCTGGCCATTGTTTCAATATGAAACTATTTGGTGTGTTTACATACCATTAGCCTTAAATTTATTTGCCCAATGTAAATTTGTGTCTACAAATGTTTTCTCATGAAGTAAAATGATGACACAAGAAATAATGGAGGATCAAATTGGGTAAAGAAAGGACTTGCATTTCTACAGCGCCTTTCGTGACCTTAGCACATCCCAAAGCATTTCACAGCCAATGTCATCACCCGCACCACCTTCCACACCAATTTTTCCTGTACTCACTGACATTGTGTCCTGGTCCACCAAACCCTCAAATTTAAAAACGGCATCCTTGTGTTCAAATCCTTCCATGGCTTCACCCCTCACTATCTCTGTAACCTCCTCCAGCCCAACAATTTCAATCCCAAACTCTGTTCCTCTGACTCTGGTATCTTGTGCAACTTGACTACCAAGTTTGTCTGGTGTTGTCGTGTAGGTATCTCAACCCCCACTTCATTTGCTATCCCAATATTTAGACAATGTAAAAAAATTACATTCGGCCCAGAAGTCTGATACCCTATAATCACACGTGGTACGTTTGAGTATTGTGTTCTTGTTTTTGTGTTTTGCTTATTTGTTCTGGCCAGCACATGTCACTAATTCAGTGTATTTTTGCCTCTTTTGGTAGCCATTGATTTAATTAACAACCTGCTGCAAGTAAAGATGAGGAAACGTTACAGTGTGGACAAGTCACTCAGTCACCCTTGGTTACAGGTAAGATGCATGTTGCGTGATCTACAGGAATTGCTTCTGGTTACATAGAGCACTAGTGTGACTTACATCAGTGAAGATTTATATTCCAATTTTGATCTCTGAAGCTGGCTGGATGAAGCAAAATGGTCTTTGCTGGTCCTTTAAATGGCAAGAAATGCTTCTCTTATGGCTGTAAAGGTCCAAGAATTATCCTCCACTAAAACCTTCGGCTTTTTACTGTAGCAAAATCTAAATTGTGTTTGATACAAGATCAAATGTTAAGGTTTCCTAATTTTTCCCTTGGACTTCATCAGTTTCTTAAAGCGCTTCAGACAATATTGCAATATGTATGCCTTTCCAAGCTGATTAACAGTTTCAAAATGGCACAGAACAGTTTCAGGCAGATGACCCCACTTTCACATTGTGCCAATGATTCTAACACTGAAGTAGTGCAGTGTTGAAGTACTGATTGATATAATGGGCTGGGTTTTCCCGGATCCCACCCACATGGTGCAGGGGGACCCGGGAAACGGTGGGAAACCCGGAAGTTTGGGTTTTCCGGCACACAGTAGCATTTTAATTCCACAGCGTTGCGTGTGATGTGAAGGGCGGGTTGCCCGCCCAGAAGTCAGCCTGATTGACAGACTGACTTCCAATCGCGCGGGGACCTCAAATAAGGAGGCCACAGGACTTGGGGTCCAGGAAGGTTTGATAGTGTGGTACGATCCCTGACCCCGGGGTGAGGGGATGAGATCGATCCCTGGGAGGGGTTCATTCCCCAGGGCTGGAATCGTGGTCCCCGGGGTTGGGTGGGGTCCGATCCCCGACCCGAGGGGTGCAGGCTGGGGGTGGGTGGGTGGGGGAGGGGCACGGGGGCTGGGAGGAAGGATTGATCCCCGAAGCTGAGGCCGCCTCGTTGCAGGCCCGGGAACCTCGGGCTATGGAACTGGGAAGATGGGAGCTCTATCTAGGTTGGGAATATAGTCTTTTTAATCCTTCACATCTGGTGGCATTATAGCCACAACAACAACAACTTGTATTTATATAGCACCTTTAATGTAGTAAAACATCCCAAGATGCTTCATGGGAGTGTTAGAAGACAAAAATTTAACACCGAGCCACATAAGGAGAAATTAGGGCAGGTGACCAAAAGCTTGATCAAAGTGGTAGGTTTTAAGGAGGAAAGAGAGGCAGAGAGATTAAGGCAGGGTATTCCAGAGCTTAGGCCTAGGCAACTGAAGGCACGGCCACCAATGATTGAGCGATTATAATCAGGGATGCTCAAGAGGGCAGAATTAGAGAAGCACAGACATTTTGTGGGTGGGGGGGGGGGGGCGGGGGGTGAACGCTGAAGGAGATTAGAGGTAGGGAGGAGTGAGGCCATGGAGAAATTTAAAAACATATAATTGTGCAGTGAGCGAGGTAGCACTGAGACCGATTGCAGATCTGAGGCAAATCAGTCTTAACCAAGATTCTTTTAAATCCTCTCTTTGAAAAAGAAAATCACAATAGGTCTCCCTTCCTCTTCCGTTTGTAGTTTTTTTCCAATGCAATCTGTGTGTTGTATGAACCTAAGCAAGATGCAGGTGATGAACACACTTCAGCAGTGTGAACTGGAGTAGCCGGAGTAGTCGGACAGTTTCTTCTTCTGGTCAGTTCAGTAATTTATTTTCTATTTACGACTTCATTCTCTAAGCCTTCTGGGTAGGTCATTGGATAGCGATCAGGAATGGGAAACCGAGTAAATTTTGCCTTCACCCACTCAGAAGTGCTGACGATGGCTGCAGCAGCCTAATGGCCTCCCCAGCTGAGACCAGCTACCTAAGCACAGACCTAGGATCGAATCTGGTCCGTATTCAGCTACTCACTGAATAAATCTCGAGTTATGAGGAACTGCTTGTAGTTTTTTAGTCAGTATTACAGGTGCTTCACTAGATTTTGTGGTGGTGACACACAATTGATGCTGTTCTAAGGACTTTTGTGCAAATCTGCTTTTAAAGATGGATTAATACCATTAGTTTTTCTTGGACACATAGAGGGCCATTTTATGGTAATAATCTTCCATTGTTGGGTTTTATAAGGTTCTTATTGAATAAAGTGAATAATTCGTCACGTTATGTTTTATTAATGATCTCTGCATCACCTAAAAATGATTATTGTTTCTAAATCTGGAAATTCTTCATGTTTTTTCTTTTGTGTTACTAAGTATTTTGGTGTTAGACAAGTTTAAATGCTTTCTTGTCTATGTGCTCACAGGATTATCAGACATGGCTGGATCTCCGAGAGTTTGAGACCAGGAAAGGAGAGCGTTATATCACGCACGAAAGTGATGATGCACGTTGGGAAGAACATTCCCTGGAACACCATCTCCAGTACCCCAAACACTTCATCATGGCACCCAATCTAGATGATATGGAGGAAGATCCTTAATGTATCAAACTGGGCAAACTGCCATGACTGAATAATATCACGGCTATGATGTGGAAATGTACTGAGGCTGGGGGGAAATGGAAGCCAAGACTTGTTGCTGCTTGTCGTACAGCACAGCCAAAGTGGATTGGATACTGCCCAGCTCTTTACATCAGCCCATGTGACAATGAAGGGAAATGGTGTAAATGAAGACTGCAAGCCTGTAGCATATTTCAGTTGCACAGGTGTGGACTTGGTGACTGGGGTCTGTGGAGAAAGAGGACAAATGAATGCTGTGAGCTTTAGATTTTAAACCAAACATTCCTTTTCTAGTATTTAGCTGGTTTAATACTATCCACCCACGTACCTCTCTGGTAACTAGTCACTTTGTACCAAGCCATAAATGTAATTGTTTACTAAATGCAAAGCTAGATCAGACAATCTCTTTTTCACAAGTGTTTTTTTTTTAAGTTTTAAGACATGGAAAGTTACTGAGAACAAATTTTGTCCATTGTAGGACAAGGGCTATTGCTTGGACCAAATTCAGTTTAAATAGGGATCTCTGGCTACTAAGGTTGGTTGGCGGTTTCAGAATAAAACATTTTGTTCCATTTTGTACATGCAACTGTTTGATTATCTTTACATGTCCTATTCTGTCCAGAGATGGTTATTGTGGTAGAGAGCTCCTAGTCACTGGGACAGTATTACTTTATTATATATGAAGGGTCTCTTAAAGAATGACAGTATTGCTTTCATCGACTGCATTGTGAAGTTGATGCACCCGAGTCACCAAAACATTCTTGTGCATAAGTTTAAAAAGTAATGTAAAACTGCAGCATTTTTTTCCTGACGGCTGAGAATAGCATTGGCAAACCAATATCCCCAGTAGTTATTCAGTTGCTGATCCTTTGTACTGTGGTTCAAAAATATGACAATCAGTGCTACAATAAAGTGACATAAGTTGAATTAGAATGACGACATGGTGCTAAAAGAATACTGGAGTCCTACAACCCACTTTTAGACCGGACCCTTTACACCAGATTAAGCTATAAACTCTAGAGTGGAGCTGTGGTGCAGCTAGAGGGAGTGCAGTTCCTGGGGTTCAGGTTGTAAGATGCTGTTATACTGCACTCTGTCACCAGAGGGCACTGCAGAGATGTTTTTGCTATGTCGGTGCCAGAAGTCCACGGTGGTATTGGTGTAGGAGATACAGATTTGTCAAATCGTTCTTGCTTCATAATAACGAAAGTGCAAGCTCCATTTGTGTAAAACCCATCCTTTCCATTTTTAACTATGTTCGTATACTATTCTGTGCTACCAGTCTGTGTTGCACCAATTGAAAATGTGTCACTGTCCTGGCGGCTGTCATCAATCAGTAGATTACTGGCAGCAGGACGACAGTAAGTAGCACTCCATATGAGGGGCCTTGCCACTTCAGAGAGCGGCATCAGTGGAGATTATACACCGGCACAGGCATAATGGGCCAATAGCCGCCTTCTGTGCTCGACTTAGATCAGCATTTGTATTATGACAACTCCAAACTCCAGTTATTTGTGCGCTCGCTGTTGAGGCAGTGCAGTCCATGTGTAGTTGAGGCCTTTGACTTCAAACTTGTGTCATGTAAGTGCATTAAATCTCTGAACCAGATGAGATGTGGGGTGTGAAGGGGGGGCGGAACTGCCTGCTGTTCACTTTGCCCGATGTCTCGAGCAGTTTTATCACCAGAAGTTTTTCTACTTGATTTACAACATAGAACTGCCTTGGTGAGGCAGACATGAGTTAAAAGGTATAATGTTCTTTCTTACATAGAAATGGAGCTGGGCAGGACAGCAAAAGGGACACTCTCTTTTCAACTGTTAGTCCAGTCCAAACACTTGAGAAACTACACATGACAAAATGCATAACTTGTACATGGCAGGCTATGCACACCGAAGGATAACTGAAAGATGTGAGCTATCTCCCCCTGAAAGTAGCACCTGCTAGCGACCTTACCTTATGCACTGCGATGTATATATCAACCGATCCATGTGTAAGAATGTCTGGCATTAAATATTCCACTCATGGTTTCATTCAAAAATATTTTATATTTTCCCTCCGCAGGTTGGATGACTTTTTAAAAAATCATTAAATTCTATATTAGCAGTTTTTTTTTAATCAGATGCGCACCTTTGACAAAATAAATATCTGTGGCACAACAGCCTACAACAGGGATCTTTTAAGGGTTAGAAATGAGACCAAACTATTGGTGAGAAACAGTGGATTTTAAAATGAACAATGTGGTGCATTGACATCCACTCCGATCACAAATAGCAGTCGGCCATTAGCGGCAGGCCTAAAGAAAAGTGCTGATTGGTTGGCAGTCCCTACACCCCCAACCCCCCAACAGATAAACATGCAGTGCCTCGTGATCTCTGAACCTTTCATTGCTCAGTGTCTACGATTAGTTTCCAGGTAGCAATAGGAAATGTAACAATTTTAACGAAAACAACTGCACATAAGTGTGCCTTCATTGCCACATCAGTGGTCCAGTTACTATTGGTTTCCAGAATGGCAGATAACAGGATTATTGGTTAAGTGCTGCTCTACAAATATAATACAATTCAGACAAACTGTTGCCATCCTGGAGAATATGCAATACTGCTTATAGCAAATTATATTGAAAGGGTTAGATTGAATTATGACTGCGAACACACCTGCCACTCAAATGATAGTTCTACAAAATATATTGCCCACATTTAAAATTCTCTTCAATTTCAATTGTTTTCATTTTGAAATTTTTTTTTGCAAAACCCCGTAATGGGTTATTTTGATAGTATATTTTAGCTAGCAGTGGTCCATTTTGCCATTTACAAATAGGGCACATCAGTTTAACAACTCGGATTGTTATTGTGCGGCAGCATGGTGTCTACGATGATACGAACTAGAGAGTCCCACAGCGAGATCTAAGCATAAGTTTGATTGTCGATCTGCGTTGTGCCAAGTGGGGGGTGGGTGAGAGGAACCCAGCAGACATTGCAGAGTTTCCTGATAATGAGGCAGGAAATTAGAGGTGAGAGTTGCAGTTTGAATGCTCCCCAGTGTCTCCGGGGAGCTAAACATGGAGCAGCGGGAGTGGATTGGGACCAGACCAGTTGTCAATCCACAAGTGCCGAGGCTGGGTACGGGGGATAATTTACACAGAAGAAAAATTACATAAAATACTTGCAAAAATAAAATGTTATTTTAAGGTGAGAATTGAGGTAGAGAGATTTCAGGCACTTCTGCTTTTGATTACTTGAAAGAAAAGAAATCATCAATTCAAAAATGGTCTAGTTAAGATTGTAATGTAGTGCATGGCAGTAACATGAAGAATATATTTTAAGGGTTTCTCCTCCCCACCCTATAACCAGCTATGAAATATGCTACAACCCAAATGTTCATCGACTGGAGTATTTGTTTTATAATCCCCGTTATACTATGCTTTTAAATGAGTTATATGTCTATTCCATTGGGATTCTGCCACCAGATGAATCTAGTTTAGGAATTTATGAAAGCTTTACCCAAAGTAATTTCAATAGTTTGATTAGAAATCTGTCTTTTTTTAAAAATTATAGAATAAATGCATCTCATAAATCAGTTTAACCCTGAAATGCGAACTTTAGAGATCCTTGAGGGATGATTATTTTTTTCAGTTCTGCTCAATCGTTTCTTTTTGTGATTTTCTACCCCCCCTCCCCTCCACTTTGCTTTCTTTCTTTCGCCAAAGTACGATATATTTTTCGAGAGATACTGTTCCACAGCTGCTTTTATCCCTCCATCCGACCAGCCATTTTTGTGTTTGCCTGGACAGCCAGAGCTGTTTGATCATGAGCAGGCACCACTGGTTGAGCCTGATGCCTGTGTGCACTTTATAGCATGGGTTTCCTGGAAAACTGCTCAGAAGCAGGAAGCATTTGTTTTCCCCACACTGAGACCTTTTGGTCCATATGGCTCAATGCCATAGCATTGAAGTTATTTTCCCCATCAAGTCACCAATCTGACTTGAGATCTCCGGCCACGTTAGCAGGCCCCACCCCCTTTCCATTTCTTTGATGCTGGATTATTACCTTTATCTTGCATCTTTTGGTCCACCATTGGAGACTAATGAATGGATTTCAAAAACAAAATTTGTGGTAACCATTTCTGGCGTTTTCATAGCTGCGTAGTATCTGTGGCAAAGGGTCTCTTAGAGCCAGTTTTTTTTGTTTGGGAGAGGGAAGAGCCCATGTGGTTTCAGCACAGTGATGTCACATGTATGGGATGTGTTGATGTGTACACTTAACCTTAATCTATTCGAGTAGTGTAGCATGGCAATAAAAATCAATTTCTGAGCGATAACTAATCATTTGCTCTAGTGATGCTGCAATCCACATTTTTCACCTACTTGGGCTGGATTTTCTGTCCACTTACAGCCAAAGGACAAAAGGCCCAGCCCAATGTGGGCACGTAAACCTGAGAGGGTGTACTGCAGTGAATTGATTTCAGCGTACGCGTCCTCATATTTTTAAATCCTTGCACTGCCTCATTCCATTCTATTTGGGAAATCTCCAACCTTCCGTCCCAATCCGCAGCCTCTATTTCTTTGCCTCTGGGTCATGAGCTCCTAATTTACCGCACTACCACTTCAACTGCATACACTCCTGGCCATCTCTTCCAAAACCATCTCATCTTGTTACACCTCTCCATGCTTTAGACACCTGCTAAAAACCTATCTCTTCCACTGTGCCTTAGATCACCCTCCCCAGCCTCAAAATTTCTATATTTCTTGCTTCTGTAAAATTCTGATATTGCTCTTTTATGAGAGGAGTGAAATTTAAGTGTAAGTTGTTATTTGGCATAACATTTTTCCACATTTTAAAAAAAAAAAGTCCCTTTTTAAAAAAAAATGCAATGGAACAAATTTTGGTAAAATAAAATCTCGTGGTTTAATTTAATACACAGTATTGTATGGCCTTCAAGTTCATTTGGAAAACCTGTCTATTTTAAGATGCTGTAACTTTAGTTTTTTTTTAATAAAATAAATTCAACCAGTCTGATTTGCAGCTAAAACAAAAATACTCAGCTTTCTACCATGCTGCACCTTTTATAAAAAGATTATCTTTGAAAAATCATGTTCAGTACTGTCCTACTGTGTCAGTTATAAAATTGGGTTCAAAGAAAAGATTTGTATATAAGAGGAAAAAATTGTGTAGAATTCAGAATGTGGATTATCTAGAGTATTTTGACAAAATTTACAATTTATGACGCATTCAGGATGCTATTTGAGAGGATAGTCAGTTGTAGAGCAGTTAGAATAGATAAATAAGCTATGATTTTACCCTCGTGTAATGCAGTAAAGATTTTCCAATATTTTATATGTTTTGGATTTCTACAAATGCGCAGGAACTGCTAAATTTGAATACAGCTTACTATGGTGTTTCTTGCTATTGGAATAGCTGAAAAAAGGATAGTTCATGAGATTTAGAAGCACCAGCTGTGATGAGACATGACTTTACCTGAGACAAGTTTATTAGTTTTTTTTCTGTTTGCATTTTGTGAACTTGCTGCCTACAAAGTTGAACAAATGTATAGTTGAGTTTTTTTTTTGGGGGGGGGGTTGCTTTCATTTTATGCTTTAGTTTTAGCCTGTTTTGCTTATACTTGTGTATTTAAGGGTGCTATAGTTTGTCCTGTGTTAGTTACAATTGAGTGTTATTAGAATAAATAAATTATGCACTCCAATACTGGAAGATAATATAAGGAGTGAGTAACCTGGTTATAGTCACAAACATTCCCAAAAATAAACTACCCAGTGGCGTTAGCTCTGGTTTCATATATATAGTTTTTTATGTTGGAAGTGTGATATCTGTTGTCTTCTTTGCTCTAACCATTTGATTTTTAAGTGCAATTTTGGCAAAGGAAAGAAGTTAAGTTCAGAGTCTATTTTAAAGATTTAAAATATTGTCAAGAACAAGGTTTACCATAGTATTTTCCTAACCTATTATGATTAGGGGTGTGCAAATACACCCGTACTTGGATTGTGACCTTGTGCAGTCAAATTATTATAAAATATTAATAAATTAAATACAATGAAAAGTTGTATCACGTCACATATTTAGTACAGCCAGATTCTATGTTGTAGATTCTGCTAAGAGAACAGTTTTGGTTTAGTACTAGAATTTGGCTGCACACACCTAATTATCATCAACTGGGACCAAACCGACCACTCGAAAAGGTACAGTAGCAAAGTTACCACATTGGTGGAGCAAAGAATGTGAAATTCAAATTTCCCTTTCCTAAATTTGCGTTGATTTAGGATAATTTCTTGAAATGCAAAAACAACATGGTTACTAATCATGATCATAAAAATGCTTTTGCATTTCTTATCTCTTACCTATTTAATAGGGATCTTCGTCTTACCTTCTCTCTTTGTTGCTGTTTTCCTTAAGACATGCTGAATGTTCTGGAGTTGGTTTGTCAAGGCAGGTAAATGCTACACATGTTTGGTAGCTCTACGCTAATGAGTAAATCGAACTATGTTTGTAGCTTGTTGTGCATTCCCAAT
The DNA here is from genome assembly GCF_044704955.1 of Pristiophorus japonicus. Classification (NCBI taxonomy): domain Eukaryota; kingdom Metazoa; phylum Chordata; class Chondrichthyes; family Pristiophoridae; genus Pristiophorus; species Pristiophorus japonicus. The sequence continues at coordinate 36,516,271 of NC_091985.1, read as the reverse complement.
TACGTGACCAGACGATTGTTTCCAATCTTGCTATTTGTAATCCGACTTTAGTGACGGATCATGCTGCCGCCTCTGTTATCATCCAGTCCAGTGTTGAGGTGCAGGCAATGAACTGAATATGCAACTTTGCATTTTAACTGGTAAAATTCACCTTGCTACAAGTAATAACCACCTAGTTTAATAAAAACACTTTGAAAGGAATTTATGATTAAACATCGGAACAATTAATTTAATGTTGCTATAATGCATTATCTTTATTAGACCATAGTTGGCCCCTGATAACCATTTAACTCCATTTTGAAAACTACACTGTGGATAAAAGATTGGAACAGTCCTTGGTTCACTAATGCACATGGAATAGGCAGATGTTTGGTAGATTGTTCACAAAATATGTACTATGACAAAGTTACAGAGAATGCACCAGAGGTGTGAAATATTTTAGTAAATCCTTTTACCAATAAAAGAAATCATGCTCACAGCATGACTTGAGATATGTATGTCATAATACCCATGCCATATCCTTGGGTTCTGGTACAGACTATAATAGCAAAACTGCTGCAAGCCTCCATTTCTTACTAACATTTTGTCCCAAAAAATTAATTGCAGCTTGCAGTTCAAGGGCTAAATAATGGAAGGCGAAACCAATGTTTGTTTTGTTAATTTAGATTTTTTTTTGCATTGGCTTGTCCTACAATAATTATTTTTTGCCTTTTGTGTGTTTGCTTTTGTGCAATGTAAAAAGAAATTCAATTTTTGCATACCCAGTTTTGTGCTAAATAGTCATGAGATACTGGAGGTGGTTTAATAAGGGCTCTCCAGCATTTGTACACTGCACTTTAGCTGGTCAGTGTAGTTGCTGTGGTCCGTACTCATTGTTGCGAAGTGTGATGGAAATCAAGGAACCATAGACTTTAGACAACAGCACAAAGGACCAGTTTATGAAAACTGTTAGGGAAATATTTACAGGCTATTCCTGAGAATCTTTACATCATCAGTGTTGCCACTGGCTTGGCAGGAGTCTTATAGAAAAGTGTTTTTGTATATTTTAGTACTTACAGTTTAATAAAACTCTAATTGGAATTTCAAATTGTGTTCATTTTATTGTCATTATTGCAAGGGCACAAACAACAGTTCGCATTCCTAAAGGAACGTCACAAAGCACTTTACTACTAAGGCACAAGGGAATGGACACCATGTCATGAAGGAAGAGATTTGAAGGGGTCGACAAAACTTTAACAACAAGCTGGACTTTGAGAACATTTTTAAAGGTGGAGAGGTCGAGACGTGAAAAGTTTGGACAAAGAAAAGGATAGGGGAATGCACAAGCCACCAGAATCAGCAATAGCGTATTCAGGAGATCAGAGGTATCTGTGGCTTGGTTGTGGAGGGATATACGGATAGATGAATATACGTATTGTAAATATGTGTTGGAAGACTGATAGAGTGCAGATCGGGGGTGATGAGCAAGTGGAATTTATTGTGGGACAGGATGAGAGAAGCAGGGTTTTGGACAAGGTGGAACAGGCCAGCAAGGAGAGCACTGAAATAATCAAGTTTAGAGGTGACAGAAATATGTGGCTGATATCATCAGCAGTAAAGAGGCTGGGGTGAACGTGGAAGAAAGTGGTCTTGGTGATGGAAAGGATGTGGGGTTTGAAGCTCAGCTCCGATTCAAACAGGATATCAAGATTGCAAAAAGTCAAGTTCACGTTGAAAGGGTGGCCAGAGAAGGATGTAATTAGTGGCAATGCCGTGGAGTTTGTGCAAGGAATTGAAGATGATGGCTTTGGTCATCCAGACAGTTGAGCAGCAGGAAGTTGTGATTCCTCCAGGTCTTAATGTCGAACATACAGTTTGATGGCATGGAAGCAGTTGAGGGGGGTCAAGAGGCATGGAAGAGAGGTAAAGCTAGGTATTATGAGTGTACAATGTGAAAGCAGAGTCCTGTCTGCAGCTGATGTCATTGAGGGGCAACATCTGGTGAAGGACATAGAGGGAGGCCAAGGATAGATCTTTGGGTGCTATGGAGTTGATGTATTGGAGAGGGAACAGAAGCCATTGCAGGAAATGCACTGTATTCTGCAGAAATGTTGAGAAACGATAATGCACCACTGTCCCAGAATACTGTCAAAGAATATAATTAATGCCATTGGCTAAGGCTGTTAGCTGAAAGCCAAACATAGAAATCCATAGCGCAGGAGGAGGCCATTTCGGCTCATTGTGTCCGCGCCAGCTGACAAAGAGCCACACGGCCCTAGGTCAGCAGCCCTGAAGGTTACATATAAACCTATGAACAATGAACAATGGCGGAAAGGTAAGGAGCACCCAGCCCGAACAGTCCACACAACTGCGACATCCCTTGCATCAAACCATTCTACACTCCACCCCAACTGGAGCCATGTGATCTCCTGGGAGAGGCAAAAACCAGATTAAAAAGTCAAGCCAATTGGGGAAATAAAAAATCTGGGAAAATTCCTCTTCGACCCATCTAGGCGATCGAAACTAGTCCAGGAGATCACCTTCGCCATGTTAGATTTCCTGCAGTACTTACCAGTGCCAGCCAACAAGAGGTTATCCAGTCTAATCCCACTTACCAGCTCTATGTCTGTAACCCTGCAGGTAACAGCACTTTAAGTGCCCATCCAAGCACCTTTTACATGTGGTGAGGGTTTCTGCATCCACCACCCTTCCAGGCAGCGAGTTCCAGACCCCCACGACCCTCTGCGTGAAGAAGCCCCCCCTTCAAATCCCCACTGAACCTTCCACCAACCACCTTAAAACTGTGTCACCTTGTAATTGACCCCACCCCCAAGGGAAATAGGCCCTTGCTATCCACTATATCCGGGCCCCTCAAAATTTTGTACACCTCAATGAGGTCTCCTCTCAACCTCCTCTGTTCCAATGAAAAAAAACCCAGCTTATCCAATCTGTCCTCATAGCTAAGATTCTCCATTCCAGGCAGCATGCTAGTCAATATCCACTGCACCCTTGCTAGTGCAATCACGTCCTTCCTATAATACGGCGACCAGAACTGCCGCAGTACTCCAACTGTGGCCTAACCAGAGTATTACACAATTTAAGCATAATCTCCCTGCTCTTATATTCTATGCCTCGGCCAATAAAGACAAGCATTTCATATGCCTTCTTAACCACCTTATCCACTTGGCCTGCTACTTTCAGGGATCTGTGGACAAGCACTCCAAGGTCCCTTTGTTCATAAGAACACAAGAAATAGGAGTAGGAGTAGGCCATATGGCCCCTCGAGCCTGCTCCGCCATTTAATACGATCATGGCAGACCAATCATGGACTCAGGTTTACTTCCCTGCCCGCTCTCAATAACCCCGTGTTCCCTTATCGTTTAAGAAACTGTCTATTTCTGTCTTAAATTTATTCAATGTCCCAGCTTCCACGGCTCTGAGGCAGCAAATTCCACAGATCCACAACCCTCAGAAGAAATTTCTCCATCTCAGTTTTAAATGGGTGGCCCCTTATTCTAAGATCATGCCCTCTAGTTTTAGTCTCCCCTATCAGTGGAAACATCCTCTCTGCATCCACCTTGTCAAGCCCCCTCATAATCTTATACGTTTCGATAAGATCACCTCTCATTCTTCTGAATTCCAAAGAGTAGAGGCCTAACCTACTCAACCTTTCCTCATAAGTCAACCCCCTCATCTCTGGAATCAACCTCGTGAACCTTCTCTGAGCTGCCTCCAAAGCAAGTATATCCTTTTGTAAATATGGAAACCAAAACTGCATGCAGTATTCCAGGTGTGACCTCACCAACACCCTGTACAACTGTAGCAAGACTTCCCTGCTTTTATACTCCATCCCCTTTGCAATAAAGGCCAAGATTCCATTGGCCTTCCTGATCACTTGCTACACCTGCACACTAACCTTTTGTGTTTCATGCACAAGTACCCCCAGGTCCCGCTGTACTGCGACACTTTGCAATCTTTCTCCATTTAAATAATAGCTTGCTCTTGATTTTTTTTTCTGCCAAAGTGCATGACCTCACACTTTCTGACATTATACTCCACCTGCCAAATTTTTGCTGACTTACTTAGCCTATGGCCTTTTGCAGATTTTGTGTGTCCTCCTCAGATTGCTTTTCCTCCCATCTTTGTATCGTCGGAAAACTTGGCTACGTTACACTCAGTCCCTTCCTCCAAGTCGTTAATATAGGTTGTAAATACTTGAGGTCCCAGCACTGATCCCTGCGGCACCCCACTGGTTATTGATTGCCAACCCGAGAATGAACCATTTATCCCGACTGTTTTCTGTTCGTTAGCCAATCCTCTATCTATGCTAATATATTACCCCCAACCCCGTGAACTTTTATCTTGTGCAGTAACCTTTTATGTGGCACCTTGTCAAATGCCTTCTGGAAGTCCAAATTCACCACATCCACTGGTTCCCCTTTATCCGTCCTGTTCGTTACATCCTCAGAATTCCAGCAAATTTATCAAACATGACTTCCCCTTCATAAATCCATGCTGACTCTGCCTGACCAAATTTTGCTTTATCAAATGTCCTGCCACTACTTCTTTAATAATGGACTCCAATGTTTTCCCAACCACAGATGTTAAGCTAACTGGTCTATAGTTTCCTGCTTTTTTTTTTAAATAGGGTCATTATATTTGCAGTTTTCCAATCTGCTGGGAACTCCCCAGAATCCAGGAAATATTGGTAAATTACAACCAATGCATCCACTATCCCTGCCGCTACTTCTCTTAAGACTTTTAAGTGGCCTACCGCTTAATGTGTATACCCTTTCCTTATTAGCTCTCCCAAAGTGCATCAACTTACACTTCTCCGAATTAAATTCCATTTTCCACTGCTCTGCCCACCTGACCAGTAAATTGATATCCTCCTGCAGTCCATGACTTGCCTCTTCATTATCAACCACACAGCCAATTTTAATGTAATTTGCAAACTTCTTAATCATACTCCCTATTTCCAATCTAGATCATTGATATATAACCACAAATAGCAAGGGGCCCAGTACTGAGCCCTGTGGAACCCCACTGGAAACATCCTTCTAGTCACAAAAACATCCATCCACCATTACCCTTTGCTTCCTATCTCTAAGCTAATTTTGGATCCAACTACCCACTTTTCCCTGGATCCAATGGGCTTTAACCTTTGTAATCAGTCTACCATGTGAGACCTTATCAAAAACTATGCTAAAGTCCATCTACACTACATTGTATACACTGCCATCATTGACCCTCCTGGTTACCTCCCCAAACTGGAGGATGTTATGGGAAAGGGCACAGAGAGACATCTTGGGCACAAAGATTTCGGAAGGGGAAATTCATGTACAAATAGGTCAGCGGTAGGTTTTGTGAGAAAGGAGCAATGGTATTTTTCATGGGGAGAGAGATGGTGCACGAGAAAACAAAACTTGATGTCAGTTAGTATAAGTGCCAGAAAGGAAAGTTGCATAATCAGCAGTTTCTTGGAAAGGGCATTGTGGGAGAAGGAAGTGGAACTCATTGACAAACGTGAGCTTGGGGAGGGCAGGGAGGGAGATGCTGGAAGACAGATTTCAGGAATACAGTTGGAGGCTGGGGGGGGGGAGTTTGAAGGTTGGGGTGCAGGTGAAGGTGGCAGTTCATAGATGGTTTCAATCTTAAAGATGAATTTTGTGTTTTAGAGGAGGTCTGGGAGAGGAATGCAAGTTTATTGGAGAAAGGACCCTTGTGTCTACCCTCCAGGATGACACAAACTACTTCCCCTTCAGAAATGTAGCAAGTTGCATTTTCTCCTTGGCAAACATTTAACTCTATTTGGGGACCATGTGGTTACACAGAAAACAAGTTTGAGAATGCTTGCTCCAGCATCTGTTCATACTTTGGCACCAATTAGACAACGTTACCCAGTGAGCACATAGATCATCAATGCATTTGGGGCACACCTCTGGCTTGGACATGAACATATTATGGCGAGAACTTACCCCGTGCCATGCCTGACCTGGAATGCTTGATGTTGAGTGAAAAATGGAAAAGAGTATTTTCTTTGTCATTGCGAAATACAAAATTCTCATCTGGTTTGATGATCTTTATTTCTTGATGTATTTGGAATATTTCAACACATCAACATACTGGCTACCACCTAAATGCAATACAAACATCACCAGTACTGTTTACAAATCACTTTACTGTAGACTTACATAGCAAACAGGTACTCCTGGAATACAATAAAGTGCAAAGAGATTTTACAGTTTTTAAATCGTGTTCTGCAATTTTATATTTGACAAGATGTGCAGCAAAAAGCTCAACCCCTGCCCTGATAGTAGATTTTAGTCATAAGAACATAAGAAATAGGAGCAGAAGTAGGCCCCTCGAGCCTGCTCCGCCATCCAATACAATCATGGACTCGGCTCCACCTCCCTGCCCACTCCCCATAACCCCTTGAAGAAATTGTCTATTTCTGTCTTAAATTTATTCAATGTCTCAGCCCCCACAGCTCTCTGAGGCAGTGAGTTCCACAGATACAGATTATGATGTATCTGACTGCCAGCAGCTTTAATTGGCTATTATACAGCTGAAAAAGGCAGCTCCAAGGTAAGGTAGAGGCATTTAAAATGAAATGGCTAGTGATGAAATTAATTATTTTCTGACACATATTGGAAAATAATTTTTTAAACTATTAAATAGCAGCCCTGCATATGCAAATCAAGAATTCATGCCTCACTGCCACCAAAGTCCTGACTTTCTGAGATTTTAATTAAACGTATAAATCCATTCTGTTTTTCCTTTTATTATTTCAGTGTCTGCAACATTCAATACAAATGACAGATTGTATTACAATTGCAATAGCACATCATTGCTAAGGTGAAACTAATCTGTCGCATGATGGTCTAAACCCAGCTCGTGTTCCCTGCTGGGTGAACGATCCAATGTTTGGAATTCTGTTTCATCAGTACAGGTACTAGGAAGAGATGACATTGAAGGATTAAAAAGCGATGTGCTACAAGCCAGTTAGAGCATGAAGGTCTGTTTTCACACTCAAAAACTGTTCTGCCCATCCACTTGACTGTGAATCTATGAGAAAGGTGGCCAAGTTTAAACTTCCTCTGTGATCCTCTTCATATCTGGGAATTGGTGTCCCAAGACTAGCCTTTACATCTATGGCTAGATATTTCCCTCTGAGATCCTCTCCAAAAGCAAGTGGGATCACACATACACATGGGACTGTGAAGGCCTACTGCCTTACCACCCCGCACTGGATTGTACTAGCATCCCCCCTCCACCAAAAAAAAACACCAAAAAAAACTACAGAAAATACAAAAAAAAACACAAAAAAAACAAGAGGGCCTTGGAAATGTTTGGGGTGTCCCCCAGATTGGGGGGCACTTGATTTAATGTTTACTTTTTGTCCCCAAAAAGAGTTGTAATTTTGGTGGAAGTTTGGGCTGCTAAACTTTTGCCAAATTTACTGGGACAAAGTGAAGAATCCCTGAGGAAATTCTCACCCCAGTCTTCACATTTTATACACACAATATTCAGGGATGTTTCTGAGCTATAAGCTTTTTTGAAGCTATTGGTCAGCTTTTGCTTCTTTCTAGATTGACATGTATGAAGGTCACTTGCTTGGTAAACAGAGCTCCCTCACAAGGTAATGTCATCATAATCCCCACAAACCTCCATGCAGTCGCTGAATCATATGACCTAATAACTTTCAAGTGATTTTGTTTCAAAGCATTTATTTCTGAACACTGAACAGGCTAGATTTTGTGGTGAAAATAATGGTGAGGCTATCGGTGGCACTGATATTTTTACCGCAAAATCTGGTATGTGGGACAATGCACGACTGCTTTCTAAGAACCAGCACAATGGGCTGAATGGTCTCCTTCTGAGCTGCAAATTTCTATGATTCTATGGACTGACACTTCTTGGTTCAGACTTTGCGCTACTCATTAATGATTCTTCAATCTGATTAGTTGAGGAGAGATGCAAAATTGCTTTAAGATCTATATCTTCACTGTAGCCTATAATTGAAATGATAAAATATTTTACTTAGTGGGCTGGCTTTATTCATTCTCACCTTCCATTAACTATTTACATTATACATTAATGATTTAGACGAGGGGATTAAATGTAATATCTCCAAATTTGCGGATGACACTAAGTTGGGTGGAAGTGTGAGCTGCGAGGAGGATGCTATGAGGCTGCAGAGCGACTTGGATAGGTTAGGTGAGTGGGCAAATGCATGGCAGATGAAGTATAATGTGGATAAATGTGAGGTTATCCACTTTGGTGGTAAAAGCAGAGAGACAGACTATTATCTGAATGGTGACAGATTAGGAAAAGGGGAGGTGCAAAGAGACCTGGGTGTCATGGTACATCAGTCATTGAAGGTTGGCATGCAGGTACAGCAGGCGGTTAAGAAAGCAAATGGCATGTTGGCCTTCATAGCGAGGGGATTTGAGTATAGGGGGCAGGGAGGTGTTTCTTTAGTTGTACAGGGCCTTGGTGAGGTCACACCTGGAGTATTGTGTACAGTTTTGGTCTCCTAACTTGAGGAAGGACATTCTTGCTATTGAGGGAGTGCAGCGAAGGTTCACCAGACTGATTTCCGGGATGGCGGGACTGACATATCAAGAAAGACTGGATCAACTGGGCTTGTGTTCACTGGAGTTCAGAAGAATGAGAGGGGATCTCATAGAAATGTTTAAAATTATGACGGGTTTAGGCAGGTTAGATGCAAGAAGAATGTTCCCAATGTTGGGGAAGTCCAGAACCAGGGGTCACAGTCTAAGGATAAGGGGTAAACCATTTAGGACCGAGATGAGGAGAAACTTCTTCACCCAGAGAGTTGTGAACCTGTGGAATTCTCTACCACAGAAAGTTGTTGAGGCCAATTCACAAAATATATTCAAAAAGGAGTTAGATGAGGTCCTTACTACCAGGGGGATCAAGGGGTATGGCGAGAAAGTAGGAATGGGGTACTGAAGTTGCATGTTCAGCCATGAACTTATTGAATGGTGGTGCAGGCTTGAAGGGCCGAATGGCCTACTCCTGCACCTATTTTCTATGTTTCTATATTTACTACCAGCCCCACTGCATGCAAATGCTGGCAAGGAGGCAGGGCCGGGTGGAGTTCACTTCTGTTCCCTGGGAGCACCGGGAGAAAGGTGACAGTAGGCTTGAGGTAATGGCCCCAAAGGAGGGAGAGAGAGCCAAGTCGAGGCCTCCTCTTCCTCCAATTTAGTTCCCATAAAGCCAGTAGATTTTCTTTTTGGGCCTCTTCTACCACTTTAAAAGGTTCCTCACCACCTGTGCTAGTGCTGGAGGGGTGACTGTGCTGTAGCACTGCCTCATTCTTCGTGTAACTGACAGACTCCCTCCCACTTGGCAGCAGGAATCTCACCATGGTCCCTGACCCAGCAAAATGGGTCAGAGTCCAGGCAGGTCTGCCCCCAAACAGGAAAATCCATCTCGGAGAGGGCGTACCGAAAGTAGCACCAGGCTCATCTTTGAATGAGACACCAACCTAGTGAAGTTACAACACAGGGTTATCTAAACACCAAAAGCAGCAGCTATAAACAGCTAAGCGGTTCAAAAACTAACAAAATCAAGCAAAGATTTGTAGCTGTTGGTAACACCGCTAAATTGCCCTTATAAAACGAGAAGACACTGTAGCAGCTTCATCTCCCTCCGGTCAGCCCCAGCTACTTAGCCGTTGAAGATCCAATTGTGGCCGAGGCCTAGAGTGGACCACCATCTGGAATTTTGTCGGTACTACTTCATGTTGAAAGTTCTTTTCTGGATCGTTTGGTCCTGTAGCACTTGAATTCTCCTACTTTCTACAGGCACACTCGCTCTTGAAGGCAAGAAGGAATCCTGCCAAGAGCCTGTCATCTATACTTAAGGAGCTCCAACCCTGGTGTGTGCTGACACTCTCCATGCTTTCAAAAGAGATCTGGACCAGTTCTTAGCTGAAGCAAAAAAATCGCATGTTATAAAAGGTAAGTGACAGTTAACATCAGTGGAGTCAATGTGGTCTCCTGGATTGCCCGAGAGGAATTTTCCCGATTTTTTTCCTCTGTGCGTTTGTTTTTGCTTTTTGCCTTTCTCCGTGGCTGCTGTGGTTTAGGAGATGTCTAGCTATGATGCTCCGGGCATCATGAATGTGGGTCAGGTTGGATCAATCAGCTGGTCTTTTCCTGCCCGTCAGTTTTGTATGACCCAGCAAAATGAGTCAGGTAGAACACCTGTCTTGCTGGAACGCTGTCCCATAAAGAATTCACCTGCCCCCCCCCCCTCCAAAAAAGTGTCAGCTTGACCCAGTGGTCACACTTTTGCTTCTGCACCAGGAGGTTGTGATTTAATGATAAGGATTTGAGCACATAATCTAGGCCACTGTAATGGACCACTGCATGGTCAGAAATGTTATCTTTTGGATGAGATGTTAAATAGAAGCCCTGTGTGCACATTGATGGCACTAAAGAACGGGTGAGATCTCCCAGTGCCCTGGCCAAAACTTATCCCTTGATCAACACTCCTAAAAGCATGTTAGCTGGTCTTCTATCTCTGTTGTTTGTGGGAACTTGCTGTGCGCAAATTGACTGCCACTTTTGCCTACATTACAACAGTGACTTTAGCTTAACTAACTTAGCTAAGATTTTCCTTTTATTCATTCTAATATTGTTCATCTCGCTCTCAGCCACTTCAAGATTTACCTCCTCTCTGCTATCCTTCTCATTAATAAAGACTTGGGCTGACAAACGGCAGGTTACATTCACACTTGCAAGTGCCACGCATGACCATCTCAACACACAAAAGGCCAATCACTTCCCCTAATCTTCACTAGTACCATCATCGCAACCTGCCCCACCATCAACATCCTAGGAAATCACCACAGACTGGAAGTTTAACTGGACCAACCGCATCAACAATGTGGCCATAAGAGAAGGATAGAGGCAGGGTACCTTGTGACAATAGAGTGATAGATATCTACAAGGCTCAAGTGAAGAGTGGGATACAATACTCACCATTTGCCTGGATGGGTGCACCCACAACAATACTCATAGCTTCATTGCATCCAGAACAGTGCAATTTGCTTGATCAGCAGCCTGCCACTGGACTCAGTATCCACTCCTTCCACCACCAGGTATTGTGGCTGCAGTGTGTACTATCTACAGGATGCACAGCAGCAATTTGATAAGTTTGCTAGAACAGCCACAACTTCTACCACTAAGAACAAAAACAGCAACGTCATTGGAAAAACCATCATTTAATTTATGTATTATTCTTGAATCTGGAATTTACATAATCTTAAGTGAATTAGAATTATTTTCGTTCTCTGCTTTTGTTAAGATGTGCTCTCTCTGGACATGTGTACAAGTTATCAGCTTGTGATGTTATAAAAACAATGACGTGCTTCGACTTGGTACTGCAGCTTTATTTCATTGTCATTGCCATGCTGCACCTCAGTCATTCTGAACCAGTTAGTTATCTTCGGTCCTCCTTTACAACTGCAGTTCACTGAAACCTGCAACAGGTGGTGCTGTTGGACCACATTTCTCTGTCCTCGTGCCATGCCTTGAAATTATTAGTCTATTATGAGGCAACAAGGCAAAAAACTTGAATCGTTTCCCCATTTTCTCAGGGTTCATTATCATATCATAGGCACCGATTAGGTCTTTGTGTATAGCTGGGTCAGATGCATTTCTCAGCAGTACCTAGAGATCGGAAAAGGGGGAAAAAAAGTAGTTATTGATTTAAATTTCCTAGATTGAGTACAAAACTACAAACGTGTAAGACCATACAGATAACTGAATATAGCTTACATATGTTAGCCAACAATACATGTAAAAGCTATGTTTTCTACACTGCTAAAACTACTCAATACACCTTAAATCATGTGGGAGGATCCCTGCTCATCCGGCAGCTATTGACTCCTGATGTTATAAGCACAGCTCCAGATAAGGCAAAAGATTCAGGATTGCCTGGAACATTGGGAGCTGGCACAGGTGATATAGATGCGACAAAAGGAGAAGTGCAGAGATTTTTGAGAGTTAAAGTGCTTCCTTGAGTTTGGCATTGGCAGCTACAGATGGTGGTTCTGGGCCAAAGCACTAGTAGCCTTCCTGCCAAAGTAAATCTAATCATAGGTTCTCTGAAAGATCAGGCAGTATTCTGCTAATATTCACTGCTTGTGTATTACTCTTCAGATCATTGTTAGATTACGTAGTGGCAGAAAATTAAAGCACATGGTATTGGGGGTAATGTATTGATGTGGATAGAGAACTGGTTGGCAGACAGGAAGCAGAGAGTCAGGATAAACGGGTCCTTATCAGAATGGCAGGCAGTGACTAGTGGAGTGCCGCAGGGTTCAGTGCTGGGACCCCAGCTATTTACAATATACACGAAGGAATTGAGTGTAATATCTCCAAGTTTGCAGATGACAATATGCTGGGTGGTAGTGTGAACTGTGAGGAGGACGCTAAGAGGCTGTAGAGGGACTTGGACAGGTTAGGTGAATGGGCAAATGCATGGCAGATGCAGTATAATGTGGATAAATGTGAGGTTCTCCACTTTGATGGCAAAAACAGGAAGGCAGATTATTATCTGAATGGTGATAGATTAGTAAAAGGGGAGGTACAACAAGACCTGGGTGTCATGGTACATCAGTCATTTAAGGTAGGCATGCAGGTACAGCAGGCAGTAAAGAAAGCAAATGGCATGCTGGCCTTCATAGCGAGGGGATTTGCGTATAGGAGCAGGGAGATCTTGCTGCAGTTGTACAGGGCCTTGGTGAGACCACACCTTGAGTATTATGTGCAGTTTTGGTCTCCTAATCTGAGGAAGTGCTTGCTATTGAGGAAGTGCAACGAAGGTTCACCAGACTGATTCCCGGGATAGCAGGACTGACATATGAGGAAAGACTGGATCGGCTAGGCTTATACTCACTGGAATTTAGAAGAATGAGAGGGGATCTCATAGAAACATATAAAATTCTGATGGGACTGGACAGGTTAGATGCAGGAAGACTGTTCCTGATGTTGGGGAAGTCTAGAACCAGGGGACAGAGTCTAAGGATAAAGGGTAAGCCATTTAGGACCGAGATGAGGAGAAACTTCTTCACTCAGAGAATTATGAACCTGTGGAATTCTCTACCACAGAAAGTTGTTGAGGCCAGTTCTTTGGACATATTCAAAAGGGAGTTAGATATGGCCCTTATGACTAAAGGGATCAAGGGGTATGGAGAGAAAGCAGGAAAGGGGTACTGAGGGAATGATCAGCCATGATCTTATTGAATGGCAGTCAGGCTCGAAGGGCCGAATGGCCTACTCCTGCACCTATTTTCTATGTTTCTATGTAAGCGCTGCTTTACCACCAATTTGGTGCTCGATTCACACTGGTATCTGTGTAAATTAGGTACCCAATTGATAGCACAACACTATCAAATTGTAAATCGTCACCACCTGTCTGGTCAGTGTATTGCAGAGCGACAAGCATTCATGTTGACCAAGTCCAGTACAACAAGGAGCTGACACAATGCTAGCAATTAGCCACGTTTGACAATAAAATAGCACAACTCAATCTTCAAATAACCAAGTGGCCCATCTAAGCAATATAATTTCTTTTTTGGTCTTGGGCTTGTGGCTGGTTTTACCAGCATAGAGTTCTGTCCCCTCTAGAAAGTGAAAGAATTACATTTATATCTCATTACTCCATTACATCTTATTAGAGTGACCCAAAAAAATTACTCTGAAGTGGAGTAAGTGTTACGTCTGCAAACATTGCAGCCAATTTTCACTCTAATCTACAACCAGCAACTGAACGAGTGACTAGTTAATTTGTTTTGGTGGTTGAGGGCAGAATGTTAACCCCGCTACTTCAAATGTTACCATGGGATCTTTAACATGCACCTGAACAGGCAGATTAGCCCTAGTTTGAATGTTTTCTTCAAAGGATGCCACCTCCAACAATGCAGCACTCTTTCAATACTTCACTGAGTGTCAACCTTGTTTATGAACACATGCCCAGGAATGGGACATTCTGACTGATGATATGTATGTATGTTTACATAACAACAGTCACTACATTTCAAAATTGATAATCAGCTGTGAAACACTGTGGGACATCTCGAGGAGGTGAGAGGTGCTATATAAATGCAAGTTAGTCATTTTCCTATAATAGCCTGTTCCCCCATATAAAAAAAATACTTTGAGTAGCATGCAAACTGACAACAAAAATAGTAAGTGACAGATTTCTACATTATAGTAGCACAACCTAATTTTGTTTATATATTAATTACTTATCTAGATGAACATTTTACACATTATATACAGATTCCAGTCAAGACATGGGCATTGCTCTGCCCAGATCAAGTCAGGATCCCACTATACCAGAAGAGAATCTGATTTCGCTAACGGGATCAAGAACAAAAACTACTTACAGATGAAAAGTTAAGATCACATCATCAGCAAATGTACATCTAAACCTTATATAAGATTTCAGTCATTTATATGCCTATACAATCCCGTGCCATGAATCCTAATGTGTGTGTTATGGGGAAACAGAGCTTGTAATATGACATTGATAGTTATAGAAGAGTATCAGCTAACACATTCTAGATGACACAAAGGATTGTATCTATTCAGTACAAAATGCAAGCCTATTATGTAATAAAAGGGGCGGAATTTAGCAACCAAGTATTTTTTCTAATCCTGTGGCTCCCACAGTGCAATTGTAGAGAACAGCTTTCCCGAGGTAAAAAAAATTAGGAAAGAAATTTGAGCAAAAAATTACTTTGGAGAAAGAAAGAGTATTTAGTGTAGAGGACTGGAAAGTTGTACAATGATGGGTGCACATTCTTCACGGTAATTTTGATTAAATTACAGTTTAAATAAAAAGAATGCTGCTCTGCAATGGCTGATTTTGCCAAACTGTCCTTTGCTGCGAATTCTGAATCGATATGCTGTTGAGAAGTAGAGTTAACCACAATGCAGAAGTAACTGCACCTCCCCAAGTGTAACTGAGCCTGACAGACCAAGGTTCCAAGTTTGATCCATGGTTTGTGCTGAGTTAGCCGATCCCAGCCAGAGCAGTAGTAGAGTAGTTGCGTCTCGAGGTTAGGGAAAACCAAGTCAGGTTAAACCAAGTCAGGTTCCTGCTCCTGAAATCACACCTGCTGGAAAGTGTGCCTCGGTAGGGGCTGGGTGAGGTTAGGATTTGCTTGGTTCTGATGCATCATCACCTCTCCATTACCCTGATGACACTCACTGTCTGCCTGAGCCCATTAATGAGGAATGACCATTCTGATGGACCTAGAACCTTCAGAAGAGAGAGAGGAAAAACTGACATGGGGAAAAGAGAGAGTTCTGAAAAGGACAGCAATCTCACAATGAGGAACTTTGTTTTTAATATGCAAAAGCCATAATGAAGCATTTAGTTTCTAATTTATTGGAATATGTTATAAATTTTGACAGAAATAATAGTTCACATTTATGAAACAAAAACTGAAAAGTACACAGCACAAGTTAAGGAAAAGACATGATTATGATCAATCATGCTGTACGTGTATAGGAAAGTGGTCTTTAAGAGTTTGAATCACCTGTCCAAGCTTTCAAAAACCCTGTCAGCTCCCCAAACAAAACAGTGCTTTAATTAGAGAAAACATTTTTCATATACAGCTCTACAATAATACTCTATAATTAAGACTGCCTATTTCCACCTCCATAACATCGCCTGTCTCCGCCTTTGCCTCAGCTCAGCAGCTGCTAAAACCTTCATCAATGCCTTTGTTACCTCTATACTTGACTATTCCAACGCTCTCCTGGTTGGCCTCCCACATTCTACCCTATGTAAACTTGAAGACATCCAAAACACAGCTGCCCATGTCCTAACTTGCACCAAGTTCTGTTCACCCATCACCCCTGTGCTCACTGACCTACATTGGCTCCCGGATAAACAACGACGCGATTTCAAAATTCTCATCCTTATTTTCAAATCCCTCCATGGCCTCGCCCCTCTCTATCTCCGTAATTTCCTCCAGCCCCAGAATCCCATGAGATATCAGCGCTCCTCTAATTCTACCCTCTTGAGCATCCCTGATTTTAATTGCTCAACCCTTGGTGGCCGTGCTTTCTGTCATCTAGACTCTAAGCTCTGGAATTCCCTGCCTAAACCTCTCCGCCTCTCGATCGTCTTTGACCAAGCTTTTGGTCATCTACCCTAATTTCCCCTTATGTGACTTGGTGCCAAATTTTTTGATCTTATATTACTCCTGTGAAGCACCTTGGGACATTTTACTACATTAAAGGCGCTAGTTGTCCTAGTATGTCAACAAATACGAGACGAAATCGGATGAATTGGAGTACACCCTGAATCCCTCGTGGATTCCAGGAACATGAGCAGACCCGAGCAGCAGCAAAAGGAGGAGGGGCAGTACAGATACAGCAGGAGAGCAGACCTGTGTGGCAGTGGCACATTCGGCTTCGAAAACAACAAAAAAATCAAGGAGTGACATCACAGGACAGCAGGTAGGTGATTGGTTGGTGAGTATTACCTTTGTCTTTTTCTTTCTACGTTAGGTCAGTGGGTTAGCTAAGAAGTTTAGTTAGTAGTATAGTAAATAGAGGCATGGCAGGGCACCTCAGTCCTGTGGAATGCACATGCTGTGCCATGTGGGAACTCCAGGAAGCTACTCGTGTCCTGGACAACCACAAGTGCAGGAAGTGTCATCAGCTGGAGGAGATAAAGCTCCGGGTTTCGAAGCTAGAGCAGCAGCTGACGTCACTTCAGTGCATCCGTGAGACTGAGAGCTTCGTGGCGAGCATGTTTCAGGAGGTGGTCATCCCGCAGCTTAAGAGTGTGCAGGCAGAGAGGGAATGGGGGACCATCAGATAGACAAGGAGGACCAGGCAGGTAGTGCAGTAGTCCCGAGTGCAATCTTGCTCTCTAACTGTGAAAGCAATGGTTTATCTGGGGAGTACAGCCAAAGCCAATTTCATGGCACCACAGATGGCTCAGCTGTACAGTGGGGGAGTAGGAGGACCGGAAAGGCAATAGTGCGCGGAGATTTGATAAGGGAACAGACAAGTGTTTCTGCGGCCGCAGACGTGATTCCAGGATGGTATGTTGCCTCCCTGGTGCCAGGGTCAAGGATGTCACTGAGTGGCTGCAGAACATTGTGAGGGGGGGGGGGGTGGGGAGGATGAACAGCCAGACATCGTGGTCCATATCAGTATCAACGACATAGGTAGAAAGAGGGATGAGGTCCTGCAGGCAGATTTTAGGGAGCTAGGAAAGAGATTAAAAAGCAGGACTTCAAAAGGTAGTAATCTCCAGATTCCTCCCGGTGCCATGAGCTAGTGAGTATAGAAATAGGAGGTTAAAGCACACGAATGCATGGCTAGAGAGATGCCAGGAGGGAGTTCTTTAGATTCCTGGGACATTGGGACCAGTTCTGGAAGAGGTGGGACCTGTACAGGCTGGACGGGTTGCACCTCAACAGAGCTGGAAAAAATGTACTTGCGGGGGCATGGGGGGGGGTGGGGCGAGTGTTGGGGAGGAAAATTTAATCTAATTTGGCAGAGGGATGGACACTAGGATATAGCATTAGAAAGGAGAAACAAGGTGTATAAAGGATTGGGAGAGACAGATAGCACTAGAGTAAGAAATAGTATTAGGTGGGGTCAGACTAAGAGAGAATACAAAAAGGTCCAAGATAGATTTACATTGCATGTGTTTGAATGCATGAAGTGTGGTAAATAAGTCGGTGAGCTACAGGCGCAAATAGCCACATGAGAATATGATGATGTGGCGATAACAGAGACCTGGCTCATAAAAGGACAGGATTGGGTACTAAATATTCCTGGTGTTCAGGAAAGATAGGGAAGGAAGGAAAGACTGAAGGTGGGATGGCAATATTAAGGAGAATATTACAGTGCTGGAGAGAGAGGATGTCCTGGAGGGATCAAGGACAGAATGTATTTGGTTAGAGCTAAGAAAGACTTGCATTTATATAACGCCTTTCACGACCACCGGACTTCTCAAAGCGATTTACAGCCAAAGTACTTTTGGAGTGTAGTCACTGTTGTAATGCCAATTTTTGTACAGCAAGCTCCCACAAACAGCAATGTGATAATGACCAGATAGTCTGTTTTTGTTATGTTGATTGAGTGATAAATATTGGCCAGGACACCGGGGAAAACTTCCCTGCTCTTCTTCAAAATCATTTATGTCCACCTGAGAGAGCAGACAGGATCTCGGTTTAATGTCTCATCCCAAAGACGGGACCTCCAACAGTGCAGCACTCCCTCAGCACTGCACTGAAGTGTCAACTTAGATTTAGGTGTGCAAGTTCCTGGAGTGGGACATCAAGCCACAACCTTTTGACTCAGAGGCGAGTGTGCTACCCACTGAGCCACAGCTGACACTAGAGACAAGAAACAATAGAGGTGCCTTTACACTACTAGTTGTATTCTATAGGCCACTAACTAGTGGAAAGGATATAGAGGAGAAAATTTGTAGGGAAATTAGAGAGGTGTAAGAACTATAGAGTAGTGATAATGAGGGATTTCAACTATCCTACTATAGACTGGGATAGTAATAGTGTAAAGGTCAGAGACGGGGAAGAATTTCTGAAGTGTGTTCAGGAGAATTTTCTTAATCCGTATGTTTCCAGCCCAACGAGGAAGGAGGCATTGCTGGATCTGGTTCTAAGGAATGAGGTGGTGCAAGTGTCAATAGGTGAACATTTAGGGAACAGTGATCATAGTATCATAAGGAGTAGATTAGCTATGGAAAAGGACCAGGAGCAATCTAGAGTAAAAATACTTAATTGGAGGAAGGCAAATTTTAGTGGGTTGAGAATGGATCTGGCCTGGGTATAAAAGAATCCAAGATTGGCAGACGAGATAGAGAGGGGGTTAAAAAAGCAGTGGAGGTGGCAATATTGGTTACAGAAACAATTACAGCTGTGAGAAGGGATAATATGTTAGAAGGGTCATCAAATGAGGCTATATGGGTTGAACTAGAACAAAAAGGAGCAATCACACTGCTGGGAGTGTACTGTAGACCCCAAATAGAGGGATGTAAGAGCAAATTTGTATGCAAATTTCTGATAAGTGCAAAAACAATAGGGCAGTAATAGTGGGGGATTTCAATTACTCTAATATTAACAGGGATACTATCAATGTAAAAGATACAGAGGGCACAAAATTCCTGTGCATTCTGGAGAATATTTTTGCCAATATGTAGCAGGCCCAACGAGGAAGGGGGCAGTTCTGGATTTAGTTTTAGGGAATGAAGCTGGGTAGGTGAGAGGAGAATCAGTGGGAGAGCATTTTTGTGGTAGTGATATTGGGCTCAATTTTAGCCAGGAGTTGCTCCTTATTTTTTGGAGTAACTTGTTTTTTTTGGCATAACTTAAAAATCCCCATTTTCCCCAATCAATTTGCACTGGCGTAACTGAGTTAGTTATGATTTTTTTTAGGTGAGTTTTTTTTTTCTCAAAAGGGGGCAGTACCAGCCACCTAGGCCAGTTCTGCCCATTTAGGCAACTTTGGCCAGCTAATAGTTGCTCCATTTATACTTAGGCCAGCGTATGTGGCCGCTTCAGTAAACCCTTGCGGAATGTTAAAGAAATCGGCGCAGGTAGGTACATCGGAGGCCATTCGGCCTGGGATAGGGGCGGGAAATGGAGAGGATCTGCACCTAAACCACCGAGCCTTACAAACCACCAAACCTTGCAAACAAAACCTCGAATGATAGGCTACGTAAAAATAGAAACTCGACACTGCAAAAAACATTTGCTCCTGACGGTAGTAAGTGCAACCAGTTCCATAAAGGAAAAAGATATTCCATTCCTCAGCCTTTATCTTAATGCACAAATTCACCAAGATATTCTGTCATAAAACTATAGGGTAAACTCAGCAGTCCCACACTCTCAGTGAGGAGCCAATCTCAAAGGGTTTCTTTTAGGTTTTCTTTGAGTACAGCCCGGAGGCCACTCGGCCAGGGCTAGGGGCGGGCAGGAGAACTGATAGAAATCACGGGCAGGCAGGAGCACTATCAGTTCTCCTGCCCGCCCCTAGCTCAACAAAGAAGGCAGAATAAATGCAGGGAACTTTACCTGAAGGAGCTCATCGCCACGCTCTGAAAGTGAGAGAGACCTACTGTTGTTGCAGACTTGTAGCGCTACTGCTCATGCGTGGACATCACCAGCGGACCATTGCGCATGTGCAGACGTCCCGGCAGTTTTCAGCGCAGAACGCTGGCTCCACTCCCTACTCGACTAGCCATGCTGCGCGACTGCAGTGAAGAGGCCGGACAGCGGCAACAACATTTTTCGGTACAACTCCAGTAAGTGCGCCAAAAAACAAGCTCGGCCAAAATTGAGGCCCATAATTCAGTTAGTTTTAGCATAATTATGGATAAGGACACAGATAAAACAGGAGTAAAGGTTCTAAATTGGGGGAAGGCCAATTTTACTAGGTTGAGAAGTGATTTAGAAAAAGTGGACTGGAAATAGCTACTTGAAGGTAAATCAGTGTCAGAGCAGTGGGAGGCATTCAAGAGGGAGATACATGGAGTTCAGGGTGAACATGTTCCCACAAAGAAAAAGGGTAGAACAGCCAAATTTAGAGCCGCCTGGATGACAAGGTGCATACAGGGTAAGATAAGGCAAAAAAGGAAAGCTTATATCAGATATCGAGAGCTCAATATTGCAGAAAGCCTAGAAGAGTTTAGAAAGGGTAGGGGTGAAATTAAGAAGGAAATTAGGAAAGTAAAGAGAGGGCATGAAAAAATACTGGCAAGTAGAATCAAAGAAAACCCAAAGATGTTTTATAATTACATAAAGAGCAAGAGGATAACTAAGGAAAGAGTAGGGCCTATTAGGGACCAAAATGGTGATCTGTGTGTGGAGGAGGAGGATATGGGTAAGGTACTTAATGAATACTTTGCGGCTGTCTTCACAAAAGAGGGGGATGATGCCGATGTTGAAGTTAAAGAGGAAGAGAGTGAAATATTGCATGGGATAAACATAGTAAGAGAGGAAGTATTAAGGAGTTCAGCATCTTTGAAAGTAAATAAACCGCCAGGACCGGATGAAATATATTCTAGACGATTAAAAGAAGCAAGGGAGGATATTGCGGAGGCTCTGGCTCTGAGGATTTTCCAATCCTCCCAGGCTACAGGATTGGAGAACTACTAAAGTGTACCATTGTTTAAAAAGGGAGGAAGGGATAAACTGAGTAATTACAGGGCCAGTTGGTTTAACCTCGATGGTGGGCAAATTATTGGAATCAATTCTGAGGGAAAGTATAAACCTTAATTTAGAAAGACACAAATTAATCAAGGACAGTCAACATGGATTTGTTATGGGAAGGTCATGACTAACTAACTTGATTGAATTTTTTGAGGCGGTAACAAGGAGGGTCAATGAGGGCAGTGCATTTGATATAGTCTACATGGATTTTAGCAAGGCTTTTGACAAGGTCCCACATGACAGGCTGATCAAAAAAGTAAAAGCCCATGGGATCCAAGGGAGAGTGGCAAATTGGATCCAAAATTGGCTCAGTGGCAGGAAGCAAAGGGTAATGGTTTTTGCAACTGGAAGGTTGTTTCCAGTGGGATTCCACAGAGCTCAGTACTCAGTCCCTTGCTTTTTGTGGTATATATTGATGACTTAGACGTAAATGTAGGGAGTATGATAAAGAAATTTGCAGATGATACAAAAATTGGCCGTGTGGTTGACAGTGAGAAGGAAAGCTTTAGACTGCAGGACGATATCGATGAACTGGTCAGAAAAGTGGAAAATGGAATGCAATCCGGAAAAGTGTGAGGTAATGCATTTGGGGAGGGACAAGGCAAGGGAATACACAATAAATGGGAGGATACTGAGAGATGTGGAAGACCAGAGGGACCTTGGAGTGCATGTCCACAGATTCTTAAAGGTACCAGAACAGGTCGATAAGGTAGTTAGAAACATAGAAAGTTATAGCGCAGGAGGAGGCCATTTCAGCCCAACGTGTCCGCGCCGGCCGACAAAGAGCCACATGGCCCTTGGTCAGCAGCCCTAAAGGTTACATATAAACCTATGAACAATGATGGAAAGGCAAAGAGCACCCAGCCCAACCAGTCTGCCTCACACAACTACGACATCCCTTATACTGAAACATTCTACACTCCACCCCAACCGGACCCATGTGATCCTCTGGGAGACGCAAAAACCAGATTAAAAACCCAGGCCAATTTAGGGAGACAAAATCTGGGAAAATTCCTCTCGACCCATCCAGGCGATCGAAACTAGTCCAGGAGATCACCCTGGCCGTATTCGATTCCCTGCAGTATTTACCATTATATCTGTGCCGTCCAACCAAAAGTCATCCAGTCTAATCCCAATTATCAGCTCTAGGTCCGTAACCCTGCAGGTTACTGCACTTTAAGTGCCCATCCAACCATCTCTTAAAAGTGGTGAGGGTTTCTACATCCACCACTCTTCCAGGCAGCGAGCTCCAGATCCACACAACCATTTGCGTAAAGAAGCCCCCCTCCCCCACCTCAAATCCCCTCCAAACCACCTTAAAACTATGCCCCCTCGTAATAGACCGCTCCACCAAGGGAAATAGGCCCTTACTATCCACTATGTCCAGGCCCTCAATATTTTGTACACCTCAATGAGGTCTCCTCTCAACCTCCTGTGTTCCAATGAGAACAAACCCAGCCTATCCAATCTGTCCCCATAACTAAGATTTTCTATTCCAGGCAGCATCCTAGTAAATCTCCTCTGCACCCTCTCTAGTGCAATCACGTCCTTCCTATAATATGCCGACCAGATCTGCTCGCAGTACTCCAGCTGTGGCCTAACCAAAGTATTATATAATTTAAGCATAACCTCCCTGCCCTTGTATTCTATGCCTCGGCAAGCATTCCATATGCCTTCTTAACCACCTTATCCACCTGGTCTGCAACTTTCAGGGATCTGTGGACAAGCACTCCAAGGTCCCTTTGTTCATCTACACTATTAAGTGGCCTACCACTTAATGTGTATACTCTTTCCTTATTTGACCTCCCAAAGTGCATCACCTCACACTTCTCTGAATTAAATTCCATTTGCCACTGCTCTGCCCACCTGACCAGTAGATTGATATCCTCCTGCAGCCCAGGACTTTCCTCTTCATTATGAACCACACAGCCAATTTTAGTGTCGTCTGCAAACTTCTTAATCATACTCCCTATATTCAAATCTAAATCGTTGATATATACCACAAAACGCAAGGGACCCAGTACTGAGCCCTGCGGAACCCCACTGGAAACATCCTTCCAGTCACAAAAACATCCATCAATCATTACCCTTTGCTTCCTACCTCCAAGCCAATTTTGGATCCAACTTGCCACTTTGCCCTAGATCGGATGGAGAGTTAAAATGGCATCCAGAATGCTTTCCTTTATTAGCTGAGGCATAGAATATAAGAGCCGGGAAGTTATGCTAGAACTGTACACAACACTAGTTAAGCCCACAGCTTGAGTACTGCATACAGTTCTGGTCACCACATTAGAGGAAAAATGTGATTGCACTAGAGAGGGTGGAGAGGAGATTTACAAGGATGTTGCCAGGACTGGAACATTTTTGCTTTGAGGAAAGATTGGATAGGTTGGGTTTGTTTTCTTTGGAACAGAGGAGGCTGAGGGGAGATTTAATTGAGGTATATAAAATTATGAGGTGTCTGGATAGAGTGGATAGGAAGGACCTATTTCCCTCAGCAGATGGGTCAATAACCAGGGGGCATCGATTTAAAGTAGTTGGTAGAAGGATTAGAGGAGAGATGAGGAAAATGTTTTTCCAGAGGGTGGTGGGGGTCGGGTACTCACTGCCTGAAAGGGTGGTAGAGGCAGAAACCCTCATCACATTTAAAAGGTACTTGGATGTGCACTTAAAGAGCCGTGACCTACAGGGCTACGGACTTAGTGCTGGAAGGTGGGATTAAGCTGGGTAGCTATTTTTCAACCGACACGGACACAATGGGCCGAATGGCCTCCTTGTGTGTAATTCTGTATGATTCTATGAAAGCTGTAATCTAACAATGGACTGCCTTTAAAGATGAGATGGTTCAGGTACAGTCGAGGTACATTCCCACAAGGTCATAACTGCCTGGATGATGAAAGATAGAGAGCAAGATGAAGCAAAAAAAATAGGATGTATGACAGATGTCAGGTTGAGAATACAAATGAGAACCAGCCTTAATATAGAAAGTTCAGAGGGGAAATGAAAAAGAAACTAAGAGGGGCAAAGAGAGAGTATGAGAATAGATTGGCAGCTAACATAAAAGGGAATCCAAAATTCTCCTGTGGTTTATAAATAATAAATGTGTAGTAAGTGGAGGGGTGGGGCCGATTAGGAACCAACATGGAAGCAGAGGGGATGGTTGCGTACTAAATTAGTCCTTTGCATCTGTTTTCACAAAGGAAGAAGATGCTGCCAAAGTCAAAATGAAAGAGGAGATAGTTGAGTTACAGGATGGGATAAAAATTGATAAAAGAGGAGGTACTAGAAAGGCCGGCTGTACTTAAAGTAGATGTCACCAGCACTAGACAGGATGTATCCTAGGATACTGAGTGAAGTAAAAATGGAAATTGCGGAGGTACTGGCCACAATTTTCCAATCCTCCTTAGATACGGGGGTGGGTGCCAGAGGACTAGAGAATTGCAAATGTTACACCTTTGTTCAAAAAGGGTGTAAGGATAAAACCAGCAACAGGCCAGTCAGTTTAACCTCGGTAGTTGGGAAGATTTTAGAAAGGATAGTCCGGGACATAATTAACAGTCACTTGGACAAATGTAGATTAATTAAGGAAAGCCAGCATGGATTTGTTAAAGGCAAATGGTATTTAACTAACTTCATTACATTTTTTAATGAGGTAACAGAGAGGGTTGATGAGGGCAATGCAGCTAATATGGTGTACATGAACTTCCAAAAAGCATTTGATAAAGTGCCACATAATAGGCTTGCCAGCAAAGTTGAAGCCCATGGAATATAAGACAGTGGCAGCATGGATATGAAATTGGCTAAATGACAGGAAAGAGAGAATAGTGGTAAATGGTTGCTTTTCGGACTGGAAGGTACACATTGGTGTTCCCCAATGGTGCTGGGACCACTACTTTTCTTGCTACATATTAATGACTTGGATTTGGGTGTACAGGGCACAATTTCAAAATTTGCAGATGACACAAAACTTGGAAGTATAGTGAATAGCGAGGAGGACAGTGATAGACTTCAAGAGGACATAAACAGACTGGTGGAATGGGTGGACACGTGGCAGATGAAATTCAATGCAAAAAAAGTGTGAAGTGATGCATTTTGGTCGGAAGAACGAGGAGACGCAATATAAATTAAAGGGTATAATTCTAAAGGGGGTACATGAACAGAGAGACCTAGGGGTATATGTGCTAAATCGTTGAAGGTGGCAGGACTGATTGAGAAAGCGGTTAAAAAAAACATATGGAATCCTGGGCTTTATAAATACAGACAGACTACAAAAGCAAGGAAGTTATGATGAACCTTTTTAAAACACTGGTTTGACCTCAACTGGAGTATTGTGTCCAATTCTGGGCATTGCACTTTAGAAAGGATATGCAGGCCGAAGAGAGGGCGCAGAAAAGATTTCCAAGAATGATTCCAGGGATGAGGGACTTCAGTTACATGGATAGTCTGGAGAAGCTGGGGTTGTTCTCCTTGGAGTAGCGAAGGTGGAGAGGAGATTTGATAGAGGTGTTCAAAATCATGACGGATCTAGACAAAGTAGAGAGAAACTGTTCCCATTGGCGGAAGGGTCAAGAACCATAGAACACAGATTAAGGTAATTGGCAAAAGAACCAAAGGCGACAGAAATAAAAACTTAACGCAGCGACTGGTTAGGATCTGGAATGCACTCCCTGGAAGGGCTGTGGAGGCAGATTCAATTGTGGCTTTCAAAAGGGAATTATATAAGTATCTGAAGGAAAAAAAATTGCAGGGCTACGGGGAAGGGGTGGGAGAGTGGGACTAGCTGAAGTGCTCTTGCAGAGAGCTGACACAGGCTCGATGGGCCGAATGGCCTCCTGTGCTGTAACCATTCTATGATTCTAACATCAGCTTGAAAATTCAACAATCTAACAAACTGCCAAATAAAATGAGAGTGTAATAGCTTAGGAAAAGCGCAAGAGAAGATACCTTGGTTTTGGACTTAAACCTACTTCCAAGACACAAACAGGCAGAAATGATCTAGGCCACAGCATATAAAGAAGGAAAAACAGAAATGCTGGTAACATCCTACCTGAAGTCTCACATCAATGCCCATATTCTTCAGAAACTGCTGCTGTGCAATTGGTCCCAAGGACACCACTTTACCCTCCGTCATTTGCCGAAGGTAGCTGAAATCAACATCTGCTGTCAGGTCTGCAGTTCCAGGTGCTGTGAGCACTTCATGTAGCTGATGCCCACGAAAACCCTTTACAAAATAATGGTTATTAAGCATAATAACATTGAGAAAGATTGTTAAATACATCCAGCAACTTCTGCACATAAATGTTGCTCTTTAGAACAGATAAGCAGTAGTGACAGATCAAGCAGTCAAAGGTTATCTTGAATATTGTCTTCTAACCAAGTGGAGAGTAAAACATGGGCTGAATTTTTGGCTCATTTGCGCCCCATTTAGCACCTCGGCGGGGCGCAAAAGTGACTTTTTGGGACGTGACACGAGGCGCACAAGATTTTGCACTCGGGCAGTATTTTCACCAATGGTTTTATGGTGGCGCTAAATTTTAGCGCCCCGCCGCTGTTTTGACCGTTTGGAATTTTTAAGCATTTCGCCCAATTTAGCGTCCATCCGAGAACCCAAGAAAAACCAGTCGGACTCGGTGCACTCTGACGCGCACGGCGCCATTTTGAAAACGGAGGAGAAAATCACAGTTGTGAGTGATTAAAAGCATTGGGAGAAGAACACTGTGTTACTGCATACTTTTTATTGTGAAGTTTGTGTGAGTTTCTACTTTGTTTTAAAGGACATATTAAAAGATGTGCTATGTTGGGAGCCAGTAATCCTGGCTGCTATATTCATACGGTGTCGAGCTGAAAGGCGGCTTATTGATGATCATTTCCAACGTAATCGAAGAGGTCGGAAACATATGGGGAGGAGGCCTTATCCCCCACCAGTTTACAGGGAACATCGATCATACCTGAAGCTCTCTAAGGCACAGTGCGTTAGAAGGGAAAATATCAGGTTATCCACTATGGCAGAAATAATAGAAAAGCAAATTATAATTTAAATGGACAAAAATTGCAAAGTGCTGCAGTACTGAGAGACCTGGGGGTACTTGTGAGGATAGGTTGAGCCTATACTCATTGGAGTTCAGAAGAATGAAAGAGATCTTAATGAAACTTATAAGATAATGAGGGAGCTCGACAAGGTGGATGCAGAGAGGACATTTTCACTCATAGGGGAAACTAAAACTAGGGGACATTGGGTCCAAATTTGGCCCTCCGGTTTTATCGGCGCACTTACGTGAGGTGCATCAACTTTCTGCTCAAAATGGTGCCAAAAATATATATTGCTGTATTCTCACCGCTCTGTCCTTGCGCTTGGCGTGGCAATCACAGTGGGGTGTGGAGCTAGGGCCGTGATCTTATTGAATGTCGGAGCAGGCTCGAGGGGCCAAATGGCCTACTCCTGCTCCTATTTCATGTTCTAAGGCTGCGCTTCCAAAAAGTGATGCCATCTACCAGTGGCAACAGGACTGCACTGTCCGTCAAAGTGAAGGTGACTGTGGCAATTGCCTCCGGCTCCTTTCAGGCATCAGTGGGGGACATATGCTCCATCTCCCAGCACGCTACACATTGCTGCATTCGCCAGTTGACTAATGCTCTGTACGCATGCAGAATGGACTTCATAAACTTCCCAATGACCAGGGAGACCCAAAATGAGAGGACTGTAGGTTTTGGATGATTTGCTGGCTTCTCCAAGATTCAGGGTGCCCCTGATTGTATGCACATCGCGCTGCGAGCACCTTTAGAGAATCCAGAGGTTTTCCGAAACCAAAAGGGATTCCACTCCATGAACGTACAAATCATCTGCGACCATACTCAGCGCATCATGGCAGTCAATGCCCAATATCCAGGGAGCATCCATGATGCTTTCATCTTGCATGAGAGCACTGTCTCACGCATGTTCCGGCATCAACCACAAGGCTGGATGCTCAGGGACAAAGGTTACGGTCTCGCCACCTGGCTTATGACCCCCCTCCGGAACTCTCAGACAGAAGTCGAGTATCGCTATAATGAGAGCCATGCAGCCACATGCAACATCGACGAACAGACAATTGGGAGTGCTCAAGCAGCGCTTCCGATGCCTGGACCACTCTGGAGGCTGCCTGCAATACTCCCCTCAGCAGGTCTCTGAGTTCATTGAGGTGTGCTGCAAGCTACACAACTTAGCCATCATGAGGGGACAGGATTTGCCAATGGAGATAGCAGGACAACCTCAGGAGAGTGGGGGGAGGGGTGAGGAGGAGGAAGACGAGCCTGCTGAGGAACCTATGCCACCACCACCCCCACCACAACCACAGGGGAGGCATCGTGGAGATGTCGCCGCTGCAAAAGCCTTATGTCGGCAGCTCATAACTGAACGCTTTGCTTGAAGAGTGAACCGTTGCCTGGCGACTCTATCCCACCATGTTGACTATTCCCCCTCTTATTCTGCAAATGAGACACTACACAGGAATGGTTATGGTGAACAAAAGAATTTATTAAACGTTGTAAACTTTGTCAACTTTATAAACTTAATTGTGAAACTTTAAAATAACATGAATTAGCTGCATCCAGCAGTGCGATCATTCAACAACATCAACACCATAATCCAGAACATCATAATAATGCAACATAAAACAAGATGCATCCAGCATCAACAACATAATGCAGCAACCCCTGCCCCACTATTTTTTACCACCGGCTTTTGATCCTTCCCCATACCACCCTCCCTTTCTTGCTGCTCCTAACCAAAGTGGTACTAAGATGGTATGCAGCAAGGCTGCTGTGTTAGTGGGGGGGGGGCGGGGAAGAGAAAATGGAGATGTCGCCTGGGGACACACTGGACCAGTTCGTGGCATGGAAGGCCCGGCTTGATTGACGAGCCTCTTCATTGGCGTCGCCAGTCACAGGTGTGACAGTGGGGAACGCAGAGAGTATGACAGGAGGGTTTATGGATTGCATCACCTGCCCAAGCTGAAGCAGAGCTTGTGCCTGTGATGTGCAATATTCCGCAAGGGTTCAGGCCACATTCTCCGGACTCCACTGTCACTGCTGGAGGCCATCTGTCCCGTGTCGGCATTGATGGCCTCGCAGGTATCACAGCTCGCACCGACAATCTGCGACCGTAACTCTGTAACGGTCGCTTTGAGACTGTCGATGCTCGCGGGAATCCTCCCCAAGATATCAATGAGCTGACGGCTGACCTGGGTGCTCTCCCTGGACATTCCCACCATGTCCAGTTCCATGTCTGCCTGTCTAGCAGCAGACCTACTTTGACGATTCACCCTCCGGAGAGATGGCATACGGGATTCGACCCCAGAACTGCTTTGCTGCGCGCCACTAGTCCCAGGAGCCTCGGAGTTGTCAAACCACGAGAAAGTCACGTCGTCGTCCTCAGACGAGGTGAGTGCCGGTGGTAAAACAGGTGCGGATTGCTGCTGCGCCGAAATCGGCTGATCGGTATCATCCTCCTCCTCCTTCAGACGATGGCCTGATGTGGAGTATTGTCTTGAGGGCTGCTGCGGCTGTGGCTGGTCATCTGGAAGTAGAAAGTAACAGACGAATGGTTAGCAGCAGGAGACGGAGCACGGGTGACATGAGGAAGTTTGCATAGCACAGGCTCATTTGAAGGATCACCGCTACTCTACTATATCTAGTCCGCAGACACTGCATGACATTGCCCCAACCCAGCCCAGCCCAGGGAGTGTGCAGGACTTACCCTCAGTTTCCGAGCAGGGGTCAATACCCATAGTGGCAGCTGCCCGACCTGAGACGGTGATGAGGCCTGTCACTCCTTTTTCATTGTCTGTGAGTGGTAAGGTCTTAGGTGGACCGCCACCTGTCCACACCTGCTCGCGCCAATTATGTGACTTCTTGGCCTGCAAAGATAAAAATAGGAATGGCACAGATAGCCACCAAAGCACTTATACCATACTGTCTGAATGTCATACAGTCCTTTGTTTAATAGTCTTGGAAGTTGCACGTGGTTCATTAGGAGGGCATCCAAGTGCGGAGACACCTTATAGGATCTCAGAAAGCAATCTTAACAATGTGTAAATATCATTCATGGCAAATAGGGTGCCAAACTAAGCCTAGCTCTGTGTCATACATTTTAGGAGGCAACCCACAGAGTGCTGAGAGACACCATAGCATGACAACAAATAGTGTGTCAGATTTATCATTGAAGTAATGAAGGAGTGCACGAATTAAAATGTACTCACTCTAACGACCCTTGAAAGATTATTGAATTTCTTTCGGCACTGATCACAGTTTCTGAAGCAGAGAACTCCTGAGCAATTTCGCTCCAATCTGCTTAAAAGTGGATGGCAGTGGTCGAGATTCAGTCCTACGATGCAACTCCTGCCAGCTTCTCTCCACAGCCCCCACTAGAGCTTCGTTAGCCTCATGGCTGAATCACCGGGCACGCTGTCTTGATTCCTCCTCTTCCTCCTCCATCATAAAAATTTAAAGGTTAAATGGCTGATTCAGCTCCGGGTGTACTGGGCATGTGTGCAGCCGCGCCCTGCATTGGCGTTTGCGACCAGACAGCAGACCAGAAGCATAGGAATAATAAAAAAAAGTAAAAAATTTGCGCATGCACAGAGCCACCGATATTTTTAGCGCGGAACTTTCAGCTCCGGTGCGCGCAGTGTGTGGTGCAACGCCAACGCCAACGTTAACGCTGACGCTCCTTGTAAACTTTCATTTGCCGAAAGTTGCACGCTCTGGCGCTAACATTAACCCAGCGCTAAATTTTTGAATCTGCCTCAAATTGGGCCCGGGAATGGTCGAAAACGCAAAAATCTGAAAATCCAGCCCATGGGTTCTAGTGGTCAGTGTTTGAATGATCGCCTATAGAATATATAAATATACTGGTTGATTTAGGGTCATTTATAATTGATCAATTTGCAAATTACCACAATTAAATGGCAATATGAACTCCAATCAGGATCAAGTTTGAAATGAAGTTCATTTCATTAGGGCTGAATTCATCTTTTATAGAAAATCATATTATCAGTACTCCTTTCAGAAACAGTGAGGTATACACAATTTGTTTGTTCTCATTTTAAGTCCTTCCTCACTCCTGTAAACAGCTAAGTGTCCAAACTGTTATTGAAGCAGAGCCCATAAATTATTTTCAAAATAGTTCCTTTAAAAAGAGGAATATTAAAGAATAAAGAGAATGAGCAAGACAAATGGGATTATAATGGGTAGTTTGTGTGGGAATTTGATTGGCCTAATGGCTTGTCACATTCTATGATTCAATATTTAACACTGACATTGTCATTCTTTTCTGTAATTTCTTAGATTTTATCTTTGTTATTCTGAGATTATTGGGGAAAACTCGACTGGTGAAGTGATTCTGCGAATTGTGCAATTAAGGTGGAGTACTACAAGTCGATACTTCAATCACTCGTTGTGCTTCCGTAATTGCCTCATTTCAACTATATCCATTAAATTGAAGTCCAATGCAATTCTCTTATGAGATCATTAATATTTAGAAAACAAAATCAGAAAAATTATGTTAATTTTAATTAATGACCTTTCTTTGTAAAAGGGATTCTGATTTTGCAAATATATCAAGAGGGAGACTGGTCTATCAATATAAAAATAAGCTGATAAATTGTGAATGAAATCCAAAATATCATAAGATGTCACAAAGTACATCTACTTAATAGTTTTTGTTTTAGTTATTCTGATAATATCACAAGTGTTTATAGATATTGGCCCAGAAATTCCGGCCTCCCGGGTCCATACTGAGTGTGTACGGACCTGGGAAGGCATCGCAAAAGCCAATTTTCAGCATACAATGCGCATGCGCTGAAAATCGGCTTTTCCAATCTGTCAAGCTATCCAACGCATCACCACATCCAGGACATTCGCATGGGCAAGATTGCGGTATTTACCCACCTCTTGTCCAGCGGATGTCCTGAAAACTCTTGCGCCTGGTAAAAGTAGGCGCCTACTTTTACAGCCAAGAGAGTTTTAAAACACACTTAAATCATAAAAAATAAATTTTTAAAAACACTTTATTTTTAAAAACCCTGCCCACTACGTTAAATTTATTTTAAAGCATAATTTAAAAAACTTTTAAAAATCTGAAAATATATATTTTTAATAATACATAAATAACTTCAATTTAAATTAATGTTAAATATGTAGTGTATTTTTTCTATTTTTTTATTAATGCTTTGTGTGTTTGGGGGGGGGGGGGGTTTCTCATTCATAATAATGGGAACTCCAACTTACGGAGTTCCCATTATTTATGAATAAGAACATACTTTACCTTGATTGGCTGCCCAGAGCCATGTGACTGCAGCTCCAGCCCTGCGCACGTCCTGACATGCATGCACTGCGACGCGCAGTCAGTGGAGGCCTCAGGACTGGGATCTCGCGTGGGCGCAGCAGCTTCAGGTAAGTGCACATCTTTTTTCTAGAATCCAGTCGAACGCCCGCGGGAAGGAGAAATCGGGATTTCTGGGCCATTAAAACATGTAATTCCTACCCTTATTTTCCAATAAAGCCCAGTATAAGAAAAGCACTTAAACCTTGATGAATCATTTAAAAAGATTACATAGGATTACATATGATATATGACACAAAAACAGGCCATTCAGCCCAACCAGTCCATGCTGGCGTTTATGCTCTGCTTGAGCCTCTTCCTGTCTTTCCTCCTCTAAATCTATCAGCATAACCCTCTATTCCCTTCTCCCTCATATGCTTGTCTAGCCTCCCCTTAAATGCATCTGTACTATTCGCTTCAACCACTCCCTGTGGTAGTTAGTTCCACATTCTCACCATTCTTTGGGTAAAGAAATTTCTTCTGAATTCCCTGTTGACTATCTTATATTGATGGACTCTACTTATGCTCTTCTTCACAAATGGAAATATTCTCTCTGTGTCCACTCTATCAAACCTTTCATAATTTTAAAGACCTCTATTAGGTCACTCCTCAGCCTTCTTTTTTCCAAGAGAAAAGAGACCCAGCCTATTCAATCCTTTCCGGATATGTATATACTAACATTTCTGGTATCATCCTTGTAAATCTTCTCTGCACCTTCTCCAGCATCTCCATATCCTTTTTATATGGCGACTAGAACTGTACACAGTACTCTTAAGTGTGGCCTAACCAAGTTCGATACAGGTTTAACATTACTTCCCTATAACTTTTCAATTCCATACTTCTAGAAATAAACCCTAGTGCTTGGTTTGCTTTTTTGTGTGGCCTTGTTATTCTGTTGCAACTTTTAGCGATTGGTGTATTTGTACTCCGAGATCCCTTTGTTCTTCTACCCCACCTAGACTCGCACCTTCCAAGTAATAAGTGACCTCCCTATTCTTCCTACCAAAATGTAGTAACTCACATTTATCTGTGTTGAACTTCATTTGCTAATTATATGCCCATTCTGCAAGGTTATTGATGACCTGCTGTAATTTGTTGCAGTCCCTCAGTATTAACTAACGCCCCCAATTTGGTGTCATCCGCAAATTTAGAAATTGTGTTTTTGATTCCAAAGTCCAAATCGTTAATATAAATTGTGAACAACTGGTCCAGGCACTGATCCTTGTGGGACACCTCTACCCATCTTCTGTCACTGTGATTAGCTACCTTTTACCCCTACTCTCTACTTTCTGTCTTGAAGCCAGCTAGCTATCCATTCTGCTACTTGTCCCCTGACTCCGCATTCTCTGACCTTGTTCATCAGTCTACTATGTGGTACCTTATCGAAGGCCTTTTGAAAATCTCGGTAAATTACATCTATTGCATTACCATTGTCTACGCTCTCTGTTACCTCTTCAAAAAATTCAATGAGGTTGGTCAAGCAAGACTTTCCCTTTTGAAATCCATACTGACTATTCATTATTATACTTTTGATTTCTAGATGTTCTTCTATTTTCTCCTTTAATAGGGATTCCATTATTTTTCTACCACCGATGTTAAGCTGACTGGTCTATAATTTTCTGAGCATTTTCTATTCCCCCTTCTTAAATATAGGTATTACGTTAGCTTCCACCAGTCCTCAGGCACTACATCTTTTCTAACGAATTATTAAATATGTGCAGTAATGCCTCTGCTATCTCTTCCCAAGATTCTTTTAAAATGTGTGGATGCAGAGGTTTTATCCTTATTGTGTTTGATTAGTTTATTTAATATATCCACTCTCTCTATTTTAAATGTACTTATCTCATCATCCAATGTCATGTCCACCTGTTCTATCTCCCTAGTAATTACTGAAGCAAAATAATTATTTCATATTTCTGCCATCTCTCTATCATTACCTGTGGTATTATCCTGTCTATCCCTTAATGGCCCTATTCCTATCCTAACCTTCCTTTTTTAATTGATGTGCCTGTAAAATATTTTATGTTTCTTGATAATTTAATTTCATAGTTCCTCTCTGCCTTCCTAATTGTGTTTTTGACTTCTCTCCTAATCTTTTCGTATTCTCCCTTATCATGCACTCACCCTGCTTTCTATGTACTTAATATATGGATCTTTCCTTACCCTCAATTCTCCCTTTATGGCTTTATTCATCCATGATAAAAAAACTCATTAGTGTTTAGTGTGTTCTTTCCTTTTAGCGGAATATATTGATCCAGCACTCTGTTCCCATTGCTGTTCTACATTGTTTTTTGCAAATATTGTTGCCCATTTTATTTTCCCAAGTTCTATTTTCAACCCTTCAAAATCAGCTTTTCTCCAATCTATTAACCTGGTTTTTGTCATACTTATGTCCTTCTCAATTATCATCTTAAAGCGTATTATATTATGGTCACTATTGCCTTGATGTTTCCCTACTTTTATTTCTCTTATCTGCTCTGGTTCATTCCCCATTACTAGATCCAATAGCGAATCATCCCTTGTTGGGCGTTTTACATATTGGGTTAGAAAGGAGTCCTGTACACATTATAGGAACTCCATTCCCTTATCCCCTTTACCTACCTCTTCTGTCCAATTAATATCAGGGTAGTTGAAATCCCCCATGATTATGATTCAATGTGTTTTACTCAGTCCCTAATTTGTCTGCTTATTTCTTTCTCCACCTCCCTTCCACTATTCGGTGTTCTGTAGACTACCCCTATTAGTGTGATTGATCCTTTATTATCTTTTATCTCTATCCATAGGGATTCTATTTTTGTTTTGCTGATAGCTGCATCACTTTTTTCACCTGCCATTATGTTATCCCTAATAGTACAGCTACTCCACTGCCCCTTTTCCCCCTCTATCTTTTCTAAATATGTTATACCCTGCAATGTTTAATTCCTAACCCTGATTTTTCTGTAGCCATGTCTCAGTAATCCCTACTGTCTGGTTCCTCACACCGCATGATTGCTTCTAGTTCCCGTTTTTATTACAAACATTGTGCGCATTGATGTACAGACAGTTTAATGCATTTTAATAGGATTTCCTCTCACTTTATGTTTAACCATCTTTTTAGACTCCTGTTCTATAATTCTATTTATTTCCTTGTCATCAATGCCCTCCCTTACTTCATTTTTCCCGATGCTCTCTTTTCCTGTTTTGTTTATATTTAGGCTGGTTACATTTCTTGTAGATCCCTCCCCCTATCTGACTAATTTAAAGCCTTTGCCACGTCCCTATTTTCCATTTCCGCTAGGACACGGGTCCCATCCGGTTCAAGTGGCGCTCCTTCCTGTCCCAGAACCGGTGCCAGTGTCCCATGAAAAAGGAACCCCTCTTTCACCAGCCCTTTAGCCACATGTTAATTCTCCTGATCTGTCTGCTTCTATGCCAATTTACACGTGGCTTGGGCAATAATCCAGAGATTATTACCCTTGAAGTCCTGCTTTTTAATTTAGAGCCTAACTCCTAATACTGTTTCAGCAGGACCTCCTCCCTGTTCCTACCTATGTCATTTGTTCCAGCATGGACCACGTCAACTGGATTTATCCCCTCCCATTCCAAGTTCCGCTCCAGCCACCATGAGATATTCCTTACTCTGGCAACACACCCTTTGCGATTTTCGTTCTTGGCTGCAGAGGACACTATCTATCCCCCTGATTACAGAGTACCCTATCATTAGCACATTTCTATTCTGCTCCCCCTCCCTCCCCTCCCCCAACAACCTTCTGAGCCACTGTGCCTCGGTCTGCATTGTGGCTGTCCTCCATGCAGTCTTTCTCCTTGTCCTCACAGGTAGCGAGTACATCGTACCTGTTGGACAGGGCCTCCTTCTCAACCACTCCTAAATCTCCGCTACCCGGCTCGCTAACAGTCACACCCTCCCTTTCCTGAGCTTGTTTTCTCCTCTGGGGTGTGACTGTATTCTGGATAAAACTGTCCAGAAATTCCTCACTCTCCCTTATGTGTCGGAGTGTCTCCAAGTCACACTCCAGCTCAATGACCCCGAGCTGGAGAGATTTGAGATGGGGACATCCCCTACAGACGTGTTTGCTTGGGACAGTCTCACTGTCCACAAACTCCCAGTTAGCCTAACATCTGTGATTGGGAAAATGCTGGAGTCCATTATTAAGGAAGTAGTAGCAGGACATTTAGAAAAGCATAATGCAGTCAAGTAGAGTCAGCATAGTTTTATGAAAGGGAAATCATGTTTGACAAATTTGCTGGCGTTCTTTGCGGATGTAACGCGAGGGTGGATAAAGGGGAATCAGTAGATGTTGTTTTTTTGGATTTCCAGAAGGCATTTGATAAGGTGCCACATAAAAGGTTACTGCTCAAGATAAGAGCTCACGAGGTTGGGGGTAATATATTTACATGGATAGAGGATTGGCTAACTAACAGAAAACAGAGAATAGGGATAAATGAGTCATTTTCAGGTTGGCAAACTGTAACTAGTGGGGTGTCGCAGGGATCAGTGCTGGGGCCTCGACTATTTACAATCTATATTAATGACTTGGATGAAGGGACCGAGTGTAATGTAGCCACATTTGCTGATGATACAAAGATAGGTGGGCAAGCAAGTTGTGAGGAGGACGCAAAGAATCTGCAAAGGGATATAGACAGGCTAAGTCAGTGATCAAAAATTTGGCAGATGGAGTTTAATGTGGGAAAAAGTGAGGTTATCCACTTTGGTAGGAAAAATAAAAAAGCAAATTATTATTTAAATGGGGAGAGATTACAAAATGCTGTGGTAGAGGGTCCTTGTATATGAAACTCAAAAAGTTAGCATGCAGGTAAAGCAAGTAATTAGGAAAGCAAATGGAATGTTGGTCTTTATTGCAAGGGGGATGGGGTATAAAAGGAAGGAAGTCCTGCTACAACTGTACAGGACATTGGTGAGACCACATCTGGAGTACTGCGAACAGTTTTGGTCTCCTTATTTAAGGAGGGATCATCATCATCATAGGCAGTCCCTCGGAATCGAGGAAGACTTGCTTCCACTCATTGAGTCCTTAGGTGGCTGAACAGTTCAATACGAGAGCCACAGTCCCTGCCACAGGTGGGACAGTCGTTGAGGGTAAGGGAGGGTGGGACAGTTTGCCGCACGTTCCTTCCGCTGCCTGTGCTTGTTTTCTGCATGCACTTGGCGATGAGACTCAAGCCACTCAGCGCCCTCCCGGATGCATTTCCTCCACTCAGGGCTGTCTTTGGCCAGGGACTCCCAGGTGTCGGTGGGGATGCTGCACTTTATCAGGGAGGCTTTGAGGGTGTCCGTGTAACGTTTCCTCTGTCCACATTTGGCTCATTTGCCATGAAGGAGTTCCGAGTAGAACGCTTGCTTTGGGAGTCTCTGATGTGGCCTGCCCAGCGGAGCTGATCAAGTGTGGTCAGTGCTTCAATGCTGGGGATGGTCGAGGACGCTAATGTTGGTGCGTCTATCCTCCAAGGGGATTTGTAGAAACTTGCGGAGGCATCGTTGATGGCATTTCTCCAGCGACTTGAGGTGTCTACTGTACATGGTCCATGCCTTTGAGCCATACAGGAGGGCGGGTATTACTACAGTCCTGTAGTCCATGAGCTTGGTGGTAGATTTGAGGGCCTGGTCTTCGAACACTTTTCCCTCAGGCAGCCAAAGGCTGCGCTGGCGCACTGCAGGCGGTGTTGAATCTCCTCATCAATGTCTGCTTTTGTTGATAAGAGGCTCCCGAGGTATGCAAAATGGTCCACGGTCCATTGGAGGCAGTTCAAAGAAGGTTCACGAGTTTAATTCCTGAAAAGAAGGGGTTGTCTTATGAGGAAAGGTTGAGCAGGTTGGGCCTATACTTATTGAAGTTTAGAAGACTGAGAGGCGATCTTACTGAAACATAAAAAGATTCTGAGGGGGCTTGACAGGTTGAATGCAGAGAGATGTTTCCTCTCGTGGGGGAATCTAGAACTGGGGGCAAAGTCTCAGAATCAGGGATCGCCCATTTAAAACGGAAATGAGGAAGAGTTTCCTCTTTGAGGATCGTGAATCTTTGGAATTCTCTGCCCCAGAGAGCTGTGGAGGCTGGATTGAATATATTTAAGGCGGAGATCGACAGATTTTTGAAGGATCAGGCAGTCAAGGGTTATGGGGTGAGGGCAGGGAAGTGGAGTTGAGGCCAAGATCAGATCAGCCATGATCTTATTGAACGGCGGAGCAGGCTCGAGGGGCCAGATGGCCTACGCCTGCTCCTACTTCTTATGTTCTCCCACATACTGCAGTCCAGACATATATGGCAGAATAGATTGTCTTAGTCTAGCCTTATTTTATTCATTTAATTAGCTAAAGTCTTTATTCAATGATTATAAACTCATTAATATAACTATAAATAATGACAATCATCTATAAACAGAAAGGCCTCAAGTTCAATATCTTCTCCAGAAGGTTGTGTACACTTCCCTCCCCCCCCACCCATTTACACACACAATCGGTTCAAACAACAGTTTATATCGAAATGAGCTGCAAACAACAACTTGCATTTATATAGCACCTTTAACGTAGTAAAACATCCCAAGGCACTTCCTAAAAAGCTTCATCCCAACACTTTCAAATGCAATGTGGCAGTATATCAGCATCAGTGTATAAGAAATTGTGTAGAAAACCACTGGTGTCACATCACATCGCGTTGACGTCTGCAGTAAATACTCAAAAGGTCAATATGAAACTTCAAAGGGATATCTTGAAAATGAGGACTTCCGATTCAAGTCAGTCATATTATAAAAATTTACACCAAGTCAATTCTAAATGCCCAAATGCCAAGAAACCCTTTACAATAACACAATGGCTGTTTTCTACTATATAAACTTGAAAACCATTGTTATTGCCCATTGTGGGCTTAATTGTTCAAAATTCTAACATTTTAACAACAATTTTGGAAAACAATAAGGACTAATTCCTTTGGATATAATATATATATGTATATATCACTGCTAATGTTAAATGGGAATCTCCTTTGCAGTAAAAGTAGGTCAAGTATTTTTTTTTAAATAGGAAAACAAACATAGCCACTGCTGTGAGAACATTTCATTCATGAGTGAAATGTTTATTGAAAACATTGTGGCTAGCCTGAGGGAGTGTAGCATTTTGCAAAACATTTTATTTACAAAATGGGACAAGTCAATATCCAGATACAAAAGAGTCTAACTTAATTATGATATTTCACTTTGTATAGATTACGCATTTTTCATAAAAAAGCTTTAAGATCACATTACTAACCATTCACGTTGGGGTTGATATTAACCCCTCCTCGACGGCCTGGGGGGGTGGGGGAAGGGTAATTAAAAATCGGAAAACACGTGATTTGCGAGTGTCCCTTCTTGTAGAGACGGGAAACTTCATTGTAATATTTAACTCAGGCTTCTACAGTGCAGTTAGGAGTCTGATTTAAATTTAACTGCTGCTGGCCGGGTTTTTCATGGTTCGGGAAATCCGGCAGCTAAATGGAGATGGAAACAGAAGCCCGCAGAAGGAAAGTGTTTTTCAGAGCACTGCTTGTCGGCTAGGAGGAGCGGGAGGGCTCCCCCTGGCCCCGCATCTCCTCCTCCTACATACCCTCGGCCTCTCTCCTGCCAATCAAGGCCTCCCTTCGCTGCTATGATCGGTGGCCCCGCCCCCTCCCAACCCCTGGTCTCTGGCTTGCTCCACAATTGGCAGACCCCCGTCCCCCCCACCCCCCACAGTCTCCCTGTAAATATCTGGTCCATTAAGTCTCTGTACTGCACAAAAACCTAGGCTGATGCTTCAGTGCAATACTGAGGAAGTGCTGCAGTGTTGGAGGTGCCGTCTTTCAGGTGAGACGTTAAACCGAAGCTCCGTCTACCCTCTTAGGTAGACCAGGTGCCAAGGCACTATTCGAAGAATTGCAGGGGATTCTCCCTGGTGTCTTGGCCAATATTATCCCTCAACCAACGTCACTAAGAAAACAGATTATCTGGTCATTATTACATTGCTGTTTGTGGGAGCTTGCTATGCGCATATTGGGAAGTCCTAAGGACATGAATGGTGCTATATAAATGCAAGTCTTTTGTTCTTTTTTTTGGTCACCTATGAATGATTAAGTCTTATGTTACTATTAATCAATGATCAATTAAATAAATTGACAACTTTGGGCTCGGCTTAGATTTAGTCATTTAAGTACCCTTGCAATAATATTTTCTTGAAGTTTATGATCTGTAGGCAGATAACATCTGTACTGGTGAAAAAACTGAATGATCTAAAGTTCAGTCACCGAGATATTAATAGATTACTGTGCCGATATTGTGTTGACATCCATTATAAATTATACCAAAGTATGAATTTATGTACAATAATCTTTGAGATCATTTAATTAACTATTCCCATGCCTCCCATAAAAAAAAATTTTTTTTTTTTTAAATACTCAGCAGGATCAGTCATATTAAGCATAAAACTAAACTAACCTCATGCTCCAATTTATTTGAATTCTATAGCAAACAATGTCAGAATATGAAACGCATAGCACACAATTAGTAACATTATGATCCAGACCAGTAAAGAAAACAAATGGCAGTCTGTGGCGGATATCTGGGGGATCATTACAGTATGATGGGAGACTACGAATACTAAAGGCTCGTTAAGGATATGCTTCATCAAACTTACTCTAAATGTGTCGGTCTTTGTTCCATTATGGCCATAGTCAGCTATTAGTGCTGCTCCCCCATCTTCACTGATTCGACTGGCTAGACTCTGAATGATGACACCAGCCTCAGGGCAGATCTCTACATGGTCTCTTTCATCATCTCTCTGCTTGGAAAGGAAAATAAAGTCTTCTACTACAGGACCAAAGAACAAATGTAGAAAATACTGAGTAGTGAAGCCATATTCAGCTTCCAAAACACAAAAAAAAATTATCACCTTTCCCGAACAGCCATCAATAATCTCGATGAGTTATAGACGACCAAATTTGTATATTTGGTTGCCCAACGCAGTGATGTGGAAAATGGGAAGAGACCCTGTAACATGCATTATCTAATGTACTGAAGTAACCTTTTTCTTCACATTTGTTTTGGCAGAAGCAGTGGTGAACTTGTACGTTGCCTTCTCTCAACCTCAAAACAATGCCCATTCAATAACCCTACCATCCCAGTCTCCACATTTCTGTGGATGAGAGGTTTGATTGTAGCTCTTCTATCTTTCAACATCTGTATTTAAGGTTATACAAATGGCCTTTAATGGATCAGAGTAATCACGGAACCACATAAGGAAAAACTTATTCCAGAGTATGTTTGAATAGTCTATATTCTAACTGTTTTAATGCAGAACGTTACTGCAGCTCTCAAATAGTTTAACTAGTTATTTACCCATTATTGAAATTTCAGTTATAGTTATCCACTTTAGCCCCTTGCCCCCCTAACTTTTCAATACTCCTCACTATTTCACAACTAAGTGTTGGGAATGCTTACAATGCTATAACTGGAGGTTATTGAGTCCTCCAGAAGCAACACTGGTTCATTCTCTCTTCACTCTTGGTTCGCTCTTGCCTTTGCTCAGCTACTCCATCTAATGGCCCATCCAAATCTGAAAAGCATAATGTGCAGATTATAAGGGAGAACCTTGAACCCCACCCTTCATAGTCTGGTGTGTTCGCCCATTCTAGTGCGAAGTCACATTACGGTATGACAGAACAAGCAGATCCAACATAAAAATGACTAGGTTTTCAGTTCCTCTCATTGCTTTGCACAACAAACATGATGAAGTAGCTACAGAATAGGAGTTTTTCCATTGAAGTATTTTTTTTTAAACTGGATATTTACACCAGGAATTCCCGCTGGGATTCGCCCACTTTGCAGCTGTAAATTTGGTGAAAGTTGGCTGAAACCCTGTTGATGTGGGAGGATCTGTGAGGAAATTCACCCCCTTGGATTCTTAAAAATGGAACAAACTTAGAATAAACACTGTATCCAGTGGTGCAACATTTTTTTTTAAATTTCACCTGAATCAATGCTTTTGAAGCCAATGTGGCAGAAGGTGCTAGAACAAACCGAAGCTTTTCTGGTGACTTTGGTTCAATGTCGATCAGCATTTCACGCCATCCCTGCTTGGTTTTCTGTAAGTGATGGACATTTAGTAATTACAAAATCATAATGGCTGCAGTTTAAAATATGTAAAGTTCATATTTTATTTAGTTAATGTAATGCCATTTCACTAAAACTTTACCTCACTGAAGAAAATACAATATATCCTTTGAAAAGCAGTCATTTTTAGGAAAGCATAAGTGAATACTACAGAACACACCACATTAATTATTCACGTGCCTCATATTTTACAAGCAAACATAGCATAATTGCTGTGCTAAACCGAATTATGGTCCCGAAGTTAATGGGAAATGTTGACAGTGAAAGATTTAGTTGTTGTCCCCCTAACTACAGCTATAATTAATAATTCACCTACTCGCGCAGATTCAAACTATAAAACTGAGGGGTTAGTGAAATACAGGTTGAACCTCTCTTATCAGGCACCCTTGGGACCTGGCCTGTGCCGAATAAGGGATTTTGCCGGACGAGAGGAGGTCACGTTAAATTAGATGGTACAGGTACTGAGCAAGGGGATATTGGGGCTGGGAGTGCGG
The DNA here is from genome assembly GCF_044704955.1 of Pristiophorus japonicus. Lineage (NCBI taxonomy): Eukaryota > Metazoa > Chordata > Chondrichthyes > Pristiophoridae > Pristiophorus > Pristiophorus japonicus. The sequence goes on along the minus strand of NC_091985.1, from coordinate 36,473,049 downwards.
CAGAGAGATCGTGGAGGTGGGGGGGGTGGGGGCAGGTGGTGGATCACGGGGTCATGCCAGCGATTGCGGGAGTCGGCAGCGAGAAAGGACTTCAATTTGTTCATGTCGGAGCAGCCGGGAATGGTGGCGGACGAGGGGCGGTACCGGATAAGGGAGTCCCGGATAAGGGAGGTTCAACCTGTAATTAGAAATTACAGTGGTTGTTAATGCTGCTTCTGATTCTTTGAAGCTGTGACCGTACTGTATATGCACCGCTATTGCTGTACCCCAAGGGAGTTGCAGCCACAGTGTTAAAAGCACAGTCAGCAAGTACATGATTTAAGTAGCAGCCAGAAGTGCAATCATGGTGCTATTTCAGAATCTGTTTCTTTGTAGCTATCTTCCTTTATTCACTGCATAATACCAGATGAAGTCCAGACCAATAATATTTCTGTTTCATTTATTAATACAAACAAGTTTGATCATTTTTTTTTATATCTGGGTGCAGTGTGAATAGAGGACTCCAGTTTAAAAAAAAACACTTCAGCATAACAAACACATTTGAGTCTCACAATAACATTGGTTAGATTTTTCTTGACTTGTTTAAAAAAAAAATTCATTTGTTTTTTTTTTAAAACTTGGCCTCAGTGCCTCTTGATTAGGAAGGGAGAAATCATTCCTTGTACTAAAGTTCTGAGGGTGAATGAAAGAGTTCTATCACGTATACCATCCTGAGTGAGTGCATCTTAGCCAAATAATTATCCAGTCAATTTGCTCCCTCCAGGTGAAAGAGGCTAATTGGAGGTCAAAGGAAAGAAATGAGGAGCTGGAGCTGTAAAACAAGTACAGATCAATACTGTCGGCAGTATGATACAAAACAGATGTTTTTACCTGAAACTTGTGGATTGGAAGCACATCAAAAAATTCATGTGCAAGATAAAAGCTGAAACCTGAAAAAGAAATGAGCATTGATAGATTGACATGAATGCTCACATTAAGACAGGAGAAGCTTTTATTTACTTCAACAATTTTAAAAATTGATTTGAAATTTTTCGAGCAGTTATAGTCAAAAGGGGAACTAACCCCTCTAACCCCTTCTAATTACAGATAAAAAGGTAATTGGACATATTCCATCCCAATGATGATACAGGAAGCTGAAGGAGATGGGGAAACAATTCTGCTGAAAGTTTTACAACTTTATGGTATAGAAAATACAGGTAAAGGGTCAGCTGAATATGTTAGAATAGAGTAACTTCTAAACAACCATTGAAGCCTGAACATCTAATTTCCAGGAAAATGTGGAGAGAAGTAGTGTTGGAATGCAGTAACACCAAAATTCTGAAACTACTAAAAGCAGTAAATCAAAATTAGTAAAAATAAACGAAGCAAGTTGATTTGGGAGAATTTGTAAATTACAATCTATTTAATCAACTTCATCTATTTAATAAATGTCCCATTGCAAAGGTTATATTTACATTATTCTTCAGGCACCACACCTTCCTCGTCATACTTTGAAATCAAGCGTGGCCTTCACATTTAAATTTTCTATTTTATTTCATTATATTACAAGTTCTTTGCCTAGTTTCCCTTCTTTTATATTTTAATTAATAACAGTAAAGTCTCACCTTTAGGTACATCCTCTAGATCCTTATACCAAGAGATTGGAAGCTTGGTTTTGGTAGTACCGGACTTATAAATTGCACCACTGGGATCATGTAATAAGTGCTGTTCTCCTTCAGTCAGAAGCTCTGCTTGAACTTCACCAAGCTTTGGGCTCACTTCAACCAGATGGACAGAAATCTCAGATTCCCTCAGCACAGAACGGAGTTGGCTGAACACCTAATTATCAGCAAATAGAAAAGTACAAAAACAGAATAGCTGTTAAAAATAGACGTTTTCTATAGGAAGCGCACTGAAAATAAAATGGAAATTGAAATGATTGACTTGTCAAGCGCAAGATGACAATATGAACCAGAGTGTTTATTTTGGTTACTGCCTCACCATAATTTTGTTCCTTTCTTCCTCTTCATTGTTTAACTCTTTATTTTTGTTCCCAATCCCTGACACTGAAGCTGCATTAAAACAATGAATATTCCTTGAGATTTCACTGGGCTCTGGAAATCCCATGAATTGAATAGCTTTAAAAAATCCCTTGCTGGTAACCATTCCTTTTTGGGCATCCTGTGCTGCCAATAAGAATCCCTATAGAGATGGCGGTAATATTTATAACCACCAATTGAACAGTTCAAGCAAAGTACATGACATCATTAAGTAGCAATGGTTGCTCAATCAAGGTATTGAAGTAAGTGAAGTAGTGGACCGGGAAGGTATAATTTGGCAATAGATCAAACAACACTTTTTTTTAATACACAGAGTAACAGAAGGGCAGTGTCAGTTAGATTTACATGATATCACTATCTGTTGAACTCCCCTAAAGCAGGCATGGGATTTAATACATCAATGTCATTAGTGAATTTTTCAACATTGACAGGTTTCACTAGCCTCTGGCAAAAAGAACATGACAATGTCTCATGTATCGGAGAAATTGCACTTAACTGAAAAAAAAGATTCTGAAATATATAATTTTCAAGTAAATCCATAAAAGTCCCATGTGCTTAGCTAAATTTATGGAGAAATGAAATAGGATCACCATATATTTGTATCCGGTCTCAACAATGGATGTGAACCACTAGAAAGTATATGGCTCATATTGTCCATAGAATGTTGAAATAAACTAATTTTTCCCCATTCTTTCTTATATTAAAGTATTACATCAGTGTAGGTGTATTACAAGTACTTTCACAATTGTCAAACTGTAAGTAGTAACACCATTGTATTTTGGATGAGTTAAAGATATTTCTAAAGGAACATCAATGGTGCAATATTCTATTACGATGTCTTTAAGTTCAGTCTGCAATGCACTATAATACAAGCCATTAAACAATAACCGCCATTAAAAGAGACCAAATTATTTTCAGTATAGTTACACTGTATAGAAGTGAAAATGATTACTAAAATCCAAACATTTTATTTTTCATCTGCACTAGATATAGGAAGATGGAAATATTCTTGAGCAATTTCATTACTTAGCATTTAAGGACTCAATTTTCCCCAATGCTGTTTTTTTGGCGTATTGCAAGAGTTACACCGGTTTTTTTTTGGCCCTGACTACGCCAAAAAAAAAATTAATAAGTTTCCCCTTCTATTTTTTGCAATTGGCACCGTGCAGCCTGTCCTTTAGCTTCGGGGGGGTAGAACCAAATGTCTGCGCCGAAAAAACGATGCCCGCCGCCCCCCTCCACACCTTCTGCGCATGCGCGGGAAAAAAAAGGACGTTTTTGACGTGACTGCTATGGACGCACATGCCCAGTACAGTTCCCGGTCTACATTCAGCCATTTTTAAAGAGCCAGATGTGTGTGAGAACTTTAATTCTCATTGGAAAAATCGCAGCTGCAATACAATATGCAACGCGGCTCAAGGACTAAGAATTTCTTACAGGATGAAGTGGAAGCACTGGTTACTGTAATTGAGGCCAGATGGCACGAGCTGGACACCAGCAGAGGTCACATAAAAGTTTCACCAAAAGAAAAGAAGAAATGCTGGAACCAACTTGCAGAAGATTACTGTGCAATGGTGACCACCCGAGGTCTGGAGGCCAGTGCAAAAAGAAGTGGCACGACCTTGGTCAAGTAGATAGTATAAGTATATTCAATGGAATTGCAATTGTAAGTGTGACCATCTGTATATGTCGCAGCCAGCAGAAAGACACACTCTAAAATATTTTCATCTTTGCAGAGGAAGGTGGCACACAACAAAAGAGAAAGAACTCGAACAGGAGGAGGCCCAGCAAATCTGCACCCACCGACACCCTCCTGTATGGCTCAGAGACGTGGAACATATACAGTAGACACCTCAAATCGCTGGAGAAATAACACCAACAATGTCTCTGCAAATCCCCTGGGAGGACAGACACATCAACGTTAGCGTCCTCGATCAGGCCAACATCCTCAGCATCGAAACACTGACCACATTCGACCAGCTCTGTTGGGCCGGCCACGTTGTTTGCATATCTGACACAAGACCCCTAAAGCAAGCATAAACATAGAAACATAGAAAATAGGTGCAGGTGTAGGCCATTCGGCCATTCAGCCCTTCGAACCTGCACCACCATTTAATAAGATCATGGCTGATCATTCCCTCAGTACCCCTTTCTCGCTTTCTCTCCATACCCCTTGATCACTTTAGCCGTAAGGGCCATATCTAACTCCCACTTGAATATATCCAATGAAGTGGCATCAACAACTCTCTGCGGCAGGGAATTCCACAGGTTAACAACTCTCTGTGAAGAAGTTTCTCCTCATCTCAACCCTAAATGGCCTATCCCTTATCCTAAGACTGTGTCCCCTGGTTCTGGACTTCCCCAACATCGGGAACATTCTTCCCGCATCTAACCTGTCCAGTCCCGTCAGAATCTTATACGTTTCTATGAAATTCCCTCTCATCCTTCTAAACTCCAGTGTATAAAGGCCTAGTTGATCAAGTCTCTCCTCGTATGTTAGTCCAGCCATCCCTGGAATCAGTCTGGTGAACCTTCGCTGCACTCCCTCAATAGCAAGAATGCCCTTCCTCAGATTAGGAGACCAAAACTGAACACAATATTCCAGGTGAGGTCTCACCAAGGCCCTGTACAACTGCAGTAAGACCTCCCTGCTCCTATCCTCAAATCCCCTAGCTATGAAGGCCAACATACCATTTGCCGCCTTCACCGCCTGCTGTACCTGCATGCAACTTTCAATGACTGATGAACCATGACACCCAGGTCTCGTTGCACCTCCCCTTTTCCTAATCTACCACCATTCAGATAATATTCTGCCTTTGTGCTTTTGCCACCAAAGTGGATAACCTCACATTTATCCACATTACACTGCATCTGCCATGCATTTGCCCACTCACCTAACCTGTCCAAGTCACCCTGCAGCCTCTTAGCGTCCTCCTCACAGCTCACACCGCCACCCAGTTTAGTGTCATCTGCAAACTTGAAGATATTACACTCAATTCCTTCATCTAAATCATTTATGTATATTGCAAAGAGCTGGGGTCCCAGCACTGAGCCCTGCAGCACTCCACTAGTCACTGCCTGCCATTCTGAAAAGGACCCATTTATCCCGACTCTCTGCTTCCTATCTGCCAACCAGTTCTCTATCCACGTCAGTACATTACCCCCAATACCATGTGCTTTGATTTTGTACACCAATCTCTTGTGTAGGACCTTATCAAAAGCCTCTTGAAAGTCCAAATACACCACATCCACTGGTTCTCCCTTGTCCACTCTGCTAGTTACATCCTCAAAAAACTCCAGAAGATTTGTCAAGCATGATTTCCCTTTCACAAATCCATGCTGACTTGGACCGATCCTATCACTGCTTTCCAAATGCGCTGTTATCTCATCCTTAATGATTGATTCCAACATTTTCCCCACTACTGATGTCAGGCTAACTACCCGTTTTCTCTCTCCCTCCTTTTTTAAAAAGTGGTGTTACATTAGCTACCCTCCAGTCCATAGGAACTGATCCAGAGTTGATAGACTGTTGGAAAATGATCACCAATGCATCCACTATTTCGAGGGCCACTTCCTTAAGTACTATGGGATGCAGACTATCTGGCCCCGGGGATTTATCGGCCTTCAATACCATCAATTTCCCTACAATTTTCCACCTAATAAGGATATCCTTCAGTTCCTCCTTCTCACTAAACCCTTGGTCCCCCAGTACATCTGGAAGGTTATTTGTGTCATCCTTTGTGAAGACAGAACCAAAGTATTTGTTCAATTGATCTGCCATTTCTTTGTTCCCCATTATAAATTCACCTGAACCCGACTGCAAGGGACCTACGTTTGTCTTCACTAATCTTTTTCTCTTCACATATCTATAGAAGCTTTTGCAGTCTGTTTTTATGTTCCCAGCAAGCTTCCTCTCGTACTCTATTTTCCCACTCTTAATTAAACCCTTAGTCCTCCTCTGCTGAATTCTAAATTTCTCCCAGTCCTCAGGTTTGCTGTTTTCTGGCCAATTTATATGCTCTTCCTTGGATCTAACACTATCCTTAATTTCCCTTGTTAGCCACAGTTGAGCCACCTTCCCTGTTTTATTTTACTCCAGACAGGGATGTACAATTGTTGAAGTTCATCCATGTGATCTTTAAATGTTTGCCATTGCCTATCCACCGTCAACTCTAAGTATCATTCGCCAGTCTATTCTAGCCAATTCACGCCTCATACTGTCGAAGTTACCTTTCCTTAAGTTCAGGACCCGAGTCTCTGAATTAACTGTGTCACTCTCCATCTTAATAAAGAATTCTACCATATTATGGTCACTCTTCCCCAAGGGGCCTCGCACAACAAGATTGTTAATTAGTCCCTTCTCATTACACATCACTCAGTCTAGGATGGCCAGTTCTCCAGTTGGTTTCTCGACATATTGGTCTAGAAAACCATCCCTAATACATTCCAGGAATACCATTCACAACAGTGTGTAAACAGCTTATTTGAATTAAATCGGCATTCTAGTTAAATTTCATGTAGAATTTGAAAATTGTAGAAAGCGCTCTACTCAGAACTCCTACATGGCAACCAAGCCCAAGGTGGGCAGAGAAAACCTTTCAAGGACACCCTCAAAGCCTCCTTGATAAAAATGCAACATCCCAACTGACACCTGGGAGTCCCTGGCCAAAGACCGCCCTAAGTAGTGGAAGTGCATCCGGGAGGGCGTTGAGCACCTTGAGTCTCGTCGGCGAGAGCATGCAGAAAACAAGTGCAGGCAGCGGAAGGAGCATGCGGCGAACCAGTCCCACCCACCCTTTCCTTCAACGACAATCTCTCCCACCTGTGATAGAGACTGTAATTCCGGTATTGTACTGTTCAGTCACCTAAGAACTCAGTTAGAGTGGAAGCAAGTCTTCCTCGATTTCAAGGGACTGCCTATGATGATAATGATGGATACAGGGTCGCTGCTTTGATTGGTCCTGCCTCGGGAAAAGCAACCACCACTGCACAAGCTGGGCCCACACTCGAGGGAGAGGTTAAGTCCTGCAAATTCCAGTCTGGCTTTGTTAAATATTAAGTGCTGCGCGGGCTAGCCATGCTTCGATTCATGGGGATATCTCAGTTAGCTATGCTTCGGTTGATGCAATGTGTTATCATTCATCATGGTCCTTCAAATCTTCATGGCAGACTTGCGGCGCTTGGCCAGCCTCTAAGTTCTCAGACGCCTGCAGGGGAGGGGAGGGGGGTGGGGAGATGTTAAGGGATTTTTTTCATTGAGGGCATTAGCCATGCCGGGATCTTCAGGAAGCTCATAGAGACCAAGGACTTAACTCTAGAAGGGGCAGCATCGATAGCTCAAACTTTCATAGCGGGGGAAGAAGAGACCAAGCTAATTTACGCGAGTAGTCCTGGGTCCAACATGGCGACGGACCAAGGAATTAACGTGATAAACGCGGCTCAAGATCTCGCAGTCAGGCAAAGGCATTTTGAAACTGCAGCAATCAGACGAAGGCATTTTGTAACTGCCCAAGCTGAAACAGACTCTAAGGTGGGCCCCCGACAGGGACAATGGAGAGGGGCAATTCACGCCATCAAGGGGACCATTAACACCCACCATCAGAGTGTTTAGAAACAACCAAGGGAACAATCAGAGAGGAATGCCTGCTAACTGTCCTTTTGTGAACAACGATCTCAGCCAATGCTGGAGATGCGGGGGCAGACATTATGCGAAAAACTGCAAATTTCAGCAGTTCGTTTGCAGGAATTGTAATGACAGAGGACATTTGGCTAGAGTTTGCAAACAGCCGGTAGCGAGGCTAATCTATGAAACAGAGGAATCAGGCGAGGGGCTTGCAATGCAGGACAATGCCTGGGGTTAAACCATGGATGCTAAAGTTCAGCGGGTTCATGTGGCTGACGTTCACAGCTCATTCATCATCATGGGTGGCATTTTGGTGTAAGTTTTATTGAATGGCATCCCGGTGCGCATGGAGCTGGACACGGGAGCTAGCCAGACCCTCATGCGTGTACAACAATTTGAGAAACTATGGCCACACAGAGCTAGCAGGCCCAAACTGGAACAAATTAATACGCAGCTACGGACGCACACCAAAGAGATCATTCCAGTGCTAGGCAGTGCAAACGCGGTGGTAACACACAATAGGTCACAGAACCGGCTGCCACTCTGGATTGTTCCGGGAAATGGCCGCGCGCTTTTGGGAAGGAGCTAGTTAGCTGAGATGAACTGGAAATGGGGGGATGTGCACGCCATTTCATCTGTGAAGCGAAGCTCATGCTCACAGGTACTACAAAAATTCGGGTCACTGTTTCAACCCGGTGTCGGAACGTTCAAGGGTACAAAAGTAGTTATACGCATCACCCCGGACGCCAGACCAGTGTACCACAAAGCCAGAGCGGTGCCGTAAGTGATGCGTGAGAAAATAGAGAGTGAACTGGACAGGCTGCTCAGAGAGGGCATAATTTCGCGCGTTAAATTCAGCGACTGAGCAAGTCCCATTGTTCCTGTCCTTAAAGCGGACGGCTCGGTTAGGATCTGCAGTGACTACAAAGCCACCATCAACCGGGTGTCCCTGCAGGACCAATACCCGCTCCCGAGGGCGGAGGACCTTTTTGCCACGTTGGCAGATGGCAAGCTGTTCATTAAATTGGACCTCACTTCGGCCTACGTGACTCAGGAACTGACTGAAGAATCCAAGCTTCTGACCACCATCACGACGCACAGGGTTTATTCATCTACAACAGGTGTCCTTTAGGCATCCGTTCGGTGGCCGCCATCTTTCAGAGAAACATGGAAAGCTTGCTGAAATCCATTCCCAGCACAATCGTATTCCAGGACAACATCCTAATAACGGGTCGAGATACCGAGGAACACCTCCACAACCTGGAGGAGGTGCTACGCCGACTGGACAGGGTAGGTCTGCGGCTGAAGAAGACTAAGTGTGTGTTTTTGGCCCCAGAGGTCGAGTTTTTGGGTAGGAGGGTTGCCGCAGATGGGATCCAGCCTACCGAATCCAAAACTGAGACTATCCGTCATGCGCTCCGGCCCGGCAACACATCGGAGTTGCGATCGTTCCTGGGACTTTTGAACTATTTCGGGAACTTCCTGCCGAACTTAAGCACATTGTTGGAGCCGTTACACGTGCTCCTGCGTAAGGGTTGCGAATGGTTTTGGGGGGGACTGTCAAGAGCGGGCTTTCAACAGGGCGTGGAACCTGCTTTGTTCTAACAAACTGTTAACGTTGTATGACTCCTGTAAAAAACTAGTTTTAACATGCGATGCATCATCATATGAGGTTGGGTGCGTTTTGCAGCAGGGTAATGGAGAAGGACAGCTCAAACCGGTGGCTTATGCCTCCAGGTCGCTCTCCCAGGCAGAGCATGGGTACGGCTTGGTCGAAAAGGAAGCACTCGCTTGCGTTTATGGTCTGAAAAAAATGCACCAATACCTTTTTGGCAGACCGTTCGAGTTAGAAACGGACCACAAGCCGTTAACTTCTCTGTTGTCCGACAGCAAGGCGGTCAAAGCAAATGCGTCAGCTCGCATACAGCGATGGGCTCTCACGCTGGTTGCGTATGACTACACCATACGGCACCGGCCAGGCACCGAAAACTGCGCTGACGCGCTCAGCAGGCTTTCCCTTGCCACCCCGAGGGGCCGGCGGAGCAAAGCACTGAGATGGTCATGGCCGTTGAGGCTTTTGACACCGCAGGCTCCCCATCACAGCCCGCCAGATCAAACTCTGGACCAACAGGGACCCCCTCCTATCCATGATAAAGAAATGTGTCCTGACGGGGGATTGGGCACCCGAGGAGGTCAGACCGTTTCAGAAACGGATGGATGAGCTCTCCATCCAAGCCGACTGCCTGCTATGGGGCAGTCGAGTGGTCATGCCCCAGAAGGGGAGGGAAGCATTCATCAGGGAACTCCACAGCGAGCACCCTGGCATCGTGTTAATGAAGGCCATTGCCCGGTCACATGTATGGTAGCCGGGGATTGACTCAGACTTGTAACACTGGGTTCGCAGGTGCACGATGTGTGCCCAGCGGGCAACGCCCCCAGGGAGGCCCCGCTCAGCCCGTGGCCCTGGCCCACCAAGCCTTGGTCACGCATTCATGTGGACTATGCGGGCCCGTTCATGAGAAAAATGTTCTTGATAATTGTCGATGCATACTCGAAATGGATCGAGTGCATCATATTAAACTCGTGCACAACATCCATCACCGTGGAGAGCCTGCGCACAGTTTTCGCAACCCACGGCTTACCGGACGTTCTGGTCAGCGACAATGGCCCATGTTTCACCAGCCATGAATTCCAGGAGTTTATGTCGGGTAATGGCATCAAACATGTCTGGACGGTACCGTTCAGCCGGCTTCCAATGGCCAGGCGGAACGTGCGGTCCAAGTCATAAAGCAAGGCATGCTCCGTATTCAAGGACCCTCTCTGCAGTACCGCTTATCGCGCCTCCTGCTGGCCTATAGGCCCTGGCTGCACTCGCTCACGGGAGTTCCCGGAACTCCTCATGAAACATACGCTCAAAGCGCGGTTGTCCCTCATCCACCCAACCCTGGCAGATATTGTTGAGGGCAAGCACCAGTCCCAAACCGAGTACCACGATTGTAACTCAAGGGAGAGGTGTATAGAAATGGATGATCCGGTATTTGTACTTAACCATGCATTGGGACCCAAGTGGCTGGAGGGCACTGTAATTGGTAAAGAAGGAAACAGAGTCATATTGGTCAGACTCAATAATGGGCAGATATGCCGCAAACACTTGGACCAAGTAAAGAAAAGATTCAGCATAGACACCGATGAACATGAAGAAGAGCATGAGATGTCAACCACACCACTGCCAGTGGACGAGCAACAAGGACAATCACCAGCATGCACAGTCCCTGCGGCCAACTCGGACAGGCCGGAATCACCTCAGGTGACAGAAACGCATGCCAAGGCTCAGCCACCAGAGCCTCAACTGCGGCGCTCCACGAGAGAGCGTCGACCACCTGATAGACTTAACCTTTGAGTCAAAAAGACGTGAGGGGGGAGGTGATGTCATGTATGTAGCCAGCATACTACTGTAACCCTTATACAATTGTAACCCTCATGTAACCACTACATACTGTACATACTTACTAGAAATGCACACCTTGACCACAGGGGGTGTACTTGTGGGAGACACTCCTTACCTGGAGATTCAGGTATATAAGGGGAGGTCCCTCGCAGGGCCAGCACTCCTTGGTCCAGGTAATAAAGGTGAAGGTCACAGAGTGACTGTGTCTGCAGTACGTGCCTCGTGCGATTATGTTTAAGAGTTAAGGACTCAACACTCTCTATTATGCTGGGACATCTTGTATTCCCGGTCAGCTTCCGTCTGGGTTACGCGTAGGGGCATCATGAGCCAGGTGGCAAGGCCGTACACTTTGTCTCCCAGCAGACAGCTCTGTCCTTCTGGTTGCTGCTGAAACATGGCAGATATAGCGTACTCGCGTAGGATGAACGCATCATAGGTGCTCCCAGGGTATCTCGTATCAACTGACATGATGCGATGCATGTCGTCACACACAAGCTGCACATTAACGGAGTGGAAGCCTTTTCTGTTCCTGTACATCTCGGAATCCTCCAGAGGTGCTCTCAAGGTGATATGGGTACAATCACTGCAGCTCTCTACCTTTGGGAAGCCAGCAATCCTAGAAAAGTCCATAGCCCTTTCACGCATTGCCTAGGTGGTCATGGGGAACTTTAAATAGTCATTCCTTGGGGTATATAGTGCAGCAGTCACCTGCTAAATGCAGTGTGTTGCATGTTGAGAAATGGCACACACATCCCCAGTTGTGGGCTGGAATGATCCAGATGCATAGAATGAAAGTGCAGCTGTAACCTTCACTTCAACTGACAAAGCAGTTCTCCTGACGCTTCTAGGTTGCAAGTCTGCTTTTACTCACTCACAGATCTCGGTTACAACTTAATTGCGGAAACACAGCCTTCTCAGTCTGCATCACTCAGGTGGAGATATGAATGCCTGTCTCGATATACCAGACGTGACAAGTCCTCCTGCCCAACATCCTACGTGCTCGGAGGTTCCTCATGTGATGACGTCGAATCAATCGTTTCCTCTGCAGCACCATCATGCAGAAGGCTTGCACGAGGTGTGACATTGTCAGTATTGCCCCCATGATTAAATTTTACCTTTGCTGGAAGCTCAAAACAGCAGGACGAGTTGAAGCTTCTTTGTTCTCTCTCTCCCCAAGGTCGACGCCCTAGTATGGACCACACCTAGGTCTGCGCATGTGCAATAGGCTTGTTTAAAACGGGAAGCTAGGCATTCAAATGAGGACATTTGGGGCAACGAAGTCTAATACAATTCTATAATTTTAGATTTTTTTCCAAAGTACCACCCCACTACTGACCGAACGTCTCCTCACCGGGCTCGAGGTCGACTGGCAGAATCACTCCCTCGCCTGGACACAGGGGCTCGGCAAACACCCAACCCCCCCCCGGCTTCTTTTGATGCTGCTGCATAGTGTAAAGGTTCTCATCCCTTCAGTTCGGCTTCCACACTCCGCCTCCTCCTCCCACATACCCACCCCCCGGGCTTCTTTTGAAGCCGAGCCCCGAGCCCGGGATCGATTCTGCCAGCCGACGCGCCGACCCTTGAGCCCAGTTTGGAGATGTTCGGTGGTGGCTTGGCACTTTGAAAACAATCCAAAATTAAAGAATTGCATTAGACTTCCATTTTCTGCGTTCTAAGTTTGAAAAAAAATTAAGCTTCATGATGTATGTTTCATCATTATCATAGGCAGTCCCTCGGAATCAAGGAAGACTTGCTTCCACTCCTGAAGTGAGTTCTTTGGTGGCTGAACAGTCCAATACGAGAGCCACAGACTCGGTCAGAGGCGGGACAGATAGTCGTTGAGGAAAGAAGTGGGTGGGACTGGTTTGCCGCACGCTCTTTCCGCTGCCTGCGCTTGATTTCTGCACGCTCTCGACATTGAGACTCGAGGTGCTCAGCGCCCTCCCAGATGCACTTTCTCCACTTAGGGCCGTCTTTGGCCAGGGACTCCCAGGTGTCAGTTGGGATGTCACACTTTATCAGGGAGGCTTTGAGGGTGTCCTTGTAACATTTCCGCTGCCCACCTTTGGCTCGTTTGCCGTGAAGGAGCTCCACATAGAGCACTTGCTTTGGGAGTCTCGTGTCTGGCATGCGAACTATGTGGCCTGCCCAGTGGAGATGATTGAGTGTGATCAGTGCTTCAATGCTGGGAATGTTAGCCTGGACAAGGACGCTGATGTTGGTGTGCCTGCCCTCCCAGGGGATTTGTAGGACCTTGCAGAGATAATGTGTTCTTGACTTCCTCCAAAACTTCGCAGAAAAACAATGGCAACTTCCTGCGCCGATTTTTTAAGGTGCGCTGGTTTTTCTTAAGTGCCCAGGTGGTTTTTTGGGAGTGGTCACATATGCCGTCCGAGGAAAAATGTAAGTTGGCCAAACTTGTATAAATGTGAAAAACTGCCGCAGACATCAGGTATGACGCAAAATACCCAACATAAAAAAATTGTAACTAACTTGAGTTACGCTGGCGCACAAACTTTGGGGAAACTGGGATATTTTAATTTAGGCCAAAAAAACAGCGCAGATAACGGGAAAATTGAGCCAGATATAGTTTTTGCATTCATAAAGCCAAGAAATGGTTGACAACTAACCCTTAGAACATCACTCGCTAAAGTACCCCTGCCAGGCCCAAGTTCGACCAGTTGAAATGTCTTTGGTTTACCAGCAGCCATCCACTCGCTTATACACCACACTCCAAGTAGCTTCGGCGGGGGGGGGGGGGCGGGGGTGGAAGAAAAAAATACCTTAGATAACTCTTTAATTCAACTGGTGCAACCTAGATACCTGTACAGGAATTACTAGGTGACTAGTTGTTACAGTAAATTAATATACTGAATAGTACAGTGTTGCCTATTACTAGTGAAAAGAGCTGAAGAAATGCAATGTCCATGTCAATATAAACACTTCATAGTCTTTTATTTAAACTTTAAAAGGGTGGGACACCAACACCACCAGAGCCTTGGCGTCTTAACTAAAAGATCAGCATCCAATTGACATTTAGGGGTCGAAATTCGGTACCACCATTTTTGAGGTGGTGTCACCACCTGAATGCTGATTTTACCGCCAGGCTCCAACGACCAAATTCAGTTTTTACACCCAAAGATGAGAGAGCAGAGCTTAAAAGGGGCGTTGCACACTCATCCTCGGACGGGAGCTCAGGAGGTCGACTGAATTTCGAATTGGGAGGCTGCCGCCATGCTAGCTGGAAAACGGGAAGAGAAGAAAATAAACCTCAATCTTCTCTGACTCGTGTACAAACTTCCCCACTGTTACAACTAATGAAAAAAATGAAGCAATAAATAAAGAAAAAAAACTTAGCTTGCTCTCTGGCCGATTCTGCCGGAGTTCCGCTGTTTACTGACCACATTTTCCAGGCTGTAAGAACGCCGGCTTGGAAGGCGGACGTTCAAACTAAATCTCTCTATCGAGACGCCAAGGGGGTGTTGCACGCTGGATGACATCACCACGCAGGTGGCATTAGCTGGCGCAGCGTTGGCTTTTGGCGCCTCTGCCAAAGAGCCAACTGAATTTCTGCACAGGCATGGACACTGCTTACCGTCGAAGGTAGGCCTTTGCTGCCCATTAGCTGCCTCCCGCGCGCGCTAACAGGTGGCGGTAGAAATTGAATTTTGACCCCTTACACTTTGGTTTCCTCTTGAGCAAGTATGTTATCTATCTTGAAAACGCGATCACTGGATGGGGGAAAGAGAGGGCTAACAGACCAAGTTGATGGGTGGGTCCCTTCCCACGCTGCTCAAACAAACTTCCTGCTGGGTTCACTGAGCAACAGCATTAACCATTCCTCTCGTGAACACAGATGACATCTATTAACCTAGAGAAATAAAAGGAAGCAGAAGAAAAATACGCACTCCACAATAAAGATTAATATAGATATGATTGCCATAATATGCATACAATTTATACCAGTCCATTTTAGTAGTGCATACACTGTTGGCCATTCCATAACAGGCTACCATCTCAAATGTTCCAACTAGATCCTGCTTTATTATAATCAAATAGTTTTAATAATGGTCAATATCCATTTTGTGAAAGATATAGTGGGAAAATAACTTTGTTTTGATTTTTCAGGGTTCTAACAGAGCCATACAGAACCTGATGCCTTGCATCCTAGGGTCTTGAGAAGTGGCTGCAGAGATAGTGGATGCACTGGTTGTAATCTACCAAAATTCCCTGGATTCTGGGGCGGTCCCAGCAGATTGGAAAACCGCAAATGTAACGCCCCTATTTAAAAAAGGAGGCAGACAAAAAGGAAACTATAGACCAGTTAGCCTAACATCAGGCATTGGGAAAATGCTAGAGTCCATTATTAAGGAAACAGTAGCGGGACATTTGGAAAAGCATGATTCAATCAAGCAGACTCAACATGGTTTTATGAAAGGGAAATCATGTTTGACAAATTTGCTGGAGTTCTTTGAGGATGTAATGAGCAGGGTGGATAAGGGGGGACGAGTGGATGTGGTGTATTTGGATTTCCAGAAGGCATTCGATAAGGTGCCACATAAGAGGTTACTGTACAAGATAAGTGCTCACGGAGTTGGGGGTAATATATTAGTATGGATAGAGCATTGGCTAACTAATAGAAAAGAGAGAGTCATGATTAATGGGTCATTTTCCGGTTGGCAAACAGTGACTAGTGGGGTGCCGCAGGGATCGGTGTTGGGTCCTCAACTATTTACAATCTATATTAATGATTTGGATGAAGGGACTGAGTGTAATGTAGTCAGGTTTGCTGATGATACAAAGATGGACGGGAAAGCAAATTGTGAGGAGGACACAAAAAATCTGCAAAGGGATATAGACAGGCTAAGTGAGTAGGCAAAAATTTGGCGAAAATATGAAGTTATCCACTTTGGCAGAAATAATAGAAAAGCAAATTATAATTTAAATGGAGAAAAAAATACAAAGTGCTGCAGTACAGAGAGACCTGGGGGTTCTTGTGCATGAAACACAAAAAGTTAATGTCCAGGTACAGCGAGTAATCAGGAAGGCAAATAGAATGTTGGCCTTTATTGCAAGGGGGATAGAGTATAAAAGCAGAAAAGTCCTGCTACAACTGTACAGGGTATTGGTGAGGCCACACCAAGAGTACTGCGTACAGTTCTGGTCTCCGTATTCAAGGAAGGATATACTTGCATTGGAGGCTGTTCAGAGAAGCTTCACTAGGTTGATTCCGGAGGTGAGGGGGTTGACTTATGAGGATAGGTTGAGTAGGTTGTGCTTATACACATTGGAGTTCAGAAGAATGAGAGGTGATCTTATTGAAACTTATAAGATAATGAGGGGGATCGACAAGGTGGATACAGAGAGGATATTTCCACTCTTAGGGGAAACTAAAACTAGGGGACATAGCCTAGGAATAAGGGGCCGCACATTTAAAACTGAGATGAGGAGGAATTTCTTCTCTTAAAGGGCTGTAAATCAATGGAATTCTCTGCCCCAGAGAGCTGTAGAGGCTGGCTCATTGAATATATTTAAGGTGGAGATAGACAGATTCTTGAGCAATAAGGGAGTAAAGAGTTATGGGGAGTGGGCAGTGAAGTGGAGCTGAGTCCATGATCAGATCAGCCATGATCTTATTGAATGGCAGAGCAGGGTCGAGAGGCCACATGGCCTACTCCTGCTCCTATTTCTTATGTTCTTATAACAAGTTACACAGCACACTTATAGACTTACCTCTCCAAAGATCTGACTAATTTCAGGTGATGTAATGAAGTCTCCTTGTGCTCCTAGAACATCTCTGTGGCAATAATATCCCTGGAAAAGATTACACCAATAATCTCAATTAACAATGCCCATTAAAACACTTTGCTGATTTACATAATTAAGGTTTTTTTAAAAACAGACATATACGGTATGTTAGTTATAGGAGCAGAACATTGATCAGCAACTATAAATATAGGTCTAAATTAACAATTAAAATATCAGTCTATTCCAAAGGTAGCAATTTTTAACAGTCAATGATGAATTACGTACTGTGAAAGGATTGGTTAAAACTTCCCTCATATATTCTGCTACTGAGATTGGGCCCGTTGACTTTATTTTTGAAATCAGATGCTTCAGCATCAGACTATCATGGTCACTTTCTTTTGTACTTTCTGGTGTTCTGGAGCATAACCTCATCCATTGATCTGCACATACTCTTCCACACACTGCAAGAAATGGAACAGGAGATTGAAGCAGCGTTCCAGTTATACACAACACAGATTTTATTAATGCGACAACTTAAGTCTATGCCGCAATTTACAGTATGTTAAAAGGATCGGAGTCTCACAATGTGGGGAAATATGGGGAGAAGAATCTAGAACATCACTAGTTTTACTTTATTTCAAATGCTAGAAAAGGCATCGTTTTATTTTGAGACTGGAAGGACTGACATATTCTGCTTAACCTAACTCTAAACGTTAAGGGCAAAATAATTATTGAATCAACTGCCCTCCTTTTAATAGACATATATCCAGAGCTTTCCACGACCAGGAAATAATCAGAATGATAGATACAAGCAGTAAGATTGTAATTAAACACGTGGAGTTATTTATTTGAAAAGCAATACAAGATTCAGGATAAGTCACGCTTAAAGCAGAAAGACTAATGACTGACACTTGGGCAACTCTGCAACCTGGCGCTTCACTCCACAATAAATACCTGCAGAGCCTTTTCTAGAAAAATCGTGGGAAATTCGGCTGCATAAACACTTTAATCCTAGAAGGAAACTCATCATGTTCGATTAAATTATTCCTCCATCTAATCTGAATGAAACGCAGCGACCCCCACTACTACCTCCTGCTTGTCAAGAGGGTTCGCTGCCCACGTGAGCAACCTTTGGCCCTCAACCAATCATATCACAGCCTCCCCCTCCCAGGGTCCTAATCGATAGGTAAAGAGTGCTATTCTGGCAGACCAACAAACGATATATTTTAGGGAACTAACAGGATTGCAATATTTAATCTTAATTTAATCCTTGTAAAAACTTCAAGATGTGTTTTGGTGTTAATCCGTTGTAATTTAATTGTTAAAAAATATATATTATTGGGTTTGTCCATCTGGCGTAGCTTGAACTGCGCACGCGTACTGGCGGCGCAGCAGCTGGCAAGATGGCGGCGGAGGAGCTCGAGCCGCTTTTTGAAGAGGGTCTCGAGGCGGAGGGTGACGAGGAGTCGGAGGAGAAGGAGGATGAGGGCACGGACGATGGGTTCACGTTGGGCGAGGTGCTGCGGCTCGGAGGGACCAAGGTACAAGAGAGGCAGGAACAGAGGGAAGAAAGGAATGCGACACACGTTGGCAACCGGGCGAGGCTCCAGTTCGCTGTCTGGCACTGGAGATGGAGGAGGAGGCGGCGGCGGCGGCCCTCTACACACGTGGGATGATGAGCTGCTGGGTCGACAGTGAGCTGGGCAGAGGAAGGGAGACTTGAGTTCTGTCAGTTCCAGCGCCGCACCAGGCACTTTTATAACGTGTGGTTCAGTGGGTAGCACCCTCGCCTCTCTGAGTCGGAAGGTTGTGGGTTCAAGGAGCACAAGGCGATGTCATTACATCACTTGAAATTAGTCAGATCTTTGGAGTGGGAATAAATGAGTCCTTTTCAGAATAGCAGGAAGTGACTAGCAGGGTACCGCAAGGTTCAGTGCTGGGATCCCAGCTATTTACAATATACATTAATGATTTAGATGAAGGAATTGAATGTAATATCTCCAAGTTTGCAGATGATACTAAGTTGAGTGGCAGTGTGAGCTGTGAGGAAGATGCTAAGGGGCTGCAGGGTGACTTGGACAGGTTAGGTGAGTGGGCAAATGCATGGCAGATGCAGTATAATGTGGATAAATGTGAGGTTCTCCACTTTGGTGGCAAAAACAGGAAGGCAGAATATTATCTGAATGGTGACAGATTAGGAAAAGGGGAGGTGCAATGAGACTTGGGTGTCATGGTACATCAGTCATTGAAGGTTGGCATGCAGGTACAACAGGTGGTGAAGGTGGCAAATGGTATGTTGGTTTTCTTAGCGAGAGGATTTGAGTATAGGAGCAGGGAGGTCTTACTGCAGTTGTACAGGGCCTTGGTGAGGCCACACCTTGAATATTGTGTACAGTTTTGGTCTCCTAATCTGAGGAAGGACATTCTTGCTATTGAGGGAGTGCAGTGAAGGTTCACCAGACTGATTCCTGGTGTGGCAGGACTGACATATGAAGAAAGACTGGATCGACTAGGCTTAAATTCACTGGAATTTAGAAGAATGAGAGGGGATCTCATAGAAACATATGAAATTCTGACGGGATTGGACAGGTTAGATGCAGGAAGAATGTTCCTGATGTTGGGGAAGTCCAGAATCAGGGGTCACAGTCTTAGGATAAGGGGTAAGCCATTTAGGACTGAGATGAGGAGAAACTTCACTGAGAATTGTGAACCTGTGGAATTCTCTACCACAGAAAGTTGTTGAGGCTAGTTCGTTCGATATATTCAAAAGGGAGTTAGATGTGACCCTTACGGCTAAAGGGATCAAGGAGTATGGAGAGAAAGCAGGAATGGGGTAGTGAAATTGCATGATCAGCCATGATCATATTGAATGGTGGTGCAGGCTCGAAGGGCCGAATGGCCTACTTCACCTATTTTCTATGTTTCTAAGCCCCACTCCAGAGACTTGAACACAAACATCCAGACTGAAACTCCCAGTGTAGTGCTGAGGGAGAACGCTGCTCTGTCGGAGGTGCCATCTTTCGGATGAGACGTTAAAGCTAGACCCTGACTGCTCTCGGGTGGATGTAAAAGATCCCATGGCCAAGAGCAGGGGGGGGTTATCTACGGTGTCCTGGCCAATATTTATCCCCCAAAAAACAGATTATCTGGTCATTATCACATTGCTGTTTGTCAGAGCTTGCTGTGGGCAAATTGGCTACTGAATTTCCAACATTACAACAGTGATTACACTGCAAAAAAAAAATGACCTCATTGGCTGTAAAGCATTTTGGGACGTCTCGTGGTCGTGAAAGCTGCTATATAAATGCAAGTCTTTTTCTTTTTGTCTATTTCCCAGGCACATATTTTGAATCGATCAGTCGCACCAAACTCTCATGAGCATCCTCCTGAATGCCCACCGGTGGTAGGAAGCTCCAAGCAAATGTGTTCATATCCTCTGGTATCACTTTGGTGTGTGGCAGCTCTCTTGAGGGCAGGTAGCTGGAGTGTCCACCCTCAGTTACCCTATTCATTACTGGACCTGAGTATACAAACAGTGCTCATCAGGTCCAGGAGTGCTCCCTGGTAAAATTTCCAACCATCTGACCAAAGCTGAGCATGGCTGGGGAGAGGTCTTGAAGGAGATAACTGGTTGAGGGAGGAAATTTTGGAGCGTGGCACCCAGGCAGCTGAAGACATGGCCATCAGTGGTGAGGAGAAAGGGAATCACAAGAGGCTGTAGTCGGAAGAGTGGAGAGTTTTGTGGGGGGTTACTAGGACTGGAAGAGATTGGAGATGGAAGGGAAGCGAGACCATGAAAGGATTTAAACACCAGGTTGGAAATTTTACATTTGAGGGGGTGGGGGACAATATTGATCAGCAAGGGCAGGTAATAGGCATGTGGGACTTGGTTTGGGATAAGATACGAGCAGCAGAATTTGGATAAGCAGTAGTTTATTGAGGGTAGGGGGCTGGAGGATGCGATCCTGGTCAAGAGAATATTGGGATCTTGTCTGGAGGTGGCAATGGCATGGATGATGGTTCCAGCAGCAAATGGGATGAGATAGGAGTGGAGGCAAGCAGTGTTGTGGAGGTGGAAGCTGATGGTCTTTGTGATGGCAAGGAAATGAGTTGGAAGCTGAACTTGGGGTGAAATAGGACATTGGGGATGTGGACATTCTGGGACAATGGTCAGGGATGGCGGTGAAGTCAGTATTAAAGGTACAGAGTTTGTTGTAAGAGCTTAAAACAATGGCTTCAGTTTTTCCAATGTTTGACTGGAGGAAATTGCAACTCCTTTAAGACCGAAGCTGTTCCCAGGTCATCAGGAATCTATAGCTACAGCCTCTCAACTTGTGGTGTTTTAAGATAGTATGCCTAGTAAATGAAAAGACTGGGATTTAACTTTTTTTTTAGCCAACAGTTATTTACAGTAGAGAAACAGGCCATTTGCCCAACAGGTCTAAGTTGGTATTTATGCTCCACCAAGTCTCCCCCCACCCTTCTTCGTCTAACCCTATCAAGTCCCATTTGCCTATCAGTTGTCCTTGCTGATCTGTATTGTCCCCATTCCTCAAATAAGTTTCGGATTGCTCCTTTATCTTTTAAGAAGAATATTTTATTTTTGTGCAGTTCAATGTTAACTATACTGTATTATATTGTAATTAATAGATTATATATAGTTGAAGGAATAGTATTCTGAAATTTTGTTCACTAAATTCGTATGTGCTATCATGCCTCCTGAAGGCTTTTTTAAATTGTGGTACTCTACCTAGCCAGTGCCAACTGCCTCTATGCTGTCTTTGATACAAGTACACTGATCAATGCAATACTGAAACCATTGCTCTGCTCTGTGGGAAATAGGTCAGATTGCAGATGGCTGGAACACCCAGCTGGAGTCTGCTCAGCCAATTGATTCAAAATGACAGACTTTACTGAAAAAAAAATGCTGTGAAACAGTTTTACAAAGCTATAACACTCCTGTGTATACAAAAGATGTGCAATCTTCTTGATTTTTTTGTAGTTTCTGGTGTTCAAATCACTTCATGGCCTTCTCCAGCCCTACAACCCTCAGAAAACTCTACGTTCCTCCAATTTTGGCCTTTTGTGCTTCCCTGATTTCTTTCACCCCTCCATTAGCAGTCATGCCTTCAACTGTTTAAACCGTAAGCTCTGGAATTCCCTCCTTGAACCTCTCCATCTCTGTAACTCTTTCTTCTTTAAGACGGTCCTTAAAACCTCCCTCTTTGACCAAGCTCTTTGGTCACCTGTCTTAATGTCTCCTTATGTTGCTCGGTGTCAAATTTTGTCTGATAATGCTCCTATGAAGCACCTTGTGGTGTTTTACTACATGAAAGGTGCTACAGAAATGCAAATTGTTTGCGTTGCGTGTATTTTAATCCCAGTATTTCTGCCTTAAAGTAACAATTTTGTTATAAATATTACTATTCACGTAATTGTGCCAGGATAGTAGAACCTGGTTGAAGTAAAATACTTCACTCTGTGTGGTATTGCCTTTTCTATGTAACCATAATATATTTTTCTCTACAGGCTGACTATGTAATGCTGTCTTCCTTGAATGAGAATGAAGATCTAGTTGACGGTGGAAAAAAAACTGCAATAGATGATCTGAAAGAAGGTGAATTACAAGCTTTCATCACTAAAATAGGTATAAGCAAATACTCCAAAATTCTGCTGGAGGAAAATGATGAAGAGCACGCTAAAAAGGAAAAACAGGTAAAAAAGGAGAAAGAGAAAGTAGACAAGAATAAAAATGAGGGACTGAAAGAGAAATTCCAAGATGGAAAAGGTGATAAAAAGGAGTTGCCTGGCAAGGATGGAAAGAAAAAGCGCATTCAAGATAACGAAGTATCTAGTACATCTGGATTACTGGGCAAGAAAGCTAAGCAACAGCTCAGCTTTGAATTTCAGCCCAAACCATACATATTGATAAAGCCAGGAGGAAAGTGGTACGATGCGGGGTATACCAGTGAGCACAGCTCTGAGCTGCAAGATGAACCATTCGTCTCACAGTATAGAAATCTAGCTAAACAGCTGTATGAGCATGAGACCAATCTTTACAGGAGTAAGAAAAATATGCAAAAAGGAACAAACTCAACATGGATGAAAACTGTTGTCACAACAGGCACGTTAGCAGACAGAATGGCAGCTATGACACTTCTGGTGCAGGATGCTCCAGTGCATACTCTACACTTTGTGGAGGCATTAGTCAACCAAATAAAGAAGAAGGGAAGTCGGCGGCAATGCTTAATGGCTTTGAATACTTTAACCGAACTACTAATGTCTGACCTGCTCCCAGACAATCGGAAATTACGAACTTTTTCCCAACATCCCTTTAAAAACCTGGAGGAGCTTGCCAGTGGGAACAGGGATGCCCGAGACAAGCGCCTAATATTGTGGTACTTTGAACACCTGTTAAAGCATCATTTTGCAGAGTTTGTGCAGGCATTAGAAACTTTGTCCCATGACACTGTGCAGGCAACAAAAGCTCGTGCCTTGGCAACAGTCCATGAGATGCTCTGCAATAAGCCAGAACAAGAGAAAGCCCTGCTGATCCAGTTAGTGAATAAGTTAGGAGACCCACAATATAAATTGGCCACAAAAGCCTCTTATCTTTTGGAAACTTTGCTCCATAAGCATCCCAATATGAAAACTGTTGTGTGCTATGAAGTTGAGCGACTTTTGTACAGGCCTAACATCAATCCGAAAGCCCAGTACTATGCCATTTGCTTTCTCAACCAAATGGTCTTGAGCCATGAAGAGAGTGATCTTGCTGGAAAACTAATAGCTGTTTACTTTTCATTTTTCCATGCCTATGTTAAAAAGGCAGAACTAGACTCTAAAATGCTAAGTGCATTGCTGTCGGGTGTCAATCGAGCTTTTCCTTATTCCAAGACGGACGATGAAAAGATAATGGGACAAATGGATACTTTGTTCAGGGTTGTACATGTTGTGAACTTCACCACAAGTGTCCAGGCACTAATGTTACTATATCAGGTGATGGACTCGCAACAAGCCATATCCAATCGATATTATGTAGCACTCTACAGGTAATATTTACTTGTGTGTGGTATTGCCTCTTCTATGCAATAATTTTGACTTGAAACCTACAGTATGAAGTTTTTGAAAATCTCATGACTTTAGAGAAGATACAGTGTAGATTTGCTAGAATTCTGCCTGATACACAAATATGAAGAAAGCCCTGAAAAATTGGGGCTTTTTTTCCTTAGAATAACATACATTATGTTTAAAATTATGAAATAATTGATTGGATTGATAGGACAGACTGTTTCCAGTAGTTAGAGTCTATAATGATTATTAACCTATACCTTTTTGTATCTGTCCCACATTATAAGTTTATTCCTTGTATATTCTTCCTCTTTCCACTTTGGAATGCACAAGGATAGCTGATGTGATAAATGGATATGCCAGCTGCTGGAGTAAGGGCGTTCTTCTGAGACTGAGGTTGAAGGAGAGTAAGAAAGAATAAAAGGGTCTTTCTGTATGCTCCCCCCCCCCCCCCCCCCCCGGCCACATCTGATCTGGAAGAGCCATAGTGACTTTAGATGAAGTGCTCTATTTGCTAACCGTAACATCTGTCAACTTAATGAACATAAAATTAATCATACATAACTCACTGATTTATTTTTAACTTCCCGCCATCTAAGTAATACAATATATAGGCCCGTAATTTGCATTCAGCGGTGAAGCAAAGTCTTAAAGTAAGCTTCTCAAAAAGATCTTGCTACCTCTGTGACGC
Source organism: Pristiophorus japonicus (assembly GCF_044704955.1). Taxonomy (NCBI): domain Eukaryota; kingdom Metazoa; phylum Chordata; class Chondrichthyes; family Pristiophoridae; genus Pristiophorus; species Pristiophorus japonicus. The sequence goes on along the minus strand of NC_091985.1, from coordinate 36,448,432 downwards.
AATATTCGGCTTTTCCGTCGCGTAATTGAAATCAACACACAATTTTAATTTTTGTTAAAATGGCTAAATTTGACATTGCACAAAATTAAAATTAGTTTTTCAGAGCCATAAACTTTGTTAGCAGTCAATATGCTGTTAAAACCACAGTTATACCTAATCCAAAAGGCTCTAACTTTTAATGGGGTTATTTTACTGTGGTATTACCGCGGAAGAGCCAAAGTTTTCATCAGTTTCTTTGATTTGAGAGATTACACTGATTGCCAACTCTGGGGGGTAGTTTGTGGAGGAGCAGTGAATGACAGACCGCAACTTCGGGATTTCTGCTCTAGGCTGCGCATGCACTAAATTCTGAAATTGCGGTCAGGGCCGAATGGCCCACTCCTGCACCTATTTTCTATGTTTCAAAGGCAAATATTGCCAGTTCGCTGTCATCAAGTCGTAGTTGTTTCTGACATAATTCAAATATACAGGAATGTTCAAAATGAAGAATGATGTAAAATGGCCACATTATAGTTGTTTTGTTTAAATGACCAATTATTAGTATGCAATCTATTTTATGTATAAGTATGTAGTTTTTAACTACTTAGCAGCTTTTTGTCACTTTGCTAATTATAGCAATTCAACTATTCTCAGGGTTTATATTTAATTCAAACTAAGAGACTCTTGTTCAGATTATAACACATGGTTTTAATACAGGTATATTGAGTAAAAACAACAGATATATCAAGTAAATTATGTTCTGTTACAAAAAGTAATACTTAACAAATGATGGTCACAGCCGGATTCTCGATAGCATCCTCTTGAGCTGACCGCAGTACTGACTCCTTATCTTCTTTTCCTTCTGAAGATTTTTTCTTCCTTGATTTGCACTGCCTTCTGAGTAGAAGAGTTGCTTTCTTTGTACCGTTTTTGTGCCAACGTGGCAAACTAGTAAAATGCGTCCTGGTATATCATGTTTTCAATGTCCGAGCTTTGAAACCTTGAAAAGGGTACGTTCCATCTCCTAGGCAGTCCCATTAATCTCCGTACCTCCCATCAGCCGAAACATTCTCAAGATATACTGCCTTTCTACTGATGAGGTATATCGAGCTTAGCAGAACCTGATGTTCTTTGTTATCTCAAGCTTTGCTTCTCAGCCTTTCTCCAATTTAAAACCCATTTTATGTTATACGGCCATTTTCTATCATTTATAAGCGAGTTTTACATACAATCTAACTTCTAATATCTGTCAATAGATGATATCTTTCTTTGATTCTTTTGAAGCATTGAAATTGATTTTGTAGTAAATGTTCTGGGGTGAAATTAGTGTGAGATTTGATGAGGGCTTCAGCAGCACATCCGCTGCTGAAGCCCTCATCCATGCCTTTGTTACCTCTAGACTTGACTATTCCAACGCGCTCCTGTCTAGCCTCCCACATTCTAACCTACGTAAACTAGAGGTGATACAAAACTTGGCTGCCTGTGTCCTAACTCTCACCAAGTCCCACTCACCCATCACCCCTGTGCTCGCTGACCTACATTGGCTTCCGGTTAAGCAATGCCTCAATTTCAAAATTCTCATCCTCCTTGTGCCCTCTTGAGTACCCCTGATTATAATCACTCAACCATTCATGGCGCTGCCTTCTGTTGCCTAGGCCCCAAGCTCTGGAACTTACTGCCTAAACCTCTCCGCCTCTCTTTCCTCCTTCAAAATGCTCCTTAAAACATACATCTTTGGTCACCTGCGCTAATTTATACTTGGGCGGCTCAGTGTCAAATTGTTTATATCAATACTTCTGTGAAGCGCCTTGGGACATTTCACTACATTAAAGGTACAATATAAATACAAGTTATTGTTGTTGATACCCTTTGCCAAAACCAGTTAAGTCCAATGTTAGTATATATCACCAGTGTAAAACACAATAGTGAGAAAAGCAAGAAAGAGAGACCAAATGAATCCTCTCTCCAAGGTAGAGAGAGAATTGTTTTTTAGTTAAATTTTCATTACAAAAAGAGAATGAGCTAATACATCTTTTGGAAATGTATTATTCTGGAATTAGTGAGGCTTTTATTTATGTCTGGTCACAATAATGCATCTAATAATTCTGTTTGGATCTTTTGGTAGTCACAGAATTTTCCACCCAACTTAAATGTTTTTATTCCCCATTGATTTATTCTATGTATTATGGAGAGTTCATTTGAATTCTTAAAATGAGTTAAGAATGTTACATTTCCACCAATCTTCTAAACTGTGTGTGTACTGAGAGGAGTAGATTACATGATCCCATTTGATCTCTGAAGCTAACAGAGTTAGGCTGGCTCATGTGGAATATAAAAACTGGCATGGATCAGTTGGGCCGAGTGGCCTGTTTCTATGCTGTACATTCTATGTAACCTGTGACGGTTGATTTCTATTGTGTACGGCATTGATTGATTGATTTTCCATTGCCATATAGCCAGGAGGTCCTGTACCAGTGTGACATGTACTGCGTAGTTCCAGCAGTCTGCTGTTTTCTCCCACATCCTAACATCATGTGCTGATTTCATTCATTTTGGAAGGATGAACCCTGCTGGAGTTCAAAGGACCTTTATGATCTAGAGTTTGGTAACTGAGTTATCTGAACTTGTGTATATGGTGGTTGTGTGAAAAGTGCACTGACATGCTTTGGAAAATATAGACAAAAAATTTAATCAAACCTTTTATCTCAGTAATTTTTGTTCTCTAGCTAAATACATTTTGTTCAACATTTACTATATTTTCTCTCTATCATAGCTTATACTTATTTTGAGTAATTCTCATTCTTACTATTTTGGGGTACCATATGTATGAGGCAGATAAGATTCGTATCTGCTCTATGTTCTTTGCCTAAGTTGCTATCCTATCAATATGATCAGCAAAAATTTAATGTTTCAAGCATCAGCTCACTTTCCATTTTAATTTTCCTGATCAGCGATATTCTGGCTTCCCAAGCTTAGTTGAGATCAGAAATGCACTGCAGTAAGTCACAGACATAAAATGACATCCTACCATAATGTGGAACAAGGTCTTTCTACATCATCTGCTTTCTTTAACTTTAATTCAGTTTCGGTATTTATGCAGTCAACAAGTGAATTCTACTAATGTGATAATCTTGAGTTCCAAAATAAATTGGGCAACGTAGTACAAATAAAACCAGTACAACTTGCTGGGTTCTGTAAATTCTGTCTTGTTTCTTGCTTCAATAAAGCCAGAGGTCGGCTTTGGTTCAGAATTGGTTATCTTGTGATGATGCATATTGTATCATCATTTGGCACTTTGGGTCAACGTGTGAGTGTGTTCAAAATTTTGGAAGCCTTTGGGTGAGTAGATAGAGAGATATTTTCACTGGTGAATCAATAACAAATGGGCATAACTTTAGGATTAGTATTACAACTACAAAGTGAGGCTAGAAAACTCTTTCACAACTGGTGAATAGAATTTGGAATATGTCAACACGAGTCTTTTAAAACAGAGGTATCACAACATTGAAGAGGAAATTTGATCAGAATAGAGACACCTGGGGGTGCATGTGCACAAATCTTTGAAGGTGGCAGGGCAGGTTAAAAAAACAATTAAGCATATGGGATCCTGGGCTTTATAAATAGAGAGATAGAATACAAAAGCCAGGAAGTTATGCTAAACCGATATAAAACACTAGTTCGCCCCCAGCTGGAGTATTGTGTCCAATTCTGGGCACCACACTTTAGGAAGGATGCGGAGGCTTCGGAGAGGTTACAGAAGAGATTTACCAGCATGGTTCCAGGGATGAGGGATTACAGTTACGTGGATAGATTAGAGAAACATTGAAACATAGAAAATAGGTGCAGGAGTAGGCCATTCGGTCCTTTGAGCCTGCACTGCCATTCAATGAGTTCATGGCTGACCATGCAACTTCAGTCCCCCATTCCTGCTTACTTGCCATACCCCTTGATCCCCCTAGTAGTAAGGACTACATCTAACTCCTTTTTGAATATATTTAGTGAATTGGCCTCAACTTTCTGTGGTAGAGAATTCCACAGGTTCACCACTCTCTGGGTGAAGAAGTTTCTCTTCAAATCGGTCCTAAATAGCTTACCCCTTATCCTTAGACTGTGACCCCTGGTTCTGGACTTCCCCCAACATTGGGAGCATTCTTCCTGCATCTAACTTGTCTAAACCCGTCAGAATTTTAAATGTTTCTATGAGATCCCCTCTCATTCTTCTGAACTCCAGTGAATGCAAGTCCAGTTGATCCAGTCTTTTTTGATATGTCAGTCCTGCCATCCCAGAAATCAGTCTGGTGAACCTTCGCTGCACTCCCTCAATAGCAAGCATGTCCTTCCTCCAGTTAGGAGACCAAAACTGTACACAATACTCCAGGTGTGGCCTCACCAAGGCCCTGTACAACTGTAGTAACACCTCCCTGCCCCTGTACTCAAATCCCCTCGCTATGAAGGCCAACATGTCATTTGTTTTCTTAACCGCCTGCTGTACCTTCAATGACTGATGTACCATGACACCCAGGTCTCGTTGCATCTCCCCTTTTCCTAATCTGTCACCATTCAAATAATAGTCTGTCTCTCTGTTTTTACCACCAAAGTGGATAACCTCACATTTATCCACATTATACTTCATCTGCCATGCATTTGCCCTATCCAAGTCACTCTGCAGCCTCATAGCAACCTCCTCGCAGCTCACACTGCCACCCAACTTAGTGTCATGCGCATATTTGGAGATACTACATTTGATCCCCTCGTCTAAATCATTAATGTACAATGTAAACAGCTGGGGCCCCAGCACAGAACCTTGCGGTACCCCACTAGTCATTGCCTGCCATTCTGAAAAGTACCCATTTACTCCTACTCTTTGCTTCCTGTCTGACAACCAGTTCTCAATCCATGTCAGCATGCTACCCCCAATCCTATGTGCTTTAACTTTGCACATTAATCTCTTGTGTGGGACCTTGTCGAAAGCTTTCTGAAAGTCCAAATACACCACATCAACTGGTTTTCCCTTGTCCACTCTACTGGAAACATCCTCAAAAAATTCCAGAAGATTTGTCAAGCATTATTTCCCTTTCACAAATCCATGCTGACTTGGACTTATCATGTCACCTCTTTCCAAATACGCTGCTATGACATCCTTAATAATTGATTCCATCATTTTACCCACTACTGATGTCAGGCTGACTGGTCTATAATTCCCTGTTTTCTCTCGCCCTCCTTTTTTTAAGAAGTGGGGTTACATTGGCTACCCTCCTCCATAGGAACTGATCCAGAGTCTATGGAATGTTGGAAAATGACTGTCAATGCATCCGCTATTTCCAAGGCCACCTCCTTAAGTACTCTGGGATGCAGGGGTTGTTCTCCTTGGAGCAGAGAGGGCTAAGAGAAGATTTGATAGAGGTGTTTAAAATCATGAAGGATTTAGATAGAGTAAATAAAGAGAAACTGTTTCCAGTGGCTGAAGGGCCGATAACGAGAGGGCACCGATTTAAGGTGATTGGCAAAAGAACCAGAAGCGACATGAGGAAAAACATTTTCACACAACAAGTGGTTAGGATTTGGAATGTACTGCCTGATAGTGGCGGATGCAGATTCAATAGTAGCCTTCTAAATTGGATAAATAGTCGAAGGAGAAAAAATTATAGGAAAGGGTGGGAGGGGCGGGGAACTGACTGGATTGCTCTTCAAAACAGCCGGCGCAGACTCGATGAGCCGAATGGTTTCCTTCTGTGCTGTACTATTCTATGATTCTATAAACACATTAAGGTATGAACAAAGATGATTTATTGTAGATAGTTCTGGTGTGGAGCTAGCACTGTTGCCACAAAGAGGCTAAATGTTCTTCTGTGCCTCTTCCATGATGTCAATGTGTATGAGACAAGCGTTTATATATTTCTAAACCTGGTGTAAAAAAAAAATCATGTCTTTTTTATATGCAGGAAATTGTTGGATCCGGGACTGGCACAGTGTTCCAAGCAATCCATGTTTCTAAATTTGCTGTACAAGTCTTTGAAGTCTGATGTAGTCCTTCGTCGTGTTAAGGCATTCATAAAACGGATCTTGCAGGCCTCTTGTGGCCAGACGCCAGCATTTATCTGTGGAGCTCTCTATCTTATTTCTGAGATTTTGAAACTGAAGCCAGGCATACGAGTCCTGTTACAAGAACATGGGGTATTGCTTTCATTATTTCACCAATCCATTGTGTTCCATTTTATTGTTTTTCCCTTTGATATAAAATACATTGTTCACGGCCCTTGTTACGGACTTATCCAGCATTACCTTTTGTGGGAGTTGGAATGAGCTTTATGTCAAGTAACCCAAGAGTAGAGCAAGGTTTTATAAGTCAATTGCAGATTTAAGTGCATTGGATTGTTAATGAAAATAAAATTAAAAGTGCTTGTGATTAAGATTTTATCTGAAAACCGAAGAATTCAGGTGTATTGGTATGTTAGCAAGCAGAGGTTCCAATAGAGATTGAAAAATATCAAATCACTCTTGGAGATAGTTAACACATTGTTAATTCTGAAAATCCTAGTCTAATCTGCATGAGTATTTTAATTAGGCCCTCACTTAGCATATGGTTTAATGTATTTTAAAAGTTAATGGTATGCTTCCCAATAGTCTACAGGTTTAATGCACGAAGTATAAAAAGTCTCAGGTAGGATTCCTGTACTGGATTGAGTTAGTTGATCTCCGCTGGGATGCTTGATTGCTATCAAATAATTCCAGTGAAAAATGCAGGGATATTGGATGAGAACCAGATTGGCGAGGCTGTGGTGTCTCATCAACACACACACTCTCTCTCTCTCTCTCTCTCTCTCTCTCTCATGTCCTGAACTAAGAATGGCCACTTGAATGAAATGCTGGAAGCTGCTGCCCCCCTATAGATCCATAACCCAACTTGAGTTGGCACCTTCAGGAGAGGAGAGAAGGGGAGAAAATTATTGATAGCATTTGTAGCAGCCGTCTTTAGTTGCTGCAGATATTACATTTTACAATTGATATGGTTGAATCATTAGAATAAACAATGTCCATACTATGTCAGTGATGCCAATGAATAAAGCATTGCATGTTATTTATATGTGCCAAATATTTTCTGCTCAGGAATCTGATGAAGAAGAACATTTTAAAGATGTTGATGACAATGATGAAGAGAAATTTGAAGATCTTGATGAAGAGAAGGTAGGGAAGAAATGTACAGATGCTGACAAAGGACAAGAAATGGATGTACAGAATACCATTGTAGCTGAAAAGACAGAATCAACAGCATTTGGATCATGGTTGCACCATAAAATTCAAGAAGGTAAACTATTTGGATAGGCCAGTGTTGGGCAAAATATCCTCTATTGTAAGCTTGTTCTTTATAATTTAACTGTATCTGGCTCAAGAGGAAATCTTCCCCTGCCACCCAGACTCCCTCCGTGCCCCCCACCACCATCGCCTCTGTCTCTACTGCTTTCCAGTGAAATGGTAAACCAAAGTCTCTTCTACCTAACCAGTGATTTATAACGGTTTAACATAACTTCCTTCCTTTTGTACTGTATGCCTCCCCATTTATAAAGCCCAGGATCCCATGTATTGAGGTTGGTTTCTAAATTTAAACAATATATTTTTTTAAATAACCTGCTGGGTGTTGTTCCAGAAGTGAAAGCATTGATCTTTTGTGAACATGAATTGCTTTTGTGCAAAGTGCTGCTAGTACTATTAAGCTCAGCTTTCCGTTTTAGGTGGAAAGTGTCTGGGAAACTATGACCCACTCCACAGGAATCCTCTCTCCTGCGGAGCAGACCGCACCGGCCTCTGGGAATTGCAGAAGGTACAATAAATTCTTCCCGATTTTAAATATTGCTCAGTTGTGCGCAGAATGGTAATGTTTTTAAAAACTAAAAGCTTTAGGTACTTGGTCATTCCTGTGTAATCTAGTATAATTTGTAGTGGCATCAACTGTGTAAATCAATAACTAGAAATATATGTCCTTGCAGCTAGTGCTACTTTGTATGCTAACGCTTGAAGAAAATGGCAAGTTTTCTTAATTTGTCAACTGTATTTAAAATATGTCCGCAGTCGAGTATTCAACCTTTTAGTTCGGGTGTTTGCATTTAAATCGAGTGCCTTGAGAAATGTATCCAAATTCCTAAAGCCAATGTTTTTTCAGTAATAATTGGGATTGTTTCATACTTGCAGTTTGCCGTTGCAGGTTAGTAAAGTTGACCAATTGGGAACTGTTAGTTATGTTTACGTCTTTAGTTAGTGAGAAGACTGATTTGCTTTGCAAAATGATCCACTTTTACATTAGGCTTATTTTGTCCTATAATTCTTTTTAATCTTTGCCATGAAACTTAATATAAAAATCATTCAAGGTTACATCAAACCACTTTTAGGTATGAAGTTAGTCCCATTGTAGAGAATATTTTACATAAGGACATAAAAAATAGGAGCAGGAGTAGGCCATTTGACCCCTCGAGCCTGCTCTGCCATTCAATAAGATCATGACTGAACTGATCTTGGCCTCAACTCCACTTCCCTGCCTGCTCCCCATAACCCTTGACTCTCTTATCGTTCAAAAATCTGTCTATCTCCACCTTAAATATATTCAATGACCCAGCCTCTACAGCTCTCTGGGGTAGAGAATTCCAAAGATTCATGACCCTCAGAAGAAATTCCTCCTCATTTCCGTTTTAAATGGGTGACCCCTTATTCTGAAACTATGCCCCCTAGTTCTAGATTCCTCCACGAGGGGAAACATCCTCTTTGCGTCTACCCTGTCGAGCCCCCTCAGTATCTTATATGTTTCAATAAGATCACCTCTCATTTTCTCAACCGTTCTTCAAAAGACAACCCCTTCATTTCAGGAATCAACCTCGTGAATCTTCTCTGAACTGTCTCCAATGCAAGTATATCCCTCCTTTTAAATAAGGAGACCAAAACTGTTCGCAGTACTCCAGGTGTGGTCTCACCAAAGCCCTGTACAGTTGTAGTAGGACTTCCCTACTTTATACTCCATCCCCCTTGAAATAAAGGCCAACATTCCATTTGCCTTTCTAATTACTTGCTGTACCTGCATGCTAATTTTTTTGTTTCATGTACAAGGACCCTAGATCCCTCTGTACCTCAGTATTTTGTAATCTCTCCACATTTAAATAATTTGCTTTTTTTTTCCTACCAAAGTTTTCTTCTTTATCTGCTGAGTCTAATCAAGTTTTTTGGGGGGTGGGGTTGTTGGTTATGCTATACATTTAATTGAACAAAGTTATGTTTTTTTTTTAAGTCCATCTATAACCTTTCCCAAATCTTAAGGATGAAAAACAATAAGTTATTTAGAAATCTGGCTCCTCTCGGGTATAGATTGAGTCCTCTTTGTATCATGAGTATGTTCTTCAGGTAGTTCTATTAATAGTCTTCATTTGGTATAGAAGAAAGAACAAACTTGTATTTATATAGTACCCCTCATGTCCTCAGAACATCTTTAAGCACTTCAGAGCCAATAAAATTCTTTTGAAGTGTAGTTACTGTAATATAGAGAAACGTGGCAGCCACTTTGTGCACAGTAAGGCCCAAAAAACAGCAATGAAATAAATAAACAAATAATCTATTTTGGTGCTGTTGGCTAAGGAGCAACTATTGACCAGAACACCAGGCAACTCCCCTGCTCCCCTTCTGCCATGAATTTGCTTGTCCACTGTCCGGTGGAACCTGGGAAGAATCCATACCCTGCCATTCCATGACCTCCTGTTGTGGTGCTCTGCTATATGAGGTTCCTTTTTTTCCCTCCATCTAGGATCTTTCAGAATCCTATACCCCGCTCAACCTTCATTCCTGGCTACTCATTATCCTGTTTATGGACTTTAGTGTTAAGAATTTTAGGTACACAAAAGACTGTTGGGCCCAATAAGACTTTTATTTTTGATAGATCAACCGTATCTACTCCCCTTCTAATCATATTCGTCAATCAGTTGCAGAAGTCATCAAATATATCCATTGAGGCATTAAAATACATGGGTACTTGCCTTATTTATGACGTTTTTATTTAAATGTTAGAAAAGCTGTTTTTAAATGTGCATGGATGGGGGAAGGATTTTTAAAAGTACGAAAAGTTTGTCAGAACATTTATTTTGCATTCATTAAATTGTATTTCTTCTTCCCAGTTGAGTGAACATTTCCACCCATCTGTGGCACTCTTTGCAACAGCCATCCTGCAGGTAAGATACATTAATGTGTTGCGTGAAGTTTGCTCTTTTTCCTGTCACTTTCCCCTATTTCCTGTCAACAAAATAGTTATTCAGTGACGTCATCTTTTTTTAAATTTGGAATTTCCTTGTAAAAAGGCACGTGAAGTAGTTGTTATAGTTGCTAATTTGTCACATCAGTATTTCTTCCCCTTTACAATTTTATTGTGAGGTACCGTTCCACAGTTGACACTGTGTGAGTGTTGACAAACTATTAGATTCTCCAGGACATCATCCTGCAGCCAAGTCCAGTCTAGTTCATGCATACCCTTTTAAGTAGGGAATCACTGGACAGCGGCCATAAGTGGGAATCGTGGATGATGTATCTCTTCTGTGGCCCAGGGACACTGCTAGCAATTCTAGTCTCTCCCCTTTCCCCTCTTACACAGATTTGTTTAGAGATTTTTGTTGAGTCTGTTCTGTTCTTGTTGCACTTTAAACTGCTTTGTAAATGATTTCTACAAATTCTGTTTGCCAGGTGTCAGTTTTCTCTTTAAACCAATTTATGAACATCGGCCACTTGTTACATTTCAATGGATTTAGAAAAAATGGTATCTGTTGTTAGTTGTAAAAAAATAAACTTTTTGCTTGTATGACTTCTTGTAGGGTAACCAGATCCAATATTCCGGAGACCCTCTGCAGGATTTCACGTTAATGAGATTTCTTGATCGTTTCGTATACAGAAACCCCAAACAGCACAAAGGCAAAGGTAGGTTCTGTCTTTGGTGTAAATCTGTTACTGTTTACAAAAAAACCTAGTGTTGTTTATCTCATTGCAAAATTTATACGTTGCCCATATTATTCTATAAGTACTTTCTCAAACAATACTCCTTCAATGATTACGTAGTTGTCACCATGTAGTGTATTAATCAGCATCCAGAATAATAGCTATTTTTGACAAAAAAGGCCCTAAAGTAAACATAACCAACCTGTAAAGATCAGATTAAATAATAAAAATTTAGATAGAGTTGTAAACTCTGTACTTTTTTACTATTTATGTGTATAATATAATAATGATACATATGTGCATTTCCTTCAGGTGGCACATTTCTTTTGTTGCACACTTTGTCACTTAAGTAAAGGCAAATCTATTCTAAGCTTTTTTTGTTGTAGCTGGTTGGTTCCTTTCCGTCAATAAGCTTTATGAAAAAAGAGAAGCCAGTTATTTGGAATTATATAAAGAATCTCCATAATTTACACAAAATACATATTAACATAGGTGTCAGCGTTTGTACTGTATAACTTCAAAAATAATCTTTGTAATCACACAAAACCAAGAAACCCACATTTCATCCTGAGTTCTGACCTACATTCTCAAGAACAAATAACCTTAAAATGATAAGTCATTCTGAGCTGCAGGCTGAGACTGTCAAACGCATTCCAATCTTAAATGTTCTCTGACCAAACGACAGCTAAATTCTGAATGGCACTTTTGAACCTGTATTTAATTTACAATTACATTTTGTGGCCTTAAAGTGACATATTATGTATTGAATGCTATAACACTCCTGTCCCTGTAAAACAGTCTATCATCCAGTTTTTAGTGAACAATGTGATCGGAGATCTGCTAGCGTATGTATAAGTCTTGCATCTAGGATATGTGTTGTCCATCACATCCAGGTATCACACTTTGTTACAGATGCAGAATGATCTTAAATAAAGCCAGTAACTTAATGCTGGATGTTTCTGACTCGGAGTTGAAACTTATACACATTCCAATCTGCAAGAGGTCTCTGACCAAATAATAATTGAACTCTGAATAACCTGAGCCTCTATTTGGTTAGCTTTACTGGGCTCAAAGGGACTTCAACTTATCAGAATAATGCATTGTGCAATATATCAAGTAGAATAACTCTCTTGTCCTTATAAAACAAAGCATGTGACTTGACATGAGCAACACCATGGGATTTTCCTTGAGTTAAGTTAGAAATGTGTCCTTGTATTGATTGACAAGCAGCATTGGGTCGGGGCAAGAACAAAAATGATGCCAATTTCTATTTCAATACAGGCACTTACTGACTAAACCCAAGCATATATCGGTTGATCATTAAAGTAGTGACACCCTGACCTGAATCACCAGATCTCAAAAGACTGGCAGAAATTTAAATAGGGGATACAGCATGTTTTGGTCTGTGATTTATTTATGTAAGAGTGAACCTGACAGCACTTGGCAGGAAAATATGAGTAGTTGGGTCCATAAATTCACAAGATACATATGGATGAGGAAGTCCTTTTATAGTAATTAATCCATACCGAAAGACCCTGCAGACCCCCATTATGAATGTCATATAAACTGGGATTGGTTTTGTGTTTGTGTAGTCTAACTAGTATGAGATTAATTTTTAAAATTTTTGTAAGTGAAAAATGAATGTTCAAGTGCTATAAGTATAGTAATGAACACTGAGGAAAATGCATTGTGATTTTGGCAGTTGAGATGAAGTGCTGATATGTTGAGATACCTATCATTACTGTTGATTGTATGCTCTGCTGTAGAAAATACCGTATTTGATTTGAATGTGGTTATGTGAAAGCAATTTTTGTCATTACATCATTATATAAAATATCCAAAAAAATAATTTGCCTTCTAAACAGCTCTAATACTAAATTCTAGTTCAGCTGGTAGGACAAAGGACAATAGTCAAATGGGACTGATTTTTTTCAACACACGAGAGCCACTTCCTGCTCACTTGACCCTATTCCCACCAAACTGCTGACCACCCAACTTATTTTTCTGGCTCCTATGTTAACTGACATCGTTAGTGGTTCTCTCTCCTCAGGTACTGTCCCCCTCTCCCTCAAATCTGCTGCCATCACCCCTCAAAAAAAAAAACCCTTGACCCTTCCGGCATTGCAAACTGACACCTCATCTTCAATCTCCCTTTCCTCTCCAAAGTCCTTGAACGTGTTGTTGCTTCCGAAATCCGTGCCCATCTTTCTCGCAATCCTTCCAATCAGGTTTCCACCCCTGCCACAATACCAAAACAGCGCTCTCAAATTGCATCCTTTGTGACTGTGACAAAGGTAAACTACCCCTCCTTGTCCTTTTTGACCTGTCTGTAGCCTTTAACACTGTTGACCACACCATCCTTCTCCAACGCCTCTCCACCGTCGTCCAGCTGGGTGGGACTGCACTCGCCTTATCTGTCTAATCGTAGCCAGAGAATCACCTGCAACAGCTTCTGTTCCCGCTCCTGCATCATTGCTTCTGGTGTTCCCCATGGATCTATCCTTGGCCATCTCCTATTTCGCATATACATGCTGCCTCTTGGCAACATCATCTGAAAATATGCCGTCAGTTTTCACATTTACGCTGATGACACCCAAGCTCTACCTCACAACCACTTCTCTCGACCCCTCCATGGTCTCTAAATTGTCAGACTGCTTATCCGACATCATAAGAACTTAAGAAGTGGGAGCAGGAGTAAACCATTTGGCTCCTCGAGCCTGCTCCGCCTTTCAATAAGATCATGGCTGATCTGATCCTTGGCTTCAACTCCACTTCCCTGTCTGCTCCCCATACCTCTTGACTCACTTATCATTCAAAAATCTATTTCCACCTTAAATATATTCAATGACCCAACCTCCGCAGCTCTCTTTGGGTAAAGAATTCCAAAGGTTCATGGCCCTCTGAGAGAAGGAATCCCTCCTCATTTCCATTTTAAATGGGCGACCCCTTATTCTGAAACTATGCTCCTAGTTCTAGATCCCCCTACAAGAGGAAACATCATCTCTGCGTCTACTCTGTCGAGCCCCCTCAGAATCTTGAACGTTTCAATAAGATCACTCTCATTCATCTAAACTCCAATGAACATAGGCCCCAGTTCTGGATGAGCAGAAATTTTCTCCAATTAAATATTCGCAAGTCCAAAGCCATTATATTTGGTCACCGTTACAAGCTCTGTTCTCTAGCCACTGACTCCATCCCGCTCCCTAACATCTGTCTGAGGCTGAACCACACTGTTTGCAATCTTGGCATCATATATGACCCTGAACTGAGCTTCCGACCACATATCCGCGGCATAACTAAAACCGCCTATTTCCACCTCTCTAAAGTCGCCCATCTCCACCCTTACCTGAGCTCATCTACTGCTGAAACCCTCATCCATGGCTTTGTTCAGTCTAAACCTGACTATTCCAATGCACTCCTGGCTGGACTCCCACATTTTACCCTACGTAAACTTTTGAGGTCATCCAAAACCCGGCTGCCCGTGTTCTAACTCGCACCAAATCCCATTTACCCATCGCCCCTGTGCTCACTCCCCTACATTGGCTCCTGCTTAAGCAACGCCTTGGTTTCAAAATTCTCATCCTTAGTTTTTAAATCCCTCCATGGCCTCGGCCCTCCCTATCTCTGTAATCTCCTCCAGCCCCACAACCCCCCCGAGATATCTGCGCTCCTCTAATTCTGCCGCCTTTAGCATCCCTGATTATAATCGCTCAACCATTGGTGGCCGTGTCTTGTGTTACCTTGGCCTTAAGCTCTGAAATTCCCTGCCTAAACCTCTCTACCTCTCTTTCCTCCTTTTAAGATTCTCCTTAAAACCTACCTCTTTGACCAAGCTTTTTGTCACCTGCCCTAATTTCTCCTTCAGTGGCTCGGTGTCAAATTTTTCATCATATAATACTTCTTTCTGTGAAGTGCCTTGGGATGTTTTACTACGTTAAAGGCACTATATAAATGCAAGGTCTTGTTATTTCCTGTGTGTTTTCTCTGGGTGTCTGGGAAGTCTAATTGATAGGGAATTAGACAGGAACATGTCCTGAATTTGATTTATACTTGTGACAATGACGGTGTGAGATTTGATGAAAGTAATTATCTACATTGGAAAGTATAGACCAACTTGTCTAGTACAAGTTGGCTTGTAACCACATAGGATATTGTGTAAGCAATACAACTAATGAGCGGGATGAAACGTGAGCATATGTTACTAAATCATGGCAGTGCTAAGAATATTGTCTTTGGGTACTTTACAAGGATGTGTGTAATGCAGTGCCCTGTTCCTGCCATTAGAAGCTCTGCAACTATTGGAATAATAGAGTTCTCTAGTGACTTTAAATTATTACAATACCATGTCAATTTATGTTACAGATCCCATAGATTTCACACAATACATTTTTACAGTTCTTTGATCTTGGTTTTGTGAAAGCTTATATCCTTGAAGCATTTGTGCTTGAAAAACTCTTTGTCCTTTTGGTCTGCTATTTTGAAGCCTAATGTGCATTCACGTTTTTTCTTACACTGGAAGCCAAGTGTTTTAACCTGTGTTTTAGTCAGAGGAATTTCCTCGACTTTTTTTCTTGTTATCCTTTAGGTTTTTTTGTCTCTCCTAGAAAATTGCATAGCTTTTGGGTGTTGGGGTGTGGGTCATGGTGCACATTAGTTGTAACATGATGTTATAGGACAGGCTTGATGGGCCAGTTGGTCTTTTCCTGGCTTTCATTTTCATTTGTTTGTTTGTTTTTCATAGAGTAAGGTCTTATGACAAAATGTTTTTTTGTTGTTGCAGAAAACACTGACAGTGTTGTGATGCAACCGAAACAGAAACTTCTATTGAATGATGTGCGCAACCTACCAGGTAATTAATTAAACAAAACAGTAAATGAATATTAATGGAATACAGTAGTCAGCCTTGCGTTAAGTGTATTAGTCCCAATACATTTTGAAAATGTACTTTTACTAAGACTTGGCATAGTAACATCATTTCATGATCATTTGTACTAAGCCATTTATTATAGTGCAAATGTACCACTGAATGCCAACATTGTCTGCTGGTTAAATCCTGTTACTAATAATGGATTAACGACTTGCTCACCAGTAGCTTGGTAGGCAGGTGCACTGTGTTATGATACTGAGTGAGTTAAAGTATTCCCCACCATTCGGAAGGGAGGAGATAGATCATATTGATCACGCTGTAATTATGGATTTGGGTGAATTGTAAAGATGAGGAAGGAGCGTGAAAAAATATTTGTAGAATCTCACACAATCAAGTCTTAATGGTAATGTTTTTTTAAAGCCCACTAAAGCATATTTTTTATGAATGATTTGTAAATTTTTGTTTTTAAATTTGGGCTTGGGATATTAGTTTGTGAAGCGAAATGGGTGGGTTGCTCGGAAACCTTTCTGGATTTGGCAGAATAATGTAAAAAAATTATGGTCAGCTATGTCACTAAGATGAGATGAATTTGGGCAAACCTATGATGTTTCTGAAACTACAAGGGTTAATGTATGCTTATTCAGTGCAACAAAAATATCGAATAAGATTTTTAAGACAAATGTTTTGGGACAGTGGTTTGAGTCACCTACATACTGGGCATATGAAAGTTATTCTGCAATACAACTTTAAAAGGGGTGCAGGAATAAAGAGACCTGGGGATTTAAATACACAAATCTTTGGTGCAGGATGAGTTGATAAGGCTGTTAAAAATCATACAGGATTCTTGGCTTTATAAATAGAGGCGTAGAGTACAAAAGTGAGGATGTTATGCTAGATTTTAATAAATAACTAGTTAGGCCTCAGCTAGAGTATTATGTCCAATTCTGGCCACCACACTTTAGGAGGGAAGGCAATGAATTGGTAAGATCTGTAATACACTACTTAAAAGGATAGTGGAAACAGATTCAATAGTAATTTTCAAAGGCAATTGAATAAATACTTTAAGGATAGAACATTACAGGGCTATGGGGAAAGAGCAAGAAAGTGGGACTAATTGGATAGTTCTTTCAAAGAGCTGGCACAGACCGGTTGGGATGAATGGCTTCCTGTGCTGTATGATTCTGCCCAGACAAGATGCATTATTTCTTCATGCTTTCTTAATATATTGTATTTGTTATCGTGTTCCTCTTAAAACCATAGCTAAAGTCCCTTAATCATGTTTTATTCAAAGTGGGCAAATGAGTCTCATTCTGATTTTTTTTATACATAATTCAAATTTTTATTTTGTAGGCCTAGGTCTGAAATGGGATTTGACAGACTTGTTAATATTAATATGGTTTATAATGTTTACAGTGAATAGTCAGAAGTTTATTGAACGGGAGGAGAGCCAGATCCCAGTGGATGAAATATTTTTCCACAGGTAAGATGGTTGATTATTTTATGGCATTTGTTATTATATGTCATTGATAAGGATCATTAGTACACAATAGCACACATTTATATACAGCTCTTCACATAGACACATGAATACGTGGCTTGAGGAGTGGTGCAGAAGGGAGGGATTCAAATTCCTGGGACATTGGAACTGGTTCTGGGGGAGGTGGGATCAGTACAAACCGGACGGTCTGCACCTGGGCAGGACCGGAACCAATGTCCTAGGGGGGAGTGTTTGCTGGTGCTGTTGGGGAGGAGTTAAACTAATATGGCAGGGGGCTGGGAACCTATGCAGGGAGACAGAGGGAAGTAGAATGGGGGCAGAAGCAAAAGTTAGAAAGAAGAAAAGTAAAAGTGGAGGGCAGAGAAATCTAAGGCAAAAAGAAAAAGGGCCACATTACAGCAAAATTTTAAAGGGGCAAAGTGTGTTAGAAAGACGAGCCTGAAGGCTCTGTGCCTCAATGCGAGGAGCATTCGGAAAAAGGTGAACGAATTAACTGCGCAGATAGCAGTTAACGGGTATGATGTAATTGGCATCACGGAGACGTGGCTCCGGGGTGACCAAGGCTGGGAACTCAACATCCAGGGGTATTCAACATTTAGGAAGGATAGACAGAAAGGAAAAGGAGGTGGGTGGTGTTGCTGGTTAAAGAGGAAATTAATGCAATAGTTAGGAAGAACATTAGCTTGGATGATGTGGAATCTATATGGGTAGAGCTGCAGAACACCAAAGGGCAAAAACCGTTAGTGGGAGTTGTGTACAGACTTCCAAACAGTAGTAGTGATATTGGGGAGGGCATCAAACAGGAAATTAGGGGTGCAGCAATTATCATGGGTGACTTTAATATGCATATAGATTGGGCTAACCAAACTGGAAGCAATACGGTGGAGGAGGATTTCCTGGAGTGCATAACCTAGACCAATATGTCGAGGAACCAACAAGGGGGGAGGCCATCTTAGACTGGGTGTTGTGTAATGAGAGAGAATTAATTAGCAATCTCGTTGTGCGAGGCCCCTTGGGGAAGAGTGACCATAATATGGTGGAATTCTACATTAGGATGGAGAATGAAACAGTTAATTCAGAGACCATGGTCCAGAACTTAAAGAAGGGTAACTTTGAAGGTATGAGTCGTGAATTGGCTAGAATAGATTGGCGAATGATACTTAAGGGGTTGACTGTGGATGGGCAATGGCAGACATTTCGAGACCGCATGGATGAACTACAACAATTGTACATCCCTGTCTGGCGTAAAAATAAAAAAGGGAAGGTGGCTCAACTGTGGCTATCAAGGGAAATCAGGGATAGTATTAAAGCCGAGGAAGTGGCATACAAATTGGCCAGAAATAGCAGCGAACCCGGGGACTGGAGAAATTTAGAACTCAGCAGAGGAGGACAAAGGGTTTGATTAGGACAGGGAAAATAGAGTACGAGAGGAAGCTTGCAGGGATCATTAAGACGGACTGCAAAAGTTTCTATAGATATGTAAAGAGAAAAAGGTGAGTAAAGACAAACGTAGGTCCCCTGCAGTCAGAATCAGGGGAAGTCATAACGGGGAACAAAGAAATGGCAGACCAATTGAACAAGTACTTTGGTTCGGTATTCACTAAGGAGGACACAAACAACCTTCCGGATATAAAAGGGGTCAGAGGGTCTAAGAAGGAGGAACTGAGGAAAATCCTTATTAGTCGGGAAATTGTGTTGGGATTGAAGGCCGATAAATCCCCAGGGCCTGATGGACTGCATCCCAGAGTACTTAAGGAGGTGGCCTTGGAAATAGCGGATGCATTGACAGTCATTTTCCAACATTTCATAGACTGTGGATCAGTTCCTATGGAATGGAGGGTAGCCAATGTAACCCCACTTTTTAAAAAAGGAGGGAGTGAAAACGGGGAATTATAGACCGGTCAGCCTGACATCGGTAGTGGGTAAAATGATGGAATCAATTATTAAGAATGTCATAGCAGCGCATTTGGAAAGAGGTGACATGATGGGTCCAAGTCAGCATGGATTTGTGAAAGGGAAATCATGCTTGACAAATTTTTTGAGGATGTTTCCAGTAGAGTGGATAAGGGAGAACCAGTTGATGTGGTGTATTTGGACTTTCAGAAGGCTTTCGACAAGGTCCCACACAAGAGATTAATATGCAAAGTTAAAGCACATGGGATTGGGGATAGTGTGCTGACGTGGATTGAGAACTGGTTGTCAGACAGGAAGCAAAGAGTAGGAGTAAATGGGTACTTTTCAGAATGGCAGGCAGTGACTAGTGGGGTACCGCAAGGTTCTGTGCTGGGGCCCCAGCTGTTTACATTGTACATTAATGATTTGGACGAGGGGATTAAATGTAGTATCTCCAAATTTGCGGATGACACTAAGTTGGGTGGCAGTGTGAGCTGCGAGGAGGATGCTATGAGGCTGCAGAGTGACTTGGATAGGTTAGGTGAGTTGGCAAATGCATGGCAGATGAAGTATAATGTGGATAAATGTGAGGTTATCCACTTTGGTGGTAAAAACAGAGAGACATACTATTATCTGAATGGTGACAGATTAGGAAAAGGGGAGGTGCAACGAGACCTGGGTGTCATGGTACATCAATCATTGAAGGTTGGCATGCAGGTACAGCAGGCGGTGAAGAAGGCAAATGGTATGTTGGCCTTCATAGCTAGGGGATTTGAGTACAGGAGCAGGGAGGTTTTACTGCAGTTGTATAGGGCCTTGGTGAGGCCTCACCTGGAATATTGTGTTCAGTTTTGGTCTCCTAATCTGAGGAAGGACGTTCTTGATATTGACTGAGTGCAGCAAAGGTTCACCAGACTGATTCCAGGGATGGCTGGACTGACATATGAGGAGAGACTGGATCAACTGGGCCTTTATACATTGGAGTTTAGAAGGATGAGAGGATCCCATAGAAACATATAAGATTCTGACGGGACGGGACAGATTAGATGCGGGTAGAATGTTCCCGATGTTGAGAAGTCCAGAACCAGGGGACACAGTCTTAGGATAAGGGGAGGCCATATAGGACTGAGATGAGGAGAAACTTCTTCATTCAGAGTTGTTAACCTGTGGAATTCCCTGCCGCAGAGTGTTGTTGATGCCAGTTCATTGGATATATTCAAGAGGGAGTTAGATATGGCCCTTACGGCTAAGGGGATCAAGGGGTATGGAGAGAAAGCAGAAAAGGGGTACTGAGGGAGTGATCAGCCATGATCTTATTGAATGGTGGTGCAGGCTTGCACCTATTTTCTATGTTTCTAACATCTCTGGGTGCTTTGTGAGGAGAAATGGATACCGAGCAATGGTGCAGAGAGGGGAGTAACTGAAAGCACAGTCCGAATGACCGTAACCGTGGAGCACTTTCCCTTTTCATTCTTCTCGACCTGCAGCATCTCCATTGTCTGGCAGCGTTGAAGCACTGACCACATTCGATCAGCTCCACTGGGCAGGCCACATAGTTTGCATGCCACACACGAGACTCCCAAAGCAAGTGCTCTATACGGAGCTCCTTCACGGCAAATGGCCAAAGGTGGGCAGCGGAAATGTTACATGGACATCCTCAAAGCCACCCTGATCAAGTGCGACATCCCCACTGACACCTGGGAGGCCCTGGCCAAAGATTGCCCTAAGTGGGGCAACCAGGAGGGCGCTGAGCACTTCGAGTCTCAGCGCCGAGTGTGCAGAAATCAAACGCAGGCAGCGGAAAAAGCATGCGGCATACCAGTCCCACCCAGCCCTTCCCTCGACGACTATCTGTCCCACCTGTGGGTCTGTGGCTCTTGTATTGGACTGTTCAGCCACCAAAGAACTCACTTCAGGAGTGGAAGCAAGTCTTCCTCGATTCCGAGGGACTGCCTATAATGATGGTTCCATTCTTATATATCCAGTTGTAGCCAGAGAATCTCCTGCAAATGGCTTATCTCCCACACCGCACTGTTACCTCCATCCTTGGTCCCCTCTTATTTCTCATCTACATGCTGCCTCTTGACGACATCTGAAAACATGTCAGATTCTACATGTATGCTGATGACATCTCATGGTCAAATCCTTCCATGGCCTCGGCCCTCTCTGTCTGTAACCTCTTAGAACCCTCCATTTCTGGCCTCTTTTGCATTCCTGCCGTCCTTTGCCCTATCATTGGCAGACATTGCCTTCAGCTAACCAGGCCCTTGGCTCTTGAACTCCCTCACTAAACTTCTCCCTCTCCTTTTAAGATACTCCTTAAAACCTATCTCTTTCACCTGTCCTGGTGTCTCTATCATGCTTTGGTATCATTAGTTTGAGTAATTTGACTCCTGTGAAACACCTTAGAACATTTTACTACATTAAATGCTATATATAAAAGCAAGTTGTTAATTAGAATATGTAGGGAATTGTAATGAAAGTGGTAAATCCTAAATACACAGGTACATATATGGAGTTCGATGCTAGTGAGTCATTGGATTATTACAATAGGAGAATACAGATTAGTATAAAATTGAGGTAATCCACTACAACTTTATTTTGTGTGTGTTTCACAGCACAATAAGTAATAAACGTTGATATTTCTTCTAGGATATTTTTTTCAGTGCCTCGTGGCAGGTCGTATTCTGTGTTTCGATCCTATTTCACAATCCTCATTTTGGTAACCTACACTTGGCTACCCACAGTGAAGAGCACATTGAGAATGTTTAATGTTACAGCATATAGAGATGATTTGATTAGAAAGCTTTTTTTTTGGAATGTCTAAATTTAATTTCTGTTTTTTAAAATTAACTCCAATAATTAGAACCGATGACTACCATGTGCAACAAAGATTTGGCAGCAATTTTTCAACACTGGGTCGATACTTAAACAAAAGTTTTAGCTGGGATAGGATGATTAGGGACTGAGTCAGAATGTTTTGAATCTGAATTCTTTATGATTCCAATGGCAACAGAACTAAAGAGACCTCAACATTTCAAGAAACTTAACAGATGTGATGTCTGAAGTGTCTAATTATTGCATTTATTCAGATATTACAAAAGACTTAATGCATCGCAGAAATCACGACGATTCCGTGGAGACAATGAACCTGTGGAAGAAGTGGATGATGATGAGTTTGAGCAGCTGCTTGGTAAGCATTATTATTCTAGGTATTTAAATATATCATGAAGAATTTTTAATGTTTTGGTGTGCAGTTGATGAGTAGATTTTTGCTAGAGATGTGTAGAATCATGGTAGTAGACAATGTTTCTCATCAATAGCTCCTCTTCTCAAAATAATTAATGTACTGTTGTGTGTTTCACTAATATAAATGAAGTGTGAAACATTTTAAGTCATGTTTATTTTGTGCATTTTACCATTACAGATTCCTATGAAGGAGACAAATGTTTTGAAACATTAATTGATGACAGTTTAGATTTTGCTAGGTAAGGTTTATTGTATTGTATAATTTCAACCAATAAATAACACCCAACTGTTTTTTCAGGGGAGAAGATTTACCCTTTTGCATGCTTAATGTTTAGGGATAATGCCTATGTATTTTGACAAGATGATTCTAAGCCCTGTAATTCAAGTGGCACTTTACCAGGAGGTTGTGTATATATGGATTTCCAGAAGCATTTGATAAGATTCCGCATAAGAGATTATTAGCAAACAGGACTGCTTGTGACATGAGTTTGTAATTGGTTGGCAGGTAGGAGACAGAGTAGGGATAAAACATTTGTTCTTGGATTGTCAGAATGCGATGAGTGATGTTCCCTATAGATTTGTACTGGGGCCTCAGCTTTTCGCCATATAATATATATTAATGACTTGGATGAAGGAATAGAGAGTTGTATGTCAAGTTTACAGATGACACTTAATATAGGGGCACAGTAAGTTGTGTGGATGGAAGCAGCAAGTTACACATGGATAGATCAAGTGAGTGTGCAAAACCATAACAGATGGAGTTCAATATGGGGAAGTGTGAGGTCATCCATTTGGAATATTTTCTTATTGGTGAGAGGTGGCAGCTGTGGGGAACAAAGAGATTTAGGTGTCAGTGTACACAAGTCACAAAGTGTGTACAGGTAGCAAAAGCAATCAAATACATTAATGAAATGTTGGTCTTTATCTCGAGGGGGATTGAAATTCAAAAGTGTGGAAGTGATGCTTCAGTTGTATAGAGCCTTGGAACCCATCTGGAGTACTGCATCAGTACTGGGCACTGAACTTCCGGAAAGCTATATTGTCCTTGGGAAGGGTGCAGCATCGTCACTGATACCAGGCTTAAAGGGTTAAATTATGAGGACTGGTTGCATAAACCTGGCTTGTATTCTCAAGTTTAGAAATTTGATGATTTAATAGAGGTGGTTCAAATTTTAAAGGGATTCAATAGGATAGATACAGATAAACTATTTCCTTTGGTGGCATACACTTTTTAAAATTACAGCTTGGCTATTTAGGAATAAAAACAGGAAGAACTTTTTCCACATGGAAGGTAGTAGAAATCTTGAACTTAATCCCCCAAAAGGCTGTGGATGTTGGGTAAACTGAAATTTTCAAGAACTGAGATCGATAGATATTTGTTAGGTAAGGGTATCAAGGGATATGGAACAAAGGAGCATAAATGGAGTTGAGGGACAGATCAGCCAATGATCTAATTGGATGATGGAACAAGCTTGATGGGCTGAATGGCCTACTCCTGTTCCTATACTGAAACATGTTGGTTTGATTTTCTTGCCTCCACAATCATGCTAAGTTCCCAGTCCTTGAGGGGAGCATTGAGTAGAGGTAAGACATCTTTCAGTCATCCTCCAGCAACTTTTGTGTGCCTCCTAGTGGCTAGCTGAAAGTGTTGGCAAGGACATTTGAGCAAGTTGGCCATATGGTCATGGTCAGGAGGGAACCATAACAAAAATTGTGGGATTTCATACTGTTTTTTTTTTAAACTATATATTTATATTGCTTTTATTTTTGAGCTGTAATTAAGATTAATTTTCTTCCTGGGTCATGTCCCCCAAACCCTGTTCTATAACCTGCTAATATCTTTGAGTTAGAAGATGCATCATTTAGTTTTCCTAATGAAGTGCCAAACCATTCAGTGACTTATCAGACAACCTGTGTCACAACTTTGTGATTTGTGTACTCCGAGATCCCTTTGTTCCTCTACCCCACCTAGACTTGCACCCCCCAAGTAATAAGTGACCTCCCTATTCCTACCAAAATGTAATACCTCACATTTATGTGTTGAACTTCATTTGCCAATTATATGCCCATTCTGCAAGTTTATTAATGTCCTCCTGGAATTTGTTAGTTCCCCTCAGTATTGACTATTTCCACCCCCCCCCCCCCCCCCCCCCGCCCCAAAATTTGGTGCCATCTGCAAATTTAGAAATTAAAGAACAAGAAAAAAAGACCTGCATCTAAATAGTGCCTTTCATGACCACTGGATGTCCCAAGGCTGTGTTACATGTATGGTTATTGTAATTTTATAAGTCACTCCGGTTTTAATTTCATACTTGCTAATCAAATATGAATTTTACATTTCTCACTGCCCGAGAAGACACTGCATCCATAATATAGAATAGAGGCAGCAAGTTGAGTATCACTGGCATAGGGAGAAACTAGTGGCGTGCTAGCTGAATACAACGAAGTACTGAGATGTGTTTTAGTATACCTTTTTAAAGGACAGAGAGGGAGAACAATCGGATACTGCTTTGTGTTTTAACAATTTCACTCGTCTTTATTTTACTGCCATGCAGTTCTCATCGTTGGATAATTCAGTGTAAAAAAAACAAGAAGCCACTAACTTATAAAAACAAATGTCTTCTATTTTCATAGTAATATGAAACCGAAATCAGCAAAAGGAGTTGCTGAGCACGCCGATTCAGACCTGGATGAAGATGATGTGGGTGATTTGGATGATGAAGAAATATCATTAGGAAGCTTGGATGAGGAAGACTTTGGAGAAGTGGGAGAAGAAGGAGGAGTATTTATGGACGAACCAGATGATTTAGAAGGTACTATTCATACTTGATGTAACATTGCATAATATAACTTATCCTGCTATTAACAAGATGGACTCCACAGAGAAGCTATGTGAAGTATTTATAAATCAAAATCTTCAAATGCCTATAAACTATATACTTGTATCTGTACTTAACTGCATGTACCTTCTCTTAACTACTGGACATTAAATATTTGCACAAGTGCTTTTAAGCTGGTTCATCAGTTGATAAGTAAATAGATGAAAATTAACTAGTAGATGAGAATATACACAACACCAGTTCTATTGTCAGATCTTGAAGATAATGAAATGGAAGCATTTGAAGGTACAGATTGAGCATCCGAAATCCGGAGTTCTGAAATTCGAATGTTCCAGAATCCAGACACCGGGCCGATCCGTGGTGGGGTCATCCGGAATCCGGAAAATGGAATCCAAACATTTTTTTAAACCGATTACCGAGTTGGGCCTGGGGAGGGGGAAAAACACCTCCAAAAAACAAAAATTCACAAAACATTCACAAAACCCTTACCTACTAAATCGCTGAAAAAGAATTAAAAAAATAAAAACTTTAACTTACCTTTTTTTGTAGGTATTCAATACAGGTTTTTCTCGACCCCTGATCAGCAGCCGAGGCTGGTGAACCCGGAACCATCGACACCCCCACTCCGCCGCCAGACTTCCCAGGCTCCCGATACCTCAGCCCAGGCGTTTCCGGATTCGGGATGTCAGAAAGACGTCCGAAATTCGGAAATACCCGAAATCCGGAATGGCCTCTGTCCCGAAGTTTCCGGATTTCGAATGCTCCACCTGTAACTTGCATTTTTAATATTTTAAAACTTCCTGTTTTTGCTTAGTCATCCTAGAATAATATATTTATACAGTGTTATCAATAGATGCACTGGGATTTTTACGTGGCAAATCATTTAACCTGAAACACTGTTGTATAATACTTATTCATTTAAAATACAGAGGTTGACAGCGCAGCAACAATCAAGAAAAGTATTAAGAAGTCCGGTAAAAGGAAAAAGGGTGAAGACTTGGATTTTGCTAAATTTGTTACAGGTACAAATACTTTTGCAATTTATTACCATTCTATATATTTAACTTTCAGAGCATAACCTCTGGCCATCTTTGGCTCCCTTTCCTCTCTTTCTCCCCCCCCCTCCCCCCATTATGTGTTTTTTTTTCTCTTTTTTTTCCCCCCCTCTTTGTTTATAATGGCAGCTGGTCATTGCTATGCCATTCACAGCCTATCCAGATTAATCTTTTTCTAACTTGTCATTATTACCATTTCAATTCGGCCCATCATCCCTTTTGTGTCTTTAATCTCTCCTGCCCTATCACAGACCTTCCCTTTTGTTTTTTCTTCCCCCTCTCCCTTTCAGTGCTTAAGAATGTGCTCTTTTTGAACATTTGGCAGTTCTGACGAAGGATCCTCGATCCGAAACGTTAACTCTGTTTTTCTCTCCACAGCTGCTGCCTGACCCCGCTGAGATTTCCAGCATTCTGTTTTTATTTCAGATTCCAGCATCTGCAGTATTTTGCTTTTGCATATATTCAACTGGTCTGCTTTGAACAACACTTGTATTTTTAGGATTATTCTAAGGTTGAAAGAACATTTCTGGGATTTTTATTTTCTTACTACAAGTTATGGTTTTACAAGTTCCAAGATATAATTATTTATGCACGCACCCTCACGTGAGTCGCTGATTAGCAATCTTAAGTGTGAACCATGTCTGAATATAGTCTCCCTAACCGAGTAGTGCTTTATGCCCTTCTGGCTAAGATGAGCCCACTACCCTGAAATCCACATTCTTGACTATGTAACTTCCTGTTTTAACTTCTCCTTCCCAGCTTCCTGTGCTCCATCCTGTATGAACTTTAACTGACACAAAACTCGACTGGCTGCATCCATGTCATTTGTTTTCACCAAACTCCATTGGCTCTGCATCTTGATTCAAAATCTTGATTTTCATTTATAAATCATTCCAAGGCTTCACCACATACATCTGCACTCTCCTCTGTTCTTCCAACTCTGGCCTCCTTTGTATCCTTCCCACCTCAACTATCCATGGGAGACTTCTGCTGCCTGCACCCTACCATTTAGAATTCACCTTACCAGCCAACCTTACCCCATTCTGAT
Source organism: Pristiophorus japonicus (assembly GCF_044704955.1). Classification (NCBI taxonomy): domain Eukaryota; kingdom Metazoa; phylum Chordata; class Chondrichthyes; family Pristiophoridae; genus Pristiophorus; species Pristiophorus japonicus. Next base: position 36,421,047 of record NC_091985.1, on the reverse strand, counting down.
CTGCCTACCTTCGAAAGCCAGCCCACAACCTATGTCTTTGACACTGTCTTCAGACACACATTCTTCTGCTCAAAGTCTGTTTCCATCTTGATAAAGTTAACTGCAACTCGCTGAATGTACCATGTGATTTGACATTGAGCTATACAATAAGAAGGATCTCCGATTTCCCTAGTCCATGACTAATTAGTTGATCTACTGAGGAAGACATTTGCACTACAAAAATTGACCTTTGCATCCCATGTTAGGATCGGGGGTAGGGGGGGAGTGAATTAAACTCTGTCCTGCTGCTCTCTGGTTGTCCAGCAATGGAAGTGTATTACTGTGTGTTGTGAGAGGATAGGGTTGTACCCGGCCATAATGGCCAATGATTGTATACCACACTGTCCTGCTACTGCTTCCTTAATAATGGACTCCGGCATTTTCCCAACGACAGATGTTAGGCTAACTGGTCTATAGTTTCCTGCTTTCTGTCTGTTTTTTTAAAAATAGGGTGTTACACTTGCAGTTTTCCAATCCCCTGGGATCTCCCTAGAATCCAGGGAATTTTGGTAGATTACAACCAATGCATTACATTCAGTAATTAAAAGAAAAAGCCACCTATATTGGGCCTCTACATTTGTGAAGTTGTAAATTAATGTTTTAGGATTATTAGCCCCCTTATCAGATCAAAAAAAAGACTTGCATTTATATAGCACCTTTCATGACCACCGGACGTCCCAAAGCGCTTCACAGCCAATGAAGTCACTGTTGTAATGTGGGAAACGCGGCAGCCAATTTGCACACAGCAACGAGTTGGGATAAAGAGAAGACTTCTCTCCCTCAAGGTGGACTCCCTGATATAAGGAATCGACACCTGTCCTTTGACATAGCGACCACGGAATCACTCAGATGAAACCTTCAGTTCAACCGGCTTTATTTCGAGCATATGCAAGGGAAGAGTTCAAACACGAACCTTCCCAGAACAATGGTTCTCACCCACAATTATGCAACAAACCCAAGTGTGTCCACCTCTCCCACAAAAGCACCAGTTGGTTTATTGCTCATCAGCGAAGTTACATTGACTGGTCATCTCTTATCAGACTAGCTCTGAGTGGTGTTTCCCAACTGTCCATGTCAATTTGTGTTGTTCAGTTATGTGAACTTTGCCTTGGTCCCCATGACGTGTGAAGTAATTCTGTTCCCAAACACCGGCTTTCTTATCTCTTCCCTGAGGACTCTAATCAAAATGTTATGTATCTCAACTGCTGACCTCTACTGTCTTTTGTTATTCGGTACTGAGTGTATGTTTTCATCTTCTATCAGTCTGTGCTAAGGGTCAGTGCAGTGTGGGCTACTTATGATGGTTCATTAACCATCAGGCATTGCTGCCTCCCTCTTAACCCAATGTAAGCGAGTGTATAAGCCTGCTTTACATACATAAGCGAGTTATACATAATCGAGATTACAATCCATACCGTAACACAGGAACTCCCAATTCCTGAGAACCTCCTAATTCCCTTATGCTTTTTACTCGTGTACTTTTTACCCCCTTACAAACATAATAATGACCAGATAATGTTTTTGTTACTGAGGGATAAATATTGGCCAGGATACTGGGCAGAACTCCCATGCTCTTTGAAATAGTGCCATGGGATCTTTTACGTCCACTTGAGTGGGCAGACGTCTCTAATGCTTCATCCGAAGTGGGAGACGTGGTGACTTTTATGAAGAGATATAAGTAATCTGAAGTTAGCATTTAATTTTTGTGTTGACCAAGTACATCTCATTACTTTGACCTGTTTTCTAACACGAGCATGGAAATGCAAAATTGTTTTGTGTTCTCAGTGTAAAGACTTTTTTTTTTAAAAAAAGGTAATTTTTTAGATTTGAGATTTAGGTACGTGTAGATTCTAATTGTGTGGTTATTTTCAAATATCTTGAAATATGAACTGTTGCAGGAAAGAAACAGAAAAAGGGTTTTAAGGATGATGCTGGCATGAGTGCTGCAGCAGAAGAGGTGAGTAATACACTATGCTTTTTATAAGTTATTCACTTAAAGTGACAATAGATTAAACTGTCCTGCTGCACTTGACTGTAGTTCAGGTGATCTATTTAATATGCACATGTAACTCTGCTCCTAGTTTGTAATCAACATTCTTCTGAGAAGCAGGAGTATTCCTCCTAAGTCATTAAGAACTCTGAACAAAGTCTAACAGCAGTTGAATCTAAATATGTAAAATGCTGAAGAAATTACAGCTACCATTTAATGCAGCAGGGATGAAAAATAGTTTGTTGTAATGGATTTTTTGCAGTGGCTTTAACTCAATGTATTTTTGTCCTGTTACAGTTTGGTTATCTGCTGGATGAAAATGCAGGATCAAAGTTTGACAACATTGGCATAAATGCAATGGCAAACAAAGATAAAGCAAGTAAGTGACTTTGTAGAGAGAGAAAAAGATAAACGCTTTTTGGACAATTACTGGTACGGAGTCCATAGTAATAACTTTTATATGCAAGTCAAAATCGCAAGTTGTACTCCATTTTTTTGAAATTTACTTCAGTTATAACATGTTGGAAAAAAAATGTATTTACATATTTTTAAAAATCAAATTCTATCCTTTTGATTGTAATTATTTTGTCAAGATGTCACATTCTCCCATTGGCTAGATACTAGCCATGTAGATTTATCTATTGTAGAAGCTTTTCCATTTGGAAATATCATGGTTCACTACTGAATATCAAACATATTATTTTCCCTAGGTATTAAGCAGCTACAGTGGGAATCTGATCGTGATGCTTGGATCAGAGGCAAAGATACGCAAACACTGCGTAAGCAGAAGAAGAACTTCAAAGCCAAGAAACTGCAAAATAAACAGAAAAGATTTTTAAACAAGAGATGAATAATGTTTACTAAATCAGTTATATAAAACATTGTTCCTTATTCCCACCCAAGTCAACTTTTATATATTACAGACTTTGTACTTACATATTTACTGATTATGTCTGCTAGACCAGGTTTCCTGATCCTGTTCTCGGATTCCATAAATTCCTGCCCACTCATTGGATTTATAATAAACTGAAAATTGTAAACAATTTATTTTTAATCAATAAATTATGAAATGGATTTTTGTCTGCATGTTTTTGATCTTTAAATCGCCCAATATGAGGAAAAATCCCCCTGCCTTGCCTTCTCTATCCGTAAAGGCTAACGTGCTTTTTTTGTTGTCTTTAACATCTCATTCTGCTTCCATGTTAATCTTTTGATAATGTGGCTGGTGTGTGCAGAAAATACCAGTACCTCAATTGAAGCAGTAACAGGTGTGCAAATCGTTAAACACAATTAGAACAGCCCATGTATTCTGCATAAAATTTTTAAATATTAAAAACAAGCGAACTCTAGCACTTCACACATCAGAACTGAGCCTTGTTTGTCTATCACGGAGATTGGACAAACATCTTTCCACGCCATCTTCATTATGTTTTACTTTTGGAGTTTTACTCTCCATGGATACATCCTACGGTACATTTGAAGCACAGTTTGACAAACTCAATTAATACATGATTTCAAACTGGACTTGAAGAGTTGCTTAGAAACTTCCAAAATGTTTAGTTTTAAAGCACAAACTCGTATCTTTCTAACCTGCTCCGAACAAATGGGACATTGCTTACCTTCCAAAATGGAGGGAAACCTTCTGTTTACTGTATATCTGAACTCTGGAAAAAAATATGCAGGAGTGTCAGGTACACTTTGCTTTAAACTGCATGAGATAATACTGTACAAATAGTCAACCAAGAGTGAAAGTTTTTAATTTGCCTGTGGAAAACATTCTTTGTTTTCTTGGGGATGCATTAACAAAAAATGGCAGATTTAAATGTTAATTTTTCACAAAATGCAGATTCGGTAAACAAATCCACAGCTAGGAAGCAGCAGGTGCTGATAATCCTAGCATAGTTAAACTAATCGCTCTTGGAAATTCTGACATCTGTTCAGTGAGGGGAAAAGAGAAAGAAGCAATTTGTATACAATTGATTAAAGTCCACAAATCATTAAAACAGAAGAAAATAATTAAATTACTAACAATTATATGACTCATTCAAATAACTCCAGTTAAGCTTTTCAAATACATTTATCCTTGAACATTTATTGTATTTATATTTTTCTGCTAGAATCTCCAGTTATTTAATTCCTAACTGAACAAAAGTGAGTCAATCCTACTTTACAGTGGTTAAACTATGAAGGAAAGTCATCCTTACCTTGGCTGGCATTCATTCTATGAAACAGCCAGTATGCTCCTGCTACTCCTGCAACCTCCAAGAATATAACTCCCTTAAAGAGCCGTTTGGCAAATGGTTCCATAGTTTTAGGTGCCATTCTTAGAGAAACAAAGAGTCCATGAACAGCTTATCGGTAATGTAAATTACAAGGTATAGGAGAATAGATTTTTAAAAATCTATCATTTCCAATAGATCTTGTCCATAACTGTGATATGGTATGATAATTCACATCAGTGAGTGACTGGTGTAGTATTGTGCCAGAGAGTAGCAGATGTGAGTTCGCAATTATGATTCCCCATTCACAAATTTACTGATCTTGGCTACGCCATCAATGAAGGTGCCATCCCACAGTTGGGTTGAGAAAACAAAAGCAAATTATGCCAAATCTCTGCAGATATATCACAAGCAGCATTCACAGGGACAATTTAATTTCATCACTATAACTTGACTGTCAAAACAGTGAACTAGAATCTGCCAATAACAACAAATCTATAGACAGGATCAAAAATCTGTTTTAACCCAACAGATAATCTTTTCGCTCACAAGGGACACAACATAACTGTTTATGATCTGATGGATGTCTTTAGAACAAAATTAGTTTTGAATGAGATGCAATGTCACTAATTAGGGATGTAATATGAATGCTTGAATAGAGGGGGACACCCAACACAGCTTCATTTAAAAAGGTCATGTCTTACAAATTGAATAGTATTTTTTTTAAAGAATTAAAGTTGGTGGATGAAAGAAGTCCAGTAAACATTATCTACTTAAGACTTCCAAAAAGCTTTTAAGGTACAGCACAATATGCTTCTTTATAAAATCGAAACCTCTGGTATTGGCAGTAATATATTGAACTGGATTTAGAACTGGCTAGTAGTGCGTAGGCAAAAAGTAGTTTAGAGATAGATTTGGATCTATTTGGAGACCAGTCACCAGTGGTGTCCCGTAGGGATTGGTGTTGAGACCGTTGCTTTTTATTTTTATTTATGGTCTGGATGTTTGGGGCACGATTTTCAAATTTGCAGATGATGCCAAAATCAGAGTATTAGGACTGTACTTAAGGCAGATCTTACTGTGTTGGGAGATTTGGTTCATGACTAAAAAATGATGTATAACTTGGATAAGTGCAGTGTTATGCATGTGGGCAGGGAACATGCTCAACATTCGTACACCCTTCAGGGAAAAGCATTAAAGTTGGAGACAGAGATTTGGATATTTTAGTGCATACATCTTTAAATGTACATGACCAAGGCCATGAAGCGATAGCTTAGATAGAGTAAATAGGATGTTAAGGTGTATAAATAGGACAAACTACTATATGACGAGGCATACTATGGTGTCCTTGTACAAGACCTTAGTCGGGTTGCACTTGGAATACTGTCCAGTTTTGGTCTCGTGGTGGATGATAGAAGCATTGGAAAGGGTGCAGAGGATTGCCACTAGATTAATTCCCAGTTTAAAGTGAAGTGGGGCTTTTGAACTTTGCTATAATTAAATGGTTAAGAATGGGTCTTGGGACTAAAAAGAGCTAATAGGCTTTTGTAGTGGTCAGCTTTCTAAGTTGCTTAATGGGCAGAAGAGATAACACTAAGGATAACATGTAAGAATGATTAACTGTTGCAAGCTGCAACTTGAGGACAATTACAAATAGCCAAACTGTTGAACCACAGGAGGCCCAGAGGTAGTGAAACAGAACAAGGGGTTAGAAGTAACACATTGGAGAAACTCCATCTGGTATGAAACATAGGCGAATGATTGTGTGACGCGAAAGGGAATTAGTCAATCAGCAACTGTGCACGCTGTCTTTGGGCCAATTAAACGGTGTAGGGGGGTCGTGCACAAGGCTGACATGCATCATTAAGTGTACAAAAGATTGCTTGGAACTTTGTATCATCGGAGAAGCCTGGCTACAGACAGAGAGCAGGCAGACTCCCCACAAGTGCAAATAAAGACTATTTGAATCTTCAAACCCAGACCGGGTGTTGAGTGTTTATTTTAAATACTCCACTACAAAAGTATCTTAGTTATAAATATAAGCAAAAAGAGTTAGGTGGGACTCTGCACTTTAGAGAAGCGTAGACTTAGAGGTTATCTAATTAAAGTTTATAAGATAATGAAGGGAATAGATTGTGTTCCGGTTGACAGTTTGTTTCAATTAAATAGGTTAGGCAGGACCAGGGGGTCACAAATTTAAGTTGTACAAGGCTCGACCTGTTAGATGTCAGGAGGTGGTTCTTTTCCCAGAGAATAATGGATCTCGAACAGGTTGCCATCTCGTGCGGTGGATGTTGATTGGCTGAATTCCTTCAAGCGAGAGCACTGAAGTTAACCCACCAGAAACTTCACATCTTTGACTCTGCTCCCACTCTCCTCTGTGTAACCTTTTTAAGTTAATGCCTCATCCAGGACCTGCAGCCTGAGGTGTGCAGCATATGTGGCTTGAGCAAAGTACTGAGCTGAAAATTCTACAAGTCCATGGCAAAGACCACCAATTTAGACTTTTGTAATGCCATCCTCTCATTCCTACTTCAGTCCAATTGCTGCTTAAACCCTGATCAATAAACAATCACTTTTGGCTGCAATTACTCTAAATCTCTCCTCACCAACTAACCCCTAGACAAACTCCAACTTTGCCACACATCCTACCCTTACTGCTCACCAGTCACCACTGGCTCCCATCTCCCAAAGCATTAATTTGAAATTTCCATGCTCATTTATAAATATCTTCATGGTCTTCCTGCACCCTGACCTTCTCCAGCCAACGTCACCTTGCAATCTGAGTTTCCAACATCGTTCCATTATGTGTTTTCTCTCCCCTCTCAAGCATCAGTGACAAAGCTTTAAGCCTTCACAAGCCCACTCTATGGAATTCCATTCCGAAGCCAAACCTTGTTTCACCTCACCACCACCTTCAAGGACATCCTCAAAAGCTATCTCTTTGACCGCACTTTATTGCCACCCCAACACTTCTCCCAACTTCTGCTTGGCATCTTTCTCTACATATGAAATTTTGATACTTAAGGTGAAAATGCTTGTGATAATCTACAATTGCAAACCATATAGTTGCTACAAAAGAATCAGCATCAGGTAGACCTCTAAATCACAATGCCACAAAAATAAGTTCACCCATTATCTGCAATCATATACAGGTACAAGAAAAATTAAGACTGACACACACACATGAACGGAGTTGGCTACTGTTGCGAATCTAATTATCTATTACATAAAAGCAAGTGGAAGTAAGTTATTTAACAGAGTGCCCAGGCAACTATTATTCAATAACCAGATACCAAGTGATTAATGTCCACCGTATGACCAATTTCAAAACCCTCTATGGTCAGACATTCCTCACCCATAACCATAAACTGATTAACAGTATCCAGCCCTACCCACATATAACCAATGAGCCCTCAGTACCCAGCCCGTGTCCACATGTAACCAGATATAAACACTAAGGTCATGCATGGCCTGTGCCCACCTGACACCGGGCCCTTGGAGCCCGGCCTGTGCCCACATTTAACCTGAGACACCCAAAGCCCGGGATGTTGCCCTGACACGAGTGAAATGCCAACCTCTCCCCGCCCCCGGTTATTTAATACAACTCGCCTGCCCTTACCTCCCACGGTCGGTTCTGTGCTGGTTCCGAGTCTGCGCACTTCAGTCCCGGGGACACGCGCGCGGGACACCGTACACGCAGGAAGGCGTTTGCACCGTTTCGACAGCGCTGCCCTGTGACCTGCAAAGTCTGCCTGCTGTCAGCGTCCTGGCACATGTTTGATTTTACTTTATTACAAAAACTAAAACAATGTTATATTTGGTCCTGGAGTAGATGTCAGGTCGCCCAATTAATGTCCAACAAATATCACGAGTTAGATTAGTGATAATTTTCAGATATTTTAGTAACAGGAACCCCATTAGTTCCATCTTAATTCATCCACCCAGAAAGACTCCCACAGAATCAGACACCCCAATGCAGCATCGAATAGTTTCACAAATGTTTGCAGGATTTTTGCCTCCGGTATTCTCTGGGAGTCCATTCCATGTTTTAATCAATCTTTGTGATAAGACGATCATCTTGATTTCTGTCCTTTTACTGGTTTGAACTTGTGTGGCTTTGTCTTACTCCCACAATTTTATTTAAAGTAATATTACAGATTTACCATTTACTGTCTTATATCCTCCTATAACATTGCTTCTCAGACGCCTAATTTCCAAGCTGAAAAGCCCCACAAGCTCAAAAAAGCTAGAATTTAGCCCCTCGTTTAGCTTGGCTCAGCAAAAGTTGACAACTAATTCTGACAAACCTTATTTAAATTGCTGTTGTTAACAACAGATTGTTTTAGATATCGCCGAGTCTCATCACTGAGAACATGCAGAAATTAAGCGCAGGCAGCGGAAAGGGCATGCGGCAAACCAGTCCCACCCACCCTTTCCCTCAACGACTGCCCCACCTGTGACAGGGACTGTGGTTCTTGTATTGGACTACAGGGGGCACTTGACTTAATATTTATTTATTGTTCTCTCAACAAAAAGAGTTGTATTGGACTGTTCATTCACCTAAAGACTCATTCTTAGAATGGAAGCAAGTCTTCCTCGATTCCGAGGGGCTGCCTATGATGATGATGTTTCAGATATGCATGTTCCAAAATGTAATAGTTATGAACAAAATCTTTTTTAGTTTGAATGCATTTTTCTCTACTGCTTTTTTTTGACATTTTCCTTCTTTCATAAGAACATAAGAAATAGGATCAGGAGTAGGCCACCTGGCCTCTCGAGCCTGCTTCGCCATTTAATAAGATCACGGCTGATCTGGTCATGGACTCAGTTCCACTTCCCTGCCTGCTCCCCATAACCCTTTATTCCCTTATCGCTCAAAAATCTGTCTATCTCCGCCTTAAATATATTCAATGACCCAGCCTTCACAGCTCTCTAGGCTAGAGAATTCCATAGATTTACAACCCTCTGAGGGAAGAAATTCCTCCTCATCTCAGTTTTAAATGCGCGGCCCCTTATTCTGAGACAATGTCCCCTCGTTTTAGTTTCCCCTATGAATAGAACTATCCTCTCTGCATCCACCTTGTCGAGCCCCCTCATTATCTTATGGGTTTCAATAAGATCACCTCTCATTCTTCTGAACTCCAATGTGTATAGGCCCAACCTACTCAACATATCTTCATAAGTCAACCCCCTTGTAATGTATTGATGCTTGGGGTCACTAAACAATAGGGAGCGCCACTGTCGGAGGTCATCGGGCTGTACGCGCGTGTGCGCGGGCCCTGGTATATAAGAGCGAGTATCTTGTCATGTCCACACTTTAGGCGTGAATAAAGTTGAACCAGGTTTGCACCTGAGTGAGTTTACAGTAACAATTCTTTTGAGTCATTAGATACATTACATTTGGCGACGAGGTAACTTAAGAACCTTCGCATGCACAATGGGCACCATTGGAATTCTGGAGAGATTCGTGGATGGCGAGGATTGGGCGGATTTTATCAACCACCTGGATCAGTATTTCGTGGCCAACAAAATGGAGGAAGCTGGTGACGCATTTAGGCACAGGGTGGTTTTCTTCACCGTTTGTGGTCCAAAAATTTATGGCCTCATAAAGAATCTTCTCTCGCCTTCACATCCAACGGACAAAGAGTATGGGGATTTGTGCGCTCGGGTGCGTGAACATCTCAAGCCAAAAGAGGGGATCATCATCTCACACTATCGCTTCTACACACATGTTCATGCTGAGGACCAGGATGTGTCGGGATTCGTCGCCGACCTAAGGCGTCTGGCTGAGCCATGTAAGTTCGGAAATGCGTTGAAAGATATGCTGCGAGAATTTTTCGTGATAGGCATCAACCATGATCTGATCCTTCAGAAATTATTTGCAGCAGAAACGTTGGATTTGAGCAAGGCCATCGCGACTGCCCAGGCATGCATGGTGACTGATGATAATTTAAGGCAGATATCATCGAAGAGGCAGAGCTCCATGGCAATTACTGTATTGTCGTCATCTGGCAGAGCTGCTTATGGCAGGGCCTATTCGACTGCTTATGTGAAACCTGTAGCTGCTCAAAGTCCGCCAACTGGTACGAATCCGATTTCACCCTGTTGGCATTGTGGGAGCAATCATTGGCCTCATCAGTGTCGGTTTAAACAGTACATCTATAAAGTCTGTTCGAAAGTGGGGCATCTTCAGCGAATGTGCCCACATCTGAGCAAGTGTGCTGCTGCTGCTCATCACATTGATGATGATGACCAATCCAGTGCTGGCCCAGATATGCAATCCAAGATACCCGAGGAACAAGTGTACGGCCTGTATTCGTTCCTGACAAAGAGCCAACCGATAATGGTTAATGTGAAGCTGAATGGTGTGCCTGTATCAATGGAGCTGGACACGGATGCGAGTCAGTCGATAATGAGCCAAAGGATATTCGACAAGCTGTGGGACACTGAGGCTGTGAAGCCTAAGCTGAGTCCAGTCAATGCCAAGTTGCGTACTTACACTAAGGAACTCATATTGGTGATTGGCAGTGCAGTAGTCAAGGTGTCGTATGGTGGTGTGGTTCTCGATTTACCATTATGGATCGTCCCAGGCAATGGTCTAACGCTATTCGGCAGGAATTGGCTCAAGAAAATCAAGTGGAACTGGAATGATATCAAAACATTGTCCTCGGTGGATGACACTTCGTATGCTCAAGCGCTGAAGAAGTTTCCTTCTTTGTTTGAACCGGGCATTGGCAATTTTACTGGAGCCAAGGTGCAGATTCATCTGGATTCTGTTACAAGACCTGTCTATCATAAAGCTCAGTCTGTTGCGTACATGATGAGGGAGAAGGTCGAAATTGAGCTTGACAGACTCCAACGTGAAGGGGTCATATCACCGGTCGAATTTAACAAATGGGCCAGTCCTATCTTTCCTATTTTAAAGAGTGATGGCACTGTCAGGATCTGTGGAGACTATAAGGTTACGATTAACCGATTTTCAAAACAGGATCAGTATCCACTACCGAAAGCTGATGACCTGTTCGCCATGCTAGCGGGTGGAAAGTCGTTCACTAAACTGGATCTGACGTCGGCCTATATGACACAGGAGCTTGCCGACACGTCAAAGAAACTCACCTGCATCAACACCCATAAAGGACTGTTTGTCTATAACAGGTGTCCTTTTGGAATCCATTTGGCTGCAGCCATATTTCAGAGGAACATGCGGAGTCTACTGAAGTCTGTTCCTAGAACCATCGTGTTTCAAGATGACATTCTGGTCACAGGTCGTGACACTGCTGAACATCTGAACAATCTTGAAGAAGTCCTACATCGTCTGGACAAAGTGGGACTCAGGTTGAAATGTTCGAAGTGTGTCTTTATGGCACCTGAAGTTGAATTCCTGGGGAGAAAGATTGCTGTTGATGGCATCAGGCCGAATGATTCAAAAACCAAGGCCATCAAAAATGCATCCAGACCTCAGAATGTGATGGAGCTGGGTTCATTCCTTGGGCTACTCAACTACTTTGGTAATTTCTTACCCAGATTGAGCACTTTATTAAAGCCACTGCACATGCTGCTCAGAAAAGGCGACAGCAGGGTCTGGGGTGTATCTCAAGAGAGAGCTTTTGAGAAAGCCAAGAATCTGCTCTGTTCGAACAAGCTGCTTGTTCACTATGATCTGTGTAAGCGTCTTGTATTGGCCTGTGATGCTTCACCATATGGGGTTGGCTGTGTACTCCAACAAGCAAATGATTCGGGTAAGCGACAACCTGTTGCATATGCCTCGAAAGTTTGTCAAAGGCAGAAAGAGCTTACAGCATGGTAGAAAAAGAAGCTTTGGCCTGTGTGTTTGGGGTCAAAAAGATCATCAGTACCTGTTTGGTCTTCGTTTTGAACTCGAAACGGATCACAAGCCACACATTTCATTGTTTTCGGAAAACAAAGGGTATTAATACCAATGCATCCAGTATTCAAAGGTGGGCGTTGACATTGTCTGCCTATAATTATGTTATTCATCATAGACCTGGCACTGAGAATTGTGCTGATGCATTGAGTCGTCTTCCGTTGCCCACACCTGAAGTGGAGATGCCTCAACCTGCAAATCTACTGTTAGTAATAGATGCTTTTGAGAGTGAAGGAACTCCTGTCACTGCTCAACAAGTGAGGAGCTGGACCAGCCATGATCCTATTTTAGCGGTTGTGAAATGTTGTGTCCTCAGTGGTGATTGGTCTGCAATACCTATGTAAATGTATGATGAGACCAAACCTTACAACCGTCGCAAAGATGAACTATCCATTCAGTCAGATTGTCTACTGTGGGGCAATCATGTTGTTATGCCTAAGAAAGGCAGAGAAAAATTTGTACATGAACTACATAGCACTCATCCTGGTATCGTCATGATGAAAGCCATTGTCAGGGCTCGTGTTTGGCGGTCTGGAATTGACTCTGACCTGGAATCATGTGTGTTATGTATGGAGCAAGAGTCAAACTGAAGATTGTGAGCTCAAAGTAAAATGTGACCTTCGTCTTTTATTGCAGGTCTCCAGAGTGCCTCTCCAACCTGTGAGGCCTCTGTGCTCCCAAGGGATTATGGGATCCCTTGGGACTCCAGGGGATGAGCCCTCTGGTGGCTGTACAGAGTGAACACAAGTTTACATATATAACAACACTCCCCACCCCGCCAAAGTCAATAGTGTAACTATTGACAATGTGAGTCGATCTGGGGCCCTTCTTGCCCTGAGTTGATCATCTCTGTGTGAAAGCTGGTATTGTTGAATCATTTGTTGGGCCCTCGCTGGGCTGCTGTGCAGCTGGCCTTGCTGGGCTGTCTGGTGTGTTGGGCCCTGCTGGGCTGCTGTGGATGATGGGTTCTGCTTTGTGGTACTGGTTGCCACTGGTGTGTATGTTGGGGATCAAAAAAGGTAGGGTCCAAGATGGGTTGCTCAGGCTATTCCGTGAATCTGAGTTTGATTTGGTCCAAATGTTTCCGGTGAATGAGTCCATTTGAAAGTTTGACCCAAAACACCCTGCTCCCCCTTTTGGCCACGACAGGGCCGGGAAGCCACTTGGGACCTTGCCCATAATTCATTACAAATACAGGATCGTTGATTTCAGTCTCGCGTGACACATTTGTGCTATCACTTTGTTGAAGTTGCCTGCTCTCTACCTGTTCATGTAGATCAGGATGAACTAACGAGAGCCGTGTCTTAAGTGCTCTTTTCATGAGCAGTTCAGCAGATGGGATCACAGTGAGCGAGTGGGGTTTCGTGCGGTAGCTAAGCAGGACTCGGGATAGGCGAGTCTGCCGTGAGCCTTCAGTTACCCTCTTCAAGCCTTGCTTGATGGTTTCTACTGCTCTCTCTGCCTGACTATTGGACGCTGGTTTAAACAGGGCAGATGTGGCATGTTTGATCCCATTATGGGTCATGAATTTTTTGAACTCAGCACTGGTAAAACATGGCCCGTTGTCGCTCACCAGGACATCGGGTAAGCTGTGAGTGGCAAACATGGCCCGCAGGCTTTCAGTAGTGGCAGCGGACGTGCTAGCCGACATTAGCTCACATTCAATCCACTTGGATTACGCATCTACAACCACAAGGAACATTTTACCCAAGAATGGGCCTGCATAATCGACGTGTACCCTAGACCACGGTTTGGAGGGCCAAGACCATAAATTTAGCGGTGCCTCCCTCGGTACATTGCTTAACTGCTAGCATGTATTACATCTGTGAACGCAGGACTCTAAGTCTGCATCGATACCGGGCCACCACACATGGGATCTGGCTATTGCTTTCATCATTATGATGCCTGGGTAGGTACTGTGGAGGTCATTGATGAAGGTGCCTCTGCCCTTCTTGGAGAACACTACTAGATTGCCCCACAGAAGGCAGTCTGCTTGAATAGACATTTCATCTTTGCGCCTCTGGAACAGCTTTATCTCTTCCTGCATTTCCACTGGGACACTGGACCAGCTCTCGTGAAGCACACAGCTTTTGACTAGAGATAATAAGGGATCCTGGCTTGTCCAGGTTTTGATCTGCCAGGCAGTGACGGGTGATTGCTCACTCTCAAATGCTTCCATAACCATGGCTAGATCTGCGGGCTATGCCATTTCCACCTCCGTGGTGGGCAATGGCAGCCTACTGAGAGCATCAGTGCAGTTTTCTGTGCCTGGCCTGTGGCGGATGGCGTAGTTGTATGCGGACAATGTTAGCGCCCATCTCTGGATGCGGGCCGATGCATTGGTATTTATCCCTTTACTCTCGGAAAACAGGGATATAAGTGGCTTATGGTCAATTTCCAATTCGAATTTTAGCCCAAACAGGTATTGATGCATTTTTTTTACCCCATAGACACACGCTAACGCTTCTTTCTCAATCATGCTGTAGGCTCTCTCAGCCTTAGACAGACTCCAGGATGCATAAGCAACCGGTTGCAGTTTCCCAAAATCATTTGCTTGTTGCAATACACACCCGACGCCATATGACGACGCATCACATGCTAGTACCAAACGCTTACATGGTTAATGCAACACAGGCAATTTGTTTGAGCATAACAATTTTCTCGCATTTACAAAGGCATTTTCTTGGCTTTTGCCCCAAACCCATTTGTCCCCTTTTCGTAGCAAGACATGCAGTGGTTCTAACAGTGTGCTGAGACCTGGTAAGAAGTTACCAAAGTAGTTCAGGAGTCCCAGAAACAACTGCAGCTCCGTCACGTTCTGTGGCCTTGGTGCGTTCGCGATTGCCTCCATCTTCGTGTTGGTGGGCCTGATGCCGTCCGCCGCAATCCTCCTTCCCAAGAACTCCACTTCAGGCACCAAGAAAACGCACTTCAAGCGTTTTTACCTGAGCCCCACGCGGTTGAGTCGACTAAGAACCTCCTCCAGGTTCTGCATATGCTCGACTGTGTTCCGACCTGTGACCAAGACGTCGTCCTGGAAGACCACGGTGTGCGGGACTGACCTCAGTAAGCTTTCCATGTTTCTCTGGAATATCGCCGCTGCCGATCGGATTCCAAACGGGCATCTGTTATACACAAAAAGACCTCTGTGTGTGTTGATGCAGGTGAGGGCCTTCGATGATTCCTCCAGTTCCTGCGTCATGTAGGCTGAAGTCAGATCCAGTTTCGTGAACGTCTTTCCTCCCGCCAGCGTTGCAAAGAAGTCGTCGGTCTTTGGTAGTGGGTATTGGTCCTGCAGGGAGAAATGATTGATAGTTACTTTGTAATCGTCACAGATTCTGAAGGTGCCGTCTCCCTTGAGGACTAGGACAATAGGACTGGCCCACTCATTGAACTCGATTAGTGAAATGATGCCCTCTCTTTGCAGCCGGCCTAGCTCGATCTCTACCCTTTCTCTCATCATGCACGGTACTGCTCTTGCCTTACTGAGTCGCACCCCCGGAATTAGGTGGATCTGCACATTTGCTCCTTGGAATTTCCCGATGCCTGGTTCGAACAGCGAAGGAAATTTTTTTAAGACCTGGGCACACGAAGTGTCGTTAGTGGGCGATAGCGCTCGGACGTTGTCCCAGTTCCAGTGTATCTTTCCCAGCAAGCTCCTGTCGAGCAGCGTGGGATCATCGCCCGGTACCACCCAGGGTGGTAGCTTGTGCACCGCTCCATCATAGGAGACCTTTATGGTAGAACTGCCGTTTACAGGAATCAGTTCTTTTGTGTAAGTTCTTAGTTTCGTGCCAACTGGAGTTAAGACTGGCCTTGAGGCCTTGTTGCGCCACAATCTTTCAAAAGTTTTTTTGCCCATGATGGACTGGCTCACACCCATGCCTAGCTCCATTGACACCAGGAGTCCATTTAGTTCCACATTCAGGATTATCGGGGGACAATTCGTGGCGAATGTGTGCACCCCATGTACCTCTGCCTCCTCGGTCTGAGGCTCTGGTTCGTCGTGATCCTCCATGGATCTGTGCTCCTCTGTAACATGGTGGTTTGCAGCTTAACAGCTCGCCTGCACACTCGGTGGTGTCCCATTGTTCTACAGCCCTTGCAAACGTACCCTTTGAATCATCATAAATGGATACGATGATCACCCCCTGCAGCGCCAACAAGGTGTTAATGGCCTTGCATTCATCACCCTTGATAGTGGACTCTGAGACATCTGCTGACGTGCAGCTGCAGGTATGTGTGACCTGCCCTGTACGTTACGATTCGAAAACAACAATCACTTTGTTCACAGTACTTGTAGCAGCACTTGTTTCGTTTCGTATTGTCACTGGTGGCAATGAACGCCTGAGCTATTGCTATGGCCTTACTCAAGGTTGGGGTCTCTACAGTCAAAAGTTTGCGAAGTATGGTTTCATGGCCAATGCCAAGTACGAAAAAGTCTCTGAGCATGTGCTCCAAATGTCCTTCAAATTCTCAATGTCCTGCAAGGCGTCTTAGCTCGGTGACATAACTCACCACTTCCTGGCCTTCAGACCTTTTGTAGATGTAGAACCGGTACCTCGCCATCAGAACGCTTTCCTTCAGGTTCAAATGCTCTCAGACCAGTGTGCGCAAATCGTCGTATGATTTCTCTGTGGGTTTCGCTGGAGTGAACAGATTCTTCATGAGACCATACGTTGGAGCCCCACAGACAGTGAGGAGGATTGCTCTGCGTTTAGCAGCGTTCTCTTCCCCATCTAGCACGTTGGCCACGAAGTATTGGTCGAGTCGCTCCACAAAAGTTTCCCAATCATCTCCCTCCGAGAATTTCTCCAGGATGTCCACTGTTCTCTGCATCTTTGGGTTCGCTATCTGTATCTCGTCGCCAGTTGTTATGTATGGAGAAAGAGTCAGACTGAACACTGTGAGCTCAAAGTAAAGTGTGACCGTAGTCTTTTATTGCAGGTCTCCAGAGTGCCTCTCCAACCTGTGAGGCCTCCTTAAATACCTGTGCTCCCAAGGGATTATGGGATCTCTTGGGACTTCAGGAGATGAGCCCTCTGGTGGCTGTACAGAGTGAATACAAGTTTACATATATAACCTTGTGTGCATCAGTGCAATACCTGCATGCAGCTAAGTAAAGTACCAGCGGAATCTCCGCTGAGTCTTTGGTCATGGCCATCTAAACCATGGTCAAGCATACACATCGATTTTGTGGGCTCTTTCCTGGGAAAGATGTTTTTTGTTGTGGTGGATACATATTCAAAGTGGATAAAGTGTATCATTATGTCATCCAGTACGTCCACAGCTACTATTGAGAGCCTTGGTGCCATGTTTGCTACTCATGGTTTGCTTGATATTGTTGTGCGCGATAACGGATCTTGCTTCACAAATATTGAGTTTCAGGAGTTCATGAAACTCAATGGTATCAGACATGTAAGGTCTGCTCCATTCAAACCTGCGTCTAATTGTCAATCAGAGCATGCGGTTCAAACGATCAAGCAAAGCATGAAACATGTGACTCAGGGTTCACTGCAGTCTCATTTGTCATATTGCTTAGTTACAGGACAAGACCTCACACGCTTTCCGGGGTCTCCCCTGCTGAACTACTGATGAAGAGAAGTCTCAAGACCAAGCTTTCTTTTGTCCATCCTGATTTGAATGATCATGTCGAAAACAGACGTCAAAATCAGCAATGGTATCATGATCGTGCTGCTGTGTCACGTGACATTTCTGTCAACGATCCAGTTCATGTGCTGAATAATGGTCAAGGTCCAAAGTGGATCGCTGGTATTGTTACGGCCAAGGAGGGTAAGGGAGTATTTATTGTCGTGCTCAAGAATGGGCAAACATGCAGGAAACATGTTGATCAGATAAAACTGCGGCACACGGATGAACCGGAACCGGTTGAGCAAGTTGCAGTCAGTGACCAACCAACCAATGTTCATTCATCAGAAGACTCTGCTGTCATTACTGAATCTGGACTTTCAGTCTCTGATAGGGTCATTACCACTCCCATCAGATCAGTTACTCAGCCTCCAGTCATAACTGAATCAGAATGCTCGCCCAGAATTGGAGTTAAACTGTGACGATCAACTCATGAGTGAAAAGCCTCAGACCATCTTAATTTGTAAAGGGATTGATACTAAGATCTTGAAAGGGATGCTGTTATGTATTGATGTTTAGGGTCACTAGACACCAGGGGGCACCACTGTTGGAGGTCATCGGGCTCTATGCGCATGTGCGCGGGCCCTGGT
The DNA here is from genome assembly GCF_044704955.1 of Pristiophorus japonicus. Taxonomy (NCBI): domain Eukaryota; kingdom Metazoa; phylum Chordata; class Chondrichthyes; family Pristiophoridae; genus Pristiophorus; species Pristiophorus japonicus. Next base: position 36,402,672 of record NC_091985.1, on the reverse strand, counting down.
ATATAAGAGCAAGTATCATGTCATGTGCGCACCAGGTTGAACCAGGTTTGCACTTGAGTGAGTTTACAGTAACAAGTCTTTCGAGTCATTATATACATTACACCCCTCATCTCCGGAATCAACCTATTGAACCTTCGCTGAACAGCCTCCAATGCAAGTATATCCTTCTTTAAATACGGAGACCAAAATTTACGCAGTACTCTAGGTATGGCCTCACCAATATCCTGCACAGTTGTAGCAGGACTTCTCTGCTTTTATACTCTATCCCCCTTGCAAGAAAGGTCAACATTCCATTTGTCTTCCTGATTACTTGCTGTACCTGCATACTAACTTTTTGTGTTTCATGCACAAGGACCCCCAGGTCCCTCTGAACTGCAGCACTTTGCAATTTTTCTCCATTAAATTATAATTTGCTTTTCTATTTTTTCTGCCAAAGTGGATAACTTCACATGTTCGCACATTATACTCCATCTGCCAAATTTTTGCCCACTCACTTAGCCTGTCTATATCCCTTTGCAGATTTTATGTGTCCTCTTCACAAATTGCTTTCCCACCCATCTTTGTATCATCAGCAAACTTAGCCACATTACACACGGTCCCTTCATCCAAGTCATTAATATAGATTGTAAATAGTTGTGGACCCAGCACCGATCCCTGCGGCATCCCACTCGTCACTGTTTGCCAACCGGACAATGACCCATTTATCCCAACTCTCTGTTTTCTGTTAGTTAGCCAATCCTCTATCCATGCTAATATATAACCCTCAATCCCGTGAACTTTTATCTTGTGCAGTAAACATTTATGTCATCATCATCATCATTGGCAGTCCCTCGGAATCGAGGAATACTTGCTTCCACTCTAAAAATGAGTCCTTAGGTGACTAAACAGCCCAATACGAGAACCACAGTTCCTGTCACAGGTGGGACAGTCAGTCATTGAGGGAAAGGGTGGGTGGGACTGGTTTACCGCACACTCTTTCTGCTGCCTGTGCTTGATGTCTGCATGCTCTCGGCGATGAGACTTTAGGTGCTCAGCACCCTCCCGGATGCACTTCCTCCACTTAGGGCGGTCTTTGACCAGGGACTCCCGGGTGTCAGTGGGGAGGTTGCACTTTATCAGGGAGACTTTGAGGGTGCCCTTGTAACATTTCCGCTGCCCACCTTTGGCTCGTTTGCCGTGAAGGAGTTCCAAGTAGAGCGCTTGCTTTGGGAGTCTCGTGTCTGGCATGCGAACAATGTGGCCTGCCCAGCGGAGCTGATCAAGTGTGGTCAGTGCTTCAATGCTGGGAATGTTGGCCTTGTCGAGGACGCTAATGTTGGTGCGTCTGTCCTCCCAGAAGATTTGTAGGATCTTGCGGAGACATCGTTGGTGGTATTTCTCCAGTGACTTGAGGTATCTGCTGTACATGGGGTCCATGTCGCTGAGCCATACTGGAGGGCGGGCATTACTACAGTCCTGTAGACTATGAGCATGGTGGCAGATTTGAGGGCCTAGTCTTCGAACACTCTTTTCCTCAGGCGGCCGAAGGTTTCACTGACGTACTGGAGTCGGTGTTGAATCTCGTTGACAATGTCTGCTCTTGTTGATAAGAGGCTCCCGAGATATTGGAAATGGTCCAAGTTGTCCAGGGCCGTACTGTGGATCTTGATGACTGGGGGCAGTGATATGCGGTGGGGACAGGTTGGTGGAGGACCTTTGTCTTACGGATGTTTAGTGTAAGGACCATGCTTTCATATGCCCCAGTGAATATGTTGACTATGACTTGAGTTCAGCCTCTGTATGTGCGCAGACGCAGGCGTCGTCTGCGTACTGTAGCTCGACGACAGAGGCTGGAGTGGTCTTGCATCTGGCCTGGAGACGACAAAGGTTAAACAGGTTCCCACTGGTTCTGTAGTTTAATTGCACTCCAGCGGGGAGCTTGTTGAGTGTGAGGTGGAGCATGGCAGTGAGGAAGATTGAGAAGAGGTTTGACACGATGACGCAGCCCTGCTTGACCCCGGTCCGGACGTGGAGTGGGTTTGTAATGGATCCATTGGTAAGGATCACGGTCTGCACCTGCTCGACTATGAATGACCAGGGGATCCAAGAATTACCTTGTGCCGTAACCTTTTATGTGGCACCTTATTGAATGCCTTCTGGAAATCCAAATACACCACATCCACTCGTTCCCCCTTATCCACCCTGCTCGTTACATCCTCAAAGAACTCCAGCAAATTTGTCAAACATGATTTCCCTTTCATAAAACCATACTGACTCTGCTTGATTGAATTATGTTTTTCCAAATGTCCCGCTACTGCTTCCTTGACAATGGACTCCAGCATTTTCCCAACGACAGATGTTAGGCTAACTGATCTATAGTTTCCTGCTTTTTGACTGCCTCCTTTTTTAAATAGGGGCGTTACATTTGCTGTTTTCCAATCCATTGGGACCGCCCCAGAATCCAGGGAATTTTGGTAGATTACAACCAATGCATCCACTATCTCTGCAGCCACTTCTTTTAAGATCCTAGGATGTAAGCCATCAGGTCCAGGGGACTTGTCCACCATTTGTCCCATTATTTTACTGAGTACTACTTCATTAGTGATAGCAATTGTATTAAGTTCCTTCCTCCCTATAGCCCCTTGATTATCCACTATTGGGATGTTTTTAGTGTCTTCTACTGTGAAGACCGATACAAAATATTTGTTGAACGTCTCTGCCATTTCCCTGTTCCCCATTATTAATTCTCCAGTTTCATTCTCTGGGGGACCAACATTTACTTTAGCCACTCTTTTCATAGAAACATAGAAACATAGAAAATAGGTGCAGGAGTAGGCCATTCGGCCCTTCGAGCCTGCACTACCATTCAATATCATCATGGTTGATCATGCAACTTCAGTACCCCATTCCTGCTTTCTCTCCATACCCCTTGATCCATTGAGCTGTAAGGGTCACATCTAACTCCCTTTTGAACATATCTAACGAACTGGCCTCAACAACTTTCTGTGGTAGAGAATTCCACAGGTTCACAATTCTCTGAGTGAAGAAGTTTCTCCTCATCTCGGTCCTAAATGGCTTACCCCTTGTCCTTAGACTGTGATCTCTGGTTCTGGACTTCCCCAACATCGGGAACATTCTTCTTGCATCTAACCTGTCCAATCCCATTGGAATTTTATATGTTTCTTTGAGATCTCCTCTCATTCTTCTAAATTCCAGTGAATATAAGCCTAGTCGATCCAGTCTTTCTTCATATGTCAGTCCTGCTATCCTGGAAATCAGTCTGGTGAACCTCCGCTGCACTCCCTCAATAGCAAGAATGTCCTTCCTCAGATTAGGAGATCAAAACTGTGCACAATATTCAAGGTGTGGCCTCACCAAGGCCCTGTACATCTGCAGTAAGACATCCCTGCTCCTATACTCAAATCCTCTCGCTATGAAGGCCAACATGCCATTTGCCTTCTTCACATCCTGCTGTACCTGCATGCCAACTTTCAATGACTGATGTACCATGACACCCAGATCTCATTGCACCTTCCATTTTCCTAATCTGTCACCATTCAGATAATATTCTGCCTTCTTGTTTTTGCCACCAAAGTGAATAATCTCACATTTATCTACATTATAGTGCATTTGCCATGCATTTGCCCACTCACCTAACCTGTCCAGGTCATCCTGCAGCCTCTTAGCATCCTCCTCACAGCTCACACTGCCACCCAGCTTAGTCTCATCTGCAAACTTGGAGATATTACATTCAATTCCTTCATCTAAATCATTAATGTATATTGTAAATAGCTGGGGTCTCAGCACTGAACCTTGCAGTAACCAACTAGTCACTGCCTGCCATTCTGAAAAGGACCCGTTTATTCTTACTCTTTGCTTCCTGTCTGCCAACCAGTTCTCTATCCATGTCAATACATTATCCCCAATATCATGTGCTTTAATTTTGCACACTAATCTCTTGTGTGGAACCTTGTCAAAAGCCTTTTGAAAGTCCAAATACACCACATCCACTGGTTCTCCCTTGTCCACTCTACTAGTTACATCCTCAAAATATTCTAGAAGATTTGTCAAGCATGTTTTCCCTTTCATAAATCCATGCTGACTTGGATCGATCCTGTCACTGCTTTCCAAATGTGCTGCTATTACATCTTTAATAATTGATTCGAACATTTTCCCCACTACCGATGTCAGGCTAATCTGTCTATAATTCCCTGTTTTCGCTCTCCCTCCTTTTTTAAAAAGTGGGGTTACATTAGCTCCAATCCATAGGAAATGATCTGGAGTCTATATAATATTGGTATATCTGTTTTGGAGGGAGATGACAGCAGGAGACCCCAGCACTACCTTCCTTCTCCTGCTCTTCCTGCTGGTCACCCATTCCCTATCTGCCTGTACAACCTTTACCTGCGGTGTGACCAACTCACTAAACGTGCTATTCACGACACCCTCAGCATTGCGGATGCTCCAGAGTGAATCCATGCGCAGCTCCAGTGCTGCAATGTGGTCTGTCAGAAGCTGCAGCTGGACACACTTCCTGCACACGTAGTAGTCAGGGACACTGGAAGCGTCCCTGATTTCCCACATAGCGCAGGAGGAGCATGACACGGGTCTGGGCTCTCCTGCCATGACTTAACCCTTAAATTAACTGAATTTGACAACAATGCCAAAGGTTACCCACTGATAAGAAACTCTTACTATCTGTTTTTATATTTCATGCTAGTTTACTTTCATAATCCCTCTTCCCTCTCTATCATTTTTTTCGTCGTTCTTTGCTGTTTTTTAAAAGTTTCCCAATCCTCTGGCCTCCCACTAATCTTGGCCAAATTCTATGCCCTTGTTTTCAATTTGATACCATCCCTTATTTCCTTAGTTAGCCACGGATGGTTGTCCCTTCTCTTACAGTCTTTCCTTCTCATTGGGATATATTTTTGTTGCGAGTTATGAAATATCTCCTTAAATGTCTGCCACTGCTCATCAACCGTCCCATACTTTAATATATTTTCCCAGTCCATTTTAGCCAACTCAGCCCTCAAACCGATGTAGTCTCCTTTATTTTAGCTTAGGGCATTGGTTTGAGAACCAGCTTCCTCACCCTCCAACTGAATTTGAAATTCAACCATGTTATGGTTACACATTCCTAGAGGATCCTTTACTATGAGATCATTTACTAATCCTGTTCATTACACAGTACCAGATCTAAGATAGCCTGCTCTCTGGTTGGTTCCGCAATGTACTGTTTAAGGAAACTTTCCCGGATACACTCTATTAACTCTTCCTCAAGGGCATTGAGTTTTACTGAGGTGCCAATGCCAATGCCCTCCAATAACCAACCCAAGTGAACAACCTTTATGTGCAACTGTTAGTGTCAGTGGCCTATTTGACCACCGTGAGTATGTTTGCCTTGTCCGATCTCAACCTCAGACAATGTTGACTTGCTGCTCACTTCTATCATAGGTTACTGGATAATGATCAGGAGTGGGAACAATTGACAATTTTTCCCTCCTTAGCCCAAGGGGAGCCAAATAGGATTGTTGCACATTGAATGAGATCAGCTAACTCAGCCCATTCTGGAGATAGCGTCAGAGAAACATAGAAAATAGGTGCAGGAGTAGGCCATTCGGCCCCTCAAGCCTGCACTGCCATTCAATAAGATCATGGCTGATCATTCCTTCAGTACCCCTTTCCTGCTTTCTCTCCATACCCCTTGATCCCCTTAACCGTAAGGGCCATATCTAATGCCCTCTTGAATATATCCAATGAACTTGCATCAACAACTCTCTGCGGCAGGGAATTCCACAGATCAACAACTCTCTGAGTGAAGAAGTTTCTCCTCATCTCAGTCCTAAATGGCCTACCCCTTATCCTAAGACTATGTCCCTTGGTTCACTGGAGTTTAGAAGAATGAGAGGGGACCTCATAGAAACGTTTAAAATTCTGACGGGTTGAGACAGGTTAGATGTAGGAAGAATGTTCCCAATGTTGGGGAAGTCCAGAACCAGGGGTCACAGTCTAAGGATAAGGGGTAAGCCATTTAGGACCGAGATGAGGAGAAACTTCTTCACCCAGAGAGTGGTGAACCTGTGGAATTCTCTACCACAGAAAGTTGTTGAGGCCAATTCACTAAATATATTCAAAAGGGAGTTAGATGAAGTCCTTACTACTAGGGGGATCAAGGGGTATGGCGAGAAAGCAGGAAGGGGGTACTGAAGTTGCATGTTCAGCCATGAACTCATTGAATGGCGGTGCAGGCTAGAAGGGCCGAATGGCCTACTCCTGCACCTATTTTCTATGTTTCTATGTTTCTATGGCTCTGGACTTCCCCAACATCGAGAACATTCTTCCCGCATCTAATCTGTCCAGTCCCGTCAGAATCTTATATTTTTCTATGAGATCCCCTCTCATCCTTCTAAACGCCAGTGAATAAAGGCCCAGTTGATCCAGTCTCTCCTCATATGACAGCCCAGCCATCCCTGGAATCAGTCTGGTGAACCTTCGCTGCACTCCCTCAATAGCAAGAACGTCCTTCCTCAGACTAAAGGACCAAAACTGAACACAATATTCCAGGTGAGGCCTCACCAAGGCCCTGTACAACTGCTGTAAGACCTCCCTGCTCCTATATTCAAATCCCCTAGCTATGAAGGCTAACATACCATTTGCCTTCTTTACCGCCTGCTGTACCTGCATGGCCACTTTCAGTGACTGATGAACCATGACACCCAGGTCTCGTTGCACCTCCACTTTTTCTAGTCTGCCGCCATTCAGGTAATATTCTGCCTTTGTGTTTTTGCCCCCAAAATGGATAACCTCACATTTATCCACATTATACTATATCTGCCATGTATTTGCCCACTCGCCTAATCTGTCCAAGTCACCCCGCAGCCTCTTAGCGTCCTCCTCACAGCTCACACCGCCACCCAGTTTAGTGTCATCCGCAAACTTGGAGATATTACACTCTATTCCTTCATCCAAATCGTTAATGTATATTGTAAAGAGCTGGGGTCCCAGCACTGAGCCCTGCGGCACCCCACTAGTAACTGCCTGCAATTCTGAAAAGGACCCATTTATCCCGACTCTCTGCTTCCTGTCTGCCAACCAGTTCTCTACAGTTCTCTATCCACGTCAGTACATTACCCCCAATACCATGCGCTTTGATTTTGTACACCAATCTTTTGTGTGGGACCTTGTCAAAAGCCTTTTGAAAGTCCAAATACACCACATCCACTGGTTCTCCCTTGTCCACTCTACGAGTTACATCCTCAAAAAATTCCAGAAGATTCGTCAAGCATGATTTCCCTTTCATAAATCCATGCTGACTCGGTCCGATCCTGTCACTGCTTTCCAAATAGGCTGCTATTTCATCCTTAGTGATTGATTCCAACATTTTCCCCACTACTGATGTCAGGCTAACCGGTCTATAATTACCCGCTTTCTCTCTCCCTCCTTTTTTAAAAAGTGGCATTACATTAGCTACCCTCCAGTCCATAGGAACTGATCCAGAGTCGATAGATTGTTGGAAAGTGATCACCAATGCATCCACTATTTCTAGGGCCACTTCCTTAAGTACTCTGGGATGCAGACTATCAGGACCCGGAGATTTATCGACCTTTCATCCCATCAATTTCCCAAACACAATTTCCCGCCTAATAAGGATATCTTTCAGTTCCTCATTCTCACTAGACCCACTGTCCCCTAGTACATTCGGAAGGTGATTTGTATCTTCCTTTGTGAAGACAGAACCGAAGTATTGGTTCCATTGGTCTGCCATTTCTTTGTTCCCCATTATAAATTCACCTGAATCCGACTGCAAGGGACCTACATTTGTCTTTACTAATCTTTTAACATAAGAACATAAGAACATAAGAATTAGGAACAGGAGTAGGCCATCTAGCCCCTCGAGCCTGCTCTGCCATTCAACAAGATCATGGCTGATCTGGCCGTGGACTCAACTCCACTTACCCGCCCGCTCTCCATAACCCTTAATTCCCTTATTGGTTAAAAATCTATCTATCTGTGACTTGAATACATTCAATGAGCGAGCCTCAACTGCTTCCTTGGGCAGAGAATTCCACAGATTCACAACCCTCTGGGAGAAGAAATTCCTTCTCAACTCGGTTTTAAATTGGCTCCCCCGTATTTTGAGGCTGTGCCCCCTAGTTCTAGTCTCCCCGATCAGTGGAAACAACCTCTCTGTCTCTATCTTGTCTATCCTTTTCATTATTTTAAATGTTTCTATAAGATCACCCCTCATTCTTCTGAACTCCAACGAGTAAAGACCCAGTCTACTCAATCTATCATCATAAGGTAACCCCCTCATCTCCGGAATCAGCCGAGTGAATCGTCTCTGTAACCCCTCCAAAGCTAGTATATCCTTCCTTAAGTAAGGTGACCAAAACTTCACGCAGTACTCCAGGTGCGGCCTCACCAATACCCTATACAGTTGCAGAAGGACCTCCTTGCTTTTGTACTCCATCCCTCTCGCAATGAAGGCCAACATTCCATTCGCCTTCCTGATTACCTGTTGCACCTGCAAACTAACTTTTTGAGTTTCAAGCACAAGGAACCAATGGTAGAGCAGTGGAGGCGTGTCCTGCTCAGTTGGAGCTGTGAGCAGTGAGGGAAGCAGCTATCAACTTGAGCTCCTGCCTGCAGAGCCCTGAGACCAGCCCAGGAATAGAAGGAAGGAAGGGGCTTCACTACAACTTCTAACCAGAGGGAGAGGAGGAAAAAAGAAAACTTTGCAACAACTTCATCATTTCTGCAAAGAGTTGGAGAGAGGGGGAAAAACCACAACAACAAACCAGTGTGGAAGGAGGGAGACTCTACATTCTACAGGTGGGTGTGGGTGCATTTCCCCAAACAGACTTTGTTGTATCGGTGGGGGGAGGAAAGAAGACCACTGAGGGCCGGAACATCGCGGGGGGTGTGTGTGTGTGTGGTAGTGTGTGTGGGGGCCTTGCTTACAACTAGGCCCCCCCCACAATTGGAACCCCCCCCACCCCCCACATTTGCCTAGCCTGGGATAGCTGGAGCTACCAGGCTGAAGATTGTTATTAATCACCCAATTAAAGATCGTTAGGAGTGCCTGGTGGCTCCAGCTACCCCAGGTGAAGACATCTTCTCCCCCCACCTGAAGACCACCCCAAAGACTTTTGTGTTTTGCCATCTGGGGAGTGCACCCACCCACAGCTGCGAGGGGAGACCTGCCCTCGCAGTCCCCCCCCCTTCCCACCCCCCTCTCTCTTTCTCTGCTACTCTGTTTCTCCCCTCTCTCTCTGAGGCCTCTTCCTTCCAAATTTACAAAAAAAAAACAATTAAGACAACTGAGCAGAGGGAGCAAGGCCTCTCCCCAATTGTCAACGAGGGGAGAGGTGCCTCGTTAAGGGCTCCTCTGCTCAGTTAATATACGAGGCCATTAAAAGACCATTAAGGCCTGTGACTTTGGGGTGGGTGTAGCCCTTAAAGGGACCCCGTGATGGCGACCCCATCCACGCCGGTGGCAGGGCCAGCAAGGACGTATGCGCAGGCGGTGTCCACATCCACGGCACCTCCTGCGCCACCCGCTGCCCTGCCACCGTTCAGATTTATAACCAGGAAACACGGGGTCAAGAGCTACACTCACCCCACAATGAGCATTGAGGAGTGCGTGCGGGCGATGGCTGGGGTAGTCGGCCCCTCGGCCATTGTCGCAGCCTCCAAGATGTCTGGGAAGGCCGTGTTCTTCCTGGGGTCGGAGCGGGCGGTGTCCCTGGCCCTTGAAAAGGGGCTCACGGTGGGCGGGACGTTCCTGCCGGTGGACCCTCTCGAGGCCACCGCGCAGAGGGTCATCATTTCAAACGTCCCGCCCTTTGTTCCCGCTGAGCTCCTCCTCCCTCACCTACACCAACTGGGGGAGGTAAGGTCAGGGATCAACCCCATACCGCTCGGCCTCAGGGAGAACAGCCTGCGCCACGTGTTCTCCTTCCGCCGCCAGCTCTTTGTCCGGCTGGCGCGGGAGGACACGACGGAGGGTAATTTTAATGTGGTGCACGAGGGGACTGCCTACCGCGTCTTCTGGACGTCGGACGGCGTGCGGTGCCATGCCTGCAGGGAGGTGGGGCACGTTCGCAAGAACTGCCCCGCCTCCAAGGCCACCAAACCACCGAAGGCGGCCAAGGCTGGCGCCGCCGCCACCCCTCCCCCTAGTTGCGTCCGCGTGCCGGGAGCCATGGGTGCGCGGGCATCGTCGGAGGCCTTTGTTTTCAGGGCCTCCGGCGGGGGGGAGGGAGAGCGTCCGACCGGAAAGAAGGCGCGGAAGAAGACAAAACATCTAGAGGCGGGTCCCCTCAGTGCGCCGGATAATTTGACCACCGCGCTCAGCCCAACCCCGTCACCGGCGAGCGCGGGGTGCCCCGAGCCCGTGCCCGAGCCCTTGAACAACACCACAGAGGGGCCCGGGCGCGGGCAAGAAAAGGAAAAGGGGGGGGCGGAGCGGGAGGCCTCGGCAGACATGGAGGTCTCCCTGACTCCGCGCGCCCCCAGGAACAAAAAGAGGCACCGTCCCAATGACGCGGAGGGGGAACAACATCCCTCCGCGGAGGAGTCGGTGCCCGCCGCGTGTCCCGCGTCCCCCACCAGCGCTCCCAAATTGCGCTGCAGGCGCGAAGAGTCTGTCCCCGGGGAGGGTGAGGTAGTCGAGGCTGCCCAGCCGCTGCCTCCTGGGGATGGAGTGGAAGATCTGCCTGTCGTGGGGGGCGTGGGGACCGCGGAGGAATGCGTAGCCGCCGGGCCGGGCGTCCCGGGGACTGAGGCGGGCGAGGCCGAAAAGGCCGAACCTGAGCCCGCCCAGCCAATACCCAACTTCCCCCGGGAGACGCTCGACCCGGCAGAAACACAATTTACTGTTTTTAATGAAACTGTAGATGCTGGGCCGGGGGGTGGCAGCGGGGAGAGGGAGGAACACCCACCCTCGCCCCTTACTTTGGAGCTGGAGCACTTGGGGGGCCTGGGGATTTCCTATGGCCGGGTCTCTCCTTGTTCTCCGGTTCCTGGGGCGGAGGGGGAACCCCTTCCGCTGTCATTTCCCGACCCAGCACCATTTTTAAAAGAGCCCAGTGGGGACTCCTCTGCCGACGATCCTGGGGGTGGGATCGGGGCAGTGCCAGGGCCGGTTGGAGCGGCCGGTTCATTTGCCGTACCTTGTGCGGTCGATGGGCCGGCTGCTGGCGGCCACCTCCCGGAGGAGGACGGGGACTCGGTGGGGGACGCGGGTGAAGACCTAGAGACCACCGCCAGTGAGGCGGTGGATCTGCTCGCGGCCGCCGCTGAGGCCCTCCTCGTTCCTGCAAAGGAACTCCGGGACTTTTTGGCCCAGAGCCGGGGTCGCCGCGACCAAGCCCGACTGGCCCTGGAAAAATGGTCCGAGCCGGAGCTGATCAAGGGGTCCGTCCGCGCCGCCGTTAAAACCTTGGCCGCGGGCGGGCCCTTGACAAAGGAGCAGCACCTTGAGCTGCGCGAGCTCGAGGGACTCCTCGCTGGGCTGCGGAGGGAGCGGAGTTCAACAAAAGACTCCGCTCCCTCCCCCACAATAGGTTAAGGTAGAGGTTGCACTATGCTTTTGCCATGAAGATAACCATAGCCAGCCTCAACATCAACGGCGGCAGAGGGGCACGCCGTAGATTTGACAATTTTTCGCTCCTGCGGGAGGGGAAATATGCGGTGTGCTTCCTGCAAGAAACCCACACCGTTCCGGGAGACGAAGCCACGTGGCTCCTGGAATGGCAAGGAGAGGTCCGCATGAGCCACCTCACCGCCATTTCTAGTGGGGTGGCCATCTTGCTGGGCCCGCATTTTCAGCCGGAGATCTTGGGGGTCGAGGAGCCCGTGCCAGGCCGCTTGCTGCACGTAACGGTTCGCCTGGGGGACGTGCCGCTCCATCTCGTGAACGTGTACGCCCCTCATCCCGGCCCGCAGCAAACGCGCTTCTTTGAAGAGGTGTCCGCTCTTCTTGGCTCCGTCGACGTCGGCGACTGCATTGTCCTCGGGGGGGATTTTAACTGCACCCTCGAGGCGAGGGACCGCTCCGGTGCCCCGCAGTGCATGACGGCGATGGAGAAGTTGAGGGACCTGGTCGGGTCCTTCGACTTGGTGGACGTCTGGCGAAATCTCCATCCCGACTCCAGCGCCTTTACTTGGGTGAGGCCTGGAGTTGGATGGTCTAGAGTCGACCGCCTTTACGTGTCTCGGGCGTACGTTTCCTGCGTCCCGGCGGCCTCCATGCGGCCGGTGCCGTGTTCGGACCACCACCTGGTGTGGGCGGAGCTCGCTTCGCTCCGCGCGAGGACGGGGTCCGCGTACTGGCACTTTAACAACCGGCTGCTGGAGGACGTGCGGTTCCAGGACTCGTTCCGTCGATTCTGGTCCGACTGGAGAAGGAAGCAGGGGGGCTTCCCCTCCTTGAGGCTATGGTGGGACGTGGGCAAGGCTCACGTCCGCGTCTTCTGTCAAGAGTACGCGAGGGGGTCGACCAAGAGGCGGGCGGCCAGAGTCGGGCGCCTAGAAAAAGAGGTGCTCGACCTGGAAGCCCGTCTCGGTCAAGTCGTCCAGGGCCCGGCCCTGCGGACGGTGTACGAAGCGAAGAAGGCCGCGCTGAAGGACCTGCAGCTCGTCGGGTCCCGAGGCGCGTTCGTGAGGTCGCGGATCCGGTTCCTGCGGGATCTGGACCGCGGCTCCCCCTTCTTCTACTCGCTGGAAAAAAGGCAGAGTGTCCGTAAGCAGCTCTTGACGCTGCTGGCCGACGACGGCTCTCTCGTCTCGGATCCGGAGGGCGTCAACAACAGGGTCCGTGAATATTACGGGGCTCTGTTCTCTCCGGATCCGTCCAGCGAGGAAGCGCGTAGAGTTTTGTGGGAGGACCTGCCGAAGGTCAGCCCGGAGGGCGCCGAAAATCTGGAAGCTCCGCTAAGCCTGGCGGAGCTGACCGGTGCCCTCGCCCGGCTCTCGAGGGGAAAATCCCCGGGGCTGGACGGGCTGACCGTGGAGTTCCACAGGGCGTTCTGGGACGTCCTGGGGAGCGACTACGCGCGGGTCCTGGGGGAAAGTCTGGCGACCGGGGAGATGCCCCTCTCTTGGCGCAGGGCAGTCATCGTCCTGCTGCCTAAGAAGGGCGATCTCCGCCTCCTTAAGAACTGGCGCCCGGTCTCCCTCCTCAGCACGGACTACAAAATCTTCGCCAGGGCGATGTCTGCTCGCCTTGGTGCCGTGCTGGACCACATGATCCACCCCGACCAGTCATACACGGTCCCGGGCCGGACAATCCACGACAACATCCATCTGGTCCGGGACCTCATCCATTGTTCCCAGGAGGCTGGTCTGTCGGTCGCCTTCCTATCCCTCGACCAAGAGAAGGCGTTCGACAGGGTGGATCACGACTATCTGCTCGGAACTCTGCGCGCTTTCGGGTTCGGGACGCATTTCGTCGCCCGGATCCGACTTTTGTACGCCGCCGCGGAGTGTCTGATTAAGGTTAACGGGTCCTTGACGGCGCCCCTTCGCTTTAGGAGAGGGGTGCGCCAGGGATGCCCCATGTCCGGCCAGTTATACGCCGTTTGCGTGGAGCCTTTCCTGCGCCTCTTGCGGACGAGGTTGACGGGACTGGCTCTGCAAGGGCCGGGCGTGGAGGTCGTCCTCTCGGCTTACGCCGATGACGTGCTCCTCGCGGTAGAGGATCCCGCTGACCTGCGGAGGATGCGTGAGTGCCAGGAGATTTACTCGGCCGCGTCCTCCGCCAGGATCAACTGGGAGAAATGTTCCGGACTCCTGGTGGGTCAGTGGCGGGTGGACTCCCTGCCGGAGGAGCTCAGGCCTTTTGCCTGGAGCACGACCCATCTCCTCTATCTGGGAGTCTACCTTAGCCCCGACGAGGAAGCCTGGCCGGCGAACTGGCAGGAGCTGGAGGCCAAGGTCGCCGCTCGCCTAGGGCGCTGGACAGGACTGCTCCGAGTGCTGTCCTACAGGGGTCGAGCGCTAGTCATAAACCAGCTGGTGGCCGCAATGCTGTGGTACCGGCTGGTCACTTTGACCCCTCCCCCTGCGTTTGTCGCCAAGATACAGAAGAAGCTGGTGGACTTCTTCTGGAACAACAGGAAGCACTGGGTCTCTGTCGCGGTCTTGAGTCTCCCGCTTGAGGAGGGCGGTCAGTCGTTGGTGTGCGTCAGCGCCCAGCTCGCGACTTTCCGTCTTCAGACCCTGCAGAGATACCTTTACGTCGAGCCCCCTCCCAGGTGGTGTGCTCTGGCGAGGTATTTCTTCCGCCAGCAGCTCGACCTCAATTATGACACGCAGCTCCTGTTTGTGAACTTGGGGGGTGCCAGGACCGCCCTCCGGGAGCTGCCTGTCTTTTACAGGGAACTCATCAGGGTCTGGAACAAAGTCTCCACCAAGCGCAGCTCTCCGCCGGCTGGAGTGGCGGCCGTCCTGCAGGAGCCGCTGCTCGGGAATCCGTACCTCCACGGCCGAGGCTTCATGTGGCGGTCGGAAGAGAGGGCTGTGGCTGGTGAGGTGACCAGGGTCAGGGACCTGCTCGATGGCGGAGGAGCGGGCTGGATGGCGCCAGTCACGCTGGCGCGGCGCCTAAATTCTGCCAACGTCCGCCGCGCGGCCGATGCCATCGAGTCGCTAAAAACAGCTCTGGGCCCTGACTCCGTTAGGTGTATCGAGGAGGCTCAAGCACGTGGGGAGATCCCGTCCGAACTGACCCCCGTCCGGACGGAATTCCTCATCGGCGCCAAACCCCGGAACCTCCCTCGGGGGCCGGCGCCTCACAACTTGAGCCGCCTCGGGGAAATCCCCTCCGTGCCTTTCAGTTCCGCGCGGAGGGGTTTCCTGTACGGGCTGCTCCTGCACACCCTCAACTTTGCCATCCTCGCCGGCCGTCCGGACACGCCATGGCGCACCATCTTGCCGTCCGGAGGAGGCGGGGGTCCCCGATGGAGGGCACTCTACGCAGGGGTCCTCCCACTATTCATCGGGGACTTGGCCTGGAGGGTGGTGCACGGAGCAGTGCCGTGCAACAAATTTTTAAGCCGGTTCACGGACTCCCAGGCCGCCTGCAATTTCTGCGGTCTGGAGGAGTCCGTGTTCCATGTTTTTATAGAGTGCACAAGGTTGCAGCCCCTGTTCCATTATTTGAAGGGGCTGCTCCTGAAATTCTGGCTGCACTTCAGTCCCACTCTCCTGATCTTTGGGCACCCTGTGCGGAGGGGAGCGGGTAGGTCCGAAGGCCTCCTCGTAGGACTGCTCCTGGGCACGGCCAAGGGTGCCATCAGCCGGTCCAGGCAGCGGGCGGTCGAGGGGGTCGTTCAACCTGACTGCCTGCCTCTCTTCCGCTCTTACATCCGGTCCAGGGTGTCCTTGGAGATGGAGCACGCGGTGTCCACCGGTACGCTCGCGGCCTTCCGCGAGAGGTGGGCACCGGAGGGACTGGAGTGCATCATCACGCCCGGCAACCAAATTTTAATTTGATTTTACGTTTTAAAGTTAATTTGTTTTAATTGCCGGTGCTTTTAGTGTCCCCTTCCCTTTTATAGGGGGCACTGGGGAAAAATTGTGATTTTAGTGCCCAAAAAAAAAAAACCAAAAAAAGAAAAACACAAAAAAAAAAGGGGGGGAAAAAAGGGCCTTGAAAATGTCTGGAGTGTCACCCAGGTCGGGTGGCACCGTTTATTGTTTTTATGTTTTCACAGGTGAACTCAAAAGAGTTTCAAGCACAAGGAACCAATGGTAGAGCAGTGGAGGCGTGTCCTGCTCAGTTGGAGCTGTGAGCAGTGAGGGAAGCAGCTATCAACTTGAGCTCCTGCCTGCAGAGCCCTGAGACCAGCCCAGGAATAGAAGGAAGGAAGGGGCTTCACTACAACTTCTAACCAGAGGGAGAGGAGGAAAAAAGAAAACTTTGCAACAACTTCATCATTTCTGCAAAGAGTTGGAGAGAGGGGGAAAAACCACAACAACAAACCAGTGTGGAAGGAGGGAGACTCTACATTCTACAGGTGGGTGTGGGTGCATTTCCCCAAACAGACTTTGTTGTATCGGTGGGGGGAGGAAAGAAGACCACTGAGGGCCGGAACATCGCGGGGGGTGTGTGTGTGTGTGGTAGTGTGTGTGGGGGCCTTGCTTACAACTAGGCCCCCCCCACAATTGGAACCCCCCCCACCCCCCACATTTGCCTAGCCTGGGATAGCTGGAGCTACCAGGCTGAAGATTGTTATTAATCACCCAATTAAAGATCGTTAGGAGTGCCTGGTGGCTCCAGCTACCCCAGGTGAAGACATCTTCTCCCCCCACCTGAAGACCACCCCAAAGACTTTTGTGTTTTGCCATCTGGGGAGTGCACCCACCCACAGCTGCGAGGGGAGACCTGCCCTCGCAGTC